>NW_024735442.1:9296734-9390883 GCF_018991925.1 Homarus americanus | reverse complement strand
GGGTTGTTTCCTGTTTTCTTTGGGGTAGTGCCGAATAGATTTACTTTAATTATAGATTTAGTTGGATGTGTGTATTTTATAATTCTTTTGCAGTCAGGTGTGTAGGAAGAAAGGGGGGAGGTGTTCTTCCTCTTAGGTCTAGTGGTCTTGACCACCAGTTCAGTGGGGGGATGGGCAGCCATTTTATTCTTGGGAGTCTGAGGTGTTAGGGGAAGATTGGGTTTGGTTCGGATTTTTGTGGTCCGGGAGTTCATCGTAGTCGTGTGGGAAAAGTCAGGTGTAGGCAAGGTCAAGGTGGAGGGGTCGGGAGGTTTTGGACTGATTACTCCGGGGGGTGAGGTAATAGTAGGTTGGTGAGATAAGTCAGGTGTGGGCATGGCAGAAGTGGAGGGGCGGAGGGAGATTGCAGTGGTTTCTCTGGGGGGAGGGGGTGGCATGCTGGTCAGGTCGGGGATGGGGGCAGTGGGGAAGATGAGGTCGGGACCGGTTTTGAAGGAATCAGGAATGTGTATGGTAGGGAGGCCGTTCTCCCTCAAACCATCAATTGCCAGTTTCAGAAAAAGAGACCTGTTTCTGTTGCTTAGGGTATGTGCCAGAAGTATGATGGTGGTGATTTTTGCATCCATGTCGGAGGAGGGTGGGGGGGCGGTCACGTTGTTGGTCCAGCAAGTGCGGGTGGGGAGTGCCGTGGCAGTAGGGAGTGAGTGGTGGGGAGGTGGAGGTGGTGCTGTGGGGGGTGCTGTAGGAGGTGAAGGTCGGCGGGGAGGGAGTGGTGTTGTGCTATTGTTGAGTCTGATTTTGCACTTGTTGCTGATGGCAGCGTGAGGGCCTTTACAGTTGCAGCATTTAGTTACCGTGGCAGTGCAGTTTCGGTATGAGTGGCCTTGATTGGCACACTTTGAGCAAGTTATTGTGTTACTGCAACGGTTGGTGTTGTGCCCGAATTGGTAGCAATTGAAACATTGGTGTACTTGTATGAAGTGTTGGAATTCAATGTCTCTTGAGGGGATGATATTGCTGCCGATTTTTATTCCGTATGATTTTAATTTGATGGCGTCAGTTTGAGTAGCCGTAGTGATTTTTAACATGGGGAGAGTTCCCATCCGGGCTGCATATGTCATTTGGGGGGTGTTTTGTGAGTTGAGGTCTGTCAATAGGTTAGGGTTGTCAAGGATCTGAGGGATGACTTTTCTACATATGAGGGTGCATTTTGCGCGGTATTCGGGTGAACTGAGGACCGTTAGGCCATTGTCCCTCAGTCTGTTGTTCATTGCTGGGGAGTGGAATAGGTCGGCATCTTCATCAGTTTGTACAAATATTTTGATAATGTCGTCATTGGTGAAGGAACGGATCTGAAATATACAGGTCAGCTGGAAAATAAGTGAGGCGAGGTCCATGCACGGTTGGATGGTACGGTCCACTTTAATTTTAATTGAAGGCATGTTAACTGTTTGAATTGGAGATTTATGGAGATCTCCCCTAACAGTCCCTAATTTCCTGCGCCCCTCACGTAGGGGAGGCCCTGCACTATCACAGGGGTCCCCAGGCGAATCGGCAGGCTGTGCTGACCCTCCACCCTTCACACAAACACGCACTAGCGAGGTGTGGGGACAGAGGGCGTTTCCAGACGAATACTCCCCTGTATGTCAGCTGACAGGGGAATAGGTCCTTTCACGGCACGGAAGATAAAGGTTAGAGTAGTAGAAAAAGGTCTGAAAACTTACTGATGACTCTTTCTTCACACCAAGCCCCTCAGCAGCATTCGGGGTTCCTAAGGGAGGTCCGATACTGTAGGAGAGGCTCAATGTGTTGATCGAATCAACAGAATTGTCAGCTGGAGAATTGAAGTCAGGTGCTTTGGTTTTCCAAGGTACGTGGGAAGGTGGGATAGGTCCAATGACTAGCCAATCAGCTGTGTCTGTTCCTTCTCCGACTTCCACTTCGCTCTGTGACTGACTGCTACTGCTCCTGACTGCGACTGCTCCCGACTGCGACTGGCGACTCACTCGCGCGCGGCACGCCCCCTCCACCATTTATACCCCCATGGCGCCACCCCATTAAGGTATCTGCGTGCGCTAGTGGCTGGATTGGCCACCGTGGTCCAGTATGTATGGAGACTTTTGATTCACCCTGTAGATTGGCTGGGGTAGGTAAATGGGTGGGTGGGGGTTGACTACCACTGCCTTGTGGCGACACTTTTTAGTGTGACACTATGGGAGAAGCCCCAGACAGAAAACCGGCTTGGGTTCCTTGAGACAGATAATGCACATACACATAATTTGGTACCCAACATGGGAACTCAGTTACTACACCGGTGGATGAAAATAATGCAAGATGGACAGGCTAGTTAGGCGAAACCAAACAAACTGGGCTATATGCAGTCCGTTACAACCCTCCCTCTCTCCAGTTGTTACAGCTACTATCACCAATGGATCAGGAAAAGGGAGCGTCAGGATGTCTGGGTGCAGCCTATGTTCCTGCCTGATCACATAAATCAACTCATGAGAAGCCATCATCTAGCTCATCAAACTCTCCATGATTAACATCTGAACCTCTAAGCCCCTAAAAGTCCAATGGCAGCAGACGCGTGGCGAAAAGGACAGGCAGAGATGAGTACCAGCAGTCACTACTAACAACTCTGCACATGGATGGCACAAAAATATGGTCGCTTATGCACAAGGATCTATGCTACAGTGTAATCCCGCCTTGTATATGTGAGTGAATAGCCCTTTCCAGGAGCCACTCTACTCATCTCACAAATGGAAGTGGGCTGGTAAATGTACCCTAAACATTGTCTGCCTAAACCTCACCTGACTAGGCAACCGCACCCAGTAAAGTCAGCCCAATGTGGTGGAAAACAACACAACAGATCAAAACAAAAACAAACTGTGGTCGTTCCATTTTTGCTTCGGCTTCATATCTCCTCAGCCACCGACTAACCGTCTCCTTGAAAATGTCCATAAGCTGAGCAATTTCCCTTATCCCTTCCTACATTGCGATAGCCAATTATTTTGGCCCTCCTAGTTATAACCTCAGGACGATTGGCACGTGTTCTTGGTGGCCCTACATGATCTCGTGGCCTTCCACCTATACCTATAATTGCAAAAAGGATGTAAATATTTACAGCAATGTTTTCAATTATTATGTTTCCCACTGAGTGAGGTAGCAAGATAAAGGGAACACCCACCCCCCGTGGCATTTCCACACATTGTTCACCACTGTTAGATTTTCTGCTTAAACCATGAGAATATGACACTATAAACTACACCAGTGTAAGGGCGGTAACGATCTTCCTGCTGGTTACCGCTGCTAACTCGCTTAAGACGTCTTTCCCGACCTTACAGTCTAATTCGTTTTGCGTTTCATCATCTTATTTTTAGCCTGTCCCTAGCAACTATTCCTTTCTGTTTTCTACTTTTACTCTTCTGCCATTGCTCATATTTATTTCTTTACACTGTGGCTCCAGCTCTTTATTCCACTAATCTGACCCCTTCTTCACCAGACCTACCCACTTCACACCACACAAACGCAGTCAGTGTAAAGGTTCCCAATCTGCCTCTACATCTTCAGTTTCAGTGCCACTCCTTTCCTGCTACCAATTTATCCGTCTTTCGCATTCCCTTGGTAAGGTTTTCGCAGCTTTCTCATTTATTGCAAATATAACTTATTTTTACATACTAGGGTTAATGTTTATAACAATAAAACCACTGAACAATAGATGTTATGCTTTCTCTGTATGGAAGCGGAGGAGGCTCCAAGAGGTTTGATTTACTTTAGACTAAACGTATTAAGAATAATGGGTTCTCTTAAGCATGTAATATTAGTCTAAATCCCCCTTAGGATATGTCTACCCCTTCTTGCTACCCTGGTTGGTATACTCACTTAACATTATTATTTTGTGGTTTCTATGGTTATTATGATGTGGCTAAGACCCAGTGCTTCATTTTACATGTGGTTTCCTACCATCTCTTGCTGAAGCCTCTGGTAAAACAAGCACTCCATCTCATAATAATAATAATAATAATAATAATAATAATAATAATAATAATTAACGGTTTATTGAAAGAGCTTGGCAGCCAGAAGGCTGAAAATATACAGTTACATATTTGGGGAATGGGTTTCGAATTACAAATAATATACAAGTAACACGAGTGACACAAATAAGACATATAATAACTAGATGGGAAAAAGCTCAAACTACAGTTCATTTCAACATAGTGACAGTGTAAGGAGCAGTGTTTACTGGGAGTGAATACACTGATTTATTACAAGTTATTGATAATTTTTACAATGGTTGGGACTGGGCTGTTCTTATAGCGATCAGTTCGTGCACGTGTGGGCTGGATGCGGTTGTGGTGTCGAACAGCAATTCTCGGGCTAGGGATCTCAGGTGGTAGTAGGAGCCGGTGTCGAGGATGGTGTAGAAGCTTCTTACCAAATTTGCAGATGAGGTCGTGGTGATGGTCAGTGAGAGTCAAAAGGGTCAGTGTGTTGAGCGCTTCTTGATATGTGGAGTAGGATGGGGAGAGAATAATCTTGCATGCCCTCTTTTGCACTTTTTCTAGGTGTTTACGTTGTGTGGCATTTAGGGAGGAAGACCAGGTGGGGGAGGCATAGGTGAGCTTGGGAAGTATGAATGTTGTGTAAACACTGAGGAGCTCGGGTGCAGGAACTCCGAGGGACTTGAGTCGGCGGAGGAGGTGGAGACGGAACTGGAGGATTTGACAACTTCACTGACGTGTGGTTTCCAATTTAGTTTGTTGTCTATGGTGACGCCGAGGAGCTTCGTGGAATCTACAACCTGGAGTGTGTTCGGACCTAAGTAATGGAAGGAGGTGGGACAATGTCGGAGGAGAGGTTGATGTGCATAACCATGGTCTTGGTATGGTTGATGGTGACATGGTTGTTGGTGGCCCAGTTTTGGAGACTGTTCAATAAATCCTGAAGGGCGGTATAGTTGGGAGCAGAATTGTTGACGCTGATCCCAATGGTGGAGTCGTCGACATATTTCCAGCGAGCAGGGGTTTCTCTTAGGGCATTATTGATGAGCATAAGGAAGCAGAGTGGTCCCATCTTGGTGCCTACCGTGATCTGTTGTCAACCTTTACCACCTGCCTTTCATATATGTATTCCTTATCTAAAAGCAACTCCTCTCATTAGGGAGCACTGCAAGAGGCTACAGTAGTCCAAGTCTATTCATATAAGGCAGATTCAGTGTCATGGGAAACAAGACTTTTCAGCTCACCAAAATATCCTAAAGCCAGTGTGTGTGTGTGTGTGTGTGTGTGTGTGTGTGTGTGTGTGTGTGTGTGCGCGAGACCCATATAGCATCAATCTCTCAACCGAAAAACTATATACTTATGTGCTGATAAGCAGTGTGTAAAAGACACTCCAATATTCAGACAGACTGACAGGCAGGTAGATCAGCAGAGACTGGTGCACACAGAATGGAGGTGGATTAAAAAGAAAAAAGAAAGAAAATGAAAACAAGCATACACTACAGTATAGTACTAAGTATGTTCAACAAGTCTGTGCAGCACTAATGTTGGAGGTAAACTTCATATAAACATGTTAGTATCCACAGGTCACATATTACATTAGACTAAACCTTTACAAATTCGTATGCTGCATGACTTACACTTTAGAATTTAGACTGAACAAACTCAAAGGGGCAGGTGATCAGTGTCGACTACTGCAGTGTCGCCTTATGGAGCTATGGGAATGACTTGTGTTCGAAGATTGATGTTTCGGTCGGTGCCATGAAGCTTGTTGGAAACCGGCCACATTACACTCACGTTTGCATATTTTTCATGTTCATGGAGGTCATGTCACGGATTGTTGTATGTATTACGACTGGCATATTTTCTACTGTATCAATATATTTGTCTACCATATTGTGATACACCCATTCGGTGGAATAGCGATGGGATGGCGTCACATGATACACGACCACATGACACCTGAACGTAAAGGAAGGGATTGTATTGGTTTACTGAGCGTAATTTCAAAGGGTAATATTTTCACATTCAAGAACATAAATATAGCTTTTTAATACAAGTAATAAGGATTAATGACAAGGTTCTCATTTGCTCAGTTTGCATCCTATTGCAACAATGTGGCTTGACACCAGGTCAACCCTTATTGTTTATCACGTTTCGCAAAAAACACTTTTTGGTATATACAGGGTGGCTTATATAATTTACACATTTCATGACAATATATTTCCCCCATCCATGCCTTGTCTCCTACCCAACGCACAATCCCCGTCCGAGGACTACCCAACTTCCCTGCTCCATCTCATCCGCCCTTGGCCATACCCATCTTTCACCCTCCAGCACCTCTATAAACACGTCCCCTCCTTCTCCTCAGTCCCCTTCTCTACTCCCCTGTGTTTACATTTTGTGATGACACCAATTACATTATCATGTGACGTAGTTATGGTATATAACACTATGGTCGACAGTCAAATAATAAGGAACCTTCATTTACACATCATGAGGAGAAATATGTTTCTATTATGTATTATATGGACACCTATATGTAATATTCTTGTAGAAATTTAGGTCATATTACATGTCACAATCCAGAGTTCAGGACACCTCCATATGATATACCAAATAGAGGTATTAACTGAACACTCAAGGTTGTGTTGGTCACTTGACCATCTGACCTGACCACCAACCGTTGTGTGCTATTTAAAGATTAGTAGGGTCATTACCTAATACCTGACCATTGTGGACCTGGTCTCACCCTCCCCTGTATATATACACCTTGATTTGTATTACTCTCTCTAGTCTGTACTCACCCCTGAAGATGTGAATTACACGAAAGCGCTTGGGAACTTCGTGTTTTCTTCTTTCCTTGTGGTTTTTAGCATATACCTAGATCACGCGCACCTACAGTGATTTACTTGCATATATATATATATATATATATATATATATATTTCATGTAAATCCACAATGAAAACGTGGATAAGATAAATCTTGATAAAATCACACGGGAAAATGGAAACAACAGAGCACCTTAGCTTTCGTCTTTATTCAAGACATCTTCAGAGGCAACTGGACTACATGGACAGAGAGAGGCTTAAATATACAGGGTGACCTTAAAAACATGAGGTCAGGTCATAATGATGTCATCCACTAATCCCCACACCAACACACACGTAGAGGAGCTTAAGAGAAGGGGGTGACGTGACTAGTCAGGACAGGTCAAAAATAAGGGACCCACAAAATAACTATCATACATCTAGATCAAAGGTTTTCAAAGCATTTTTAACCTTGAGCCACTGACAAATAAATTTATGTAACATATAATCAGTTTTGAACTGACCATCACTAAGGTTCATTGATTTTAATTCCTTAATCAAACTAGCTTCAACCAGGAGTCTTTCTGTGACACAAGATGATTTAAATACTTCTAAGCTTTTTTCCCAAGCAATGGGGTGATTATTATTCCTAACATGAACGAACAAGGCACTGCTTTCAGATGCTGTTCTGATATTATACTTATGTTGTTTGATTCTGAGCTGCAGTGTTTTTCCTGTCTGTCCTACATAATTACAATTACATTTGCTACATGGAATACAATAAACACTTCCATTTACATTCAAACTTGGGCTATTCCTTATTAACATATTGGTAATGGTTGAGTCATACATGAAAACAACATTAATATTTAGAAGCTTGAGGGACCGAACTAACGGGACAAATTCATCACGATAGGGCAGAGTCAAAATATTCTTAAGTGTAGGAACTTGCCTGGTTTGAGAGGAATGAAAGGATTTTTTAGCCCTTTTAAAACAACGATCAACAAACACAGAAGGGTACCTGAGTTTCTGTGCAATGGAACGAATGTGTTTCAATTCATCGTCAATAAATTCAGAGTCACAAATACGCAGACATCTTAAGAACATAGCAGAAAAAACTGACATTTTGGTAGACTCAAGGTGATTCGATAAATAGTGAATGAAACTGTCTACCTGTGTGGGCTTTCTATATACCTTAAATTTATAGTTTTGGCCATTTCTCATGATAAGCATATCAAGGAATGGAAGGGATCCATTTATTTCTCTTTCAATTTTGAATGTGATACTTGGGACAATATCATTAAGCTTGTCTAAAAATTCCAATGGGTCACTGTTTCTAGGCCAAAGACAAAGAACATCATCTACATATCTATACCATGGAGGAATAAAGTCCACTATATTGGGTAGTAATCTAGACTCAAAAAACTCCATATAAATACAGGCTACAGGAGCAGAAAGACAATTTACCCATGCTCATGCCAAATATTTGCTTGTAGAACTTCCCATTTGCTTTAAACACATTGTCAGTTTCGCAGTCTACCCAATATAGTAGACCCTGCTGCCATATGACATCATGAAAATTGTGACCAAGTCCCACTTTGCTGAACTGACTCTCTGCCTCATTTACACACAATTGCAGTCTTAATTGTTTCTCACTTTAGATTTTTTCATTATTATTATTATTATTATTATTATTATTATTATTATTATTATTATTATTATTTTTATTTTCAATAATATTTTATTATTCTATTTTTAATTGAGTATTTTTTATTATAAATTTTATTTACTATGGATTATTATTATTTTTATTTTTATTAATAATTTATTATTTCAATTTTGTATTTTTTAGTAATTATTATTATTATTATTATTATTATTATTATTATTATTATTATTATTATTATTATTATTATTATTATTATTATTATTATTATTATTATTATTATTATTATTACATTTTCACCCCGAGGCCACGATGTGTGACCTGTGCCCGGTTTGGCTAATCCCTGTAAAAAAAAAGTTGGTCATACTCCCATCATGTCATCCATTGTAGGGATCAAGCCTAGGGTACATGCAGTAAACCCTCTCAGTCCCAGACCTCCATAAAATATCATGGTGTGAAGTGTGGAACAACTTACCCCCACCCATCCGAGCAAGGACTACGCTCCCTTCCTTTAAATCATCTCTTAAAAAATATTTATTGTCTAAGTATTAATATTTCTTGTAATACCTACAATATATACAGTACCTGCTTTTATTGTGCCACCAAAACCGTTTTTTCGGAATTTTCATGTAAATAGATAAGAAATTACCATTCCAATAAATATATTTGCCAACTAGACATAATCCTGACAGCTCTGTCCTCTTGTTCAACCTTACAGTAATACAGTACAACCCATGTTGTACTGATTCCCCATTATATTTATGTGTTTCAATTCCACTGTAATTTATGTATATACTTATAATTTAAAAAAATAATAATAAATAAATAAAATAAAAATAGATATTGAAGTGATAACCGTGGTAACATTATGACATGTTCTTATTACCACCATGCTATGTGTACTATTCCAGATGTTAGTAAATGTTACATAATACTCCCTTGAGACAAACGTATAGTATATATCAGGTGACCTACAGGAGAGCTCAGGTTCTCAACTGGCTCAGCCATGTTAATACTGTTATTATTATCCACTCTGTATCTGTGTTTTTTCTGGCTAAATAATTTGTTTCTATTTAATTCAAATAACGGAGGGTGATAAAACATTCTCTTATGAACCATATTATTCCTTACAATCTTGCTTAGTTTTCTGGCTACCATTCTGACGGACAATACAGCTTGGAGGATTGTGATATCGTTGTGAACTCCAGCCACCAAAACACACTCTCTACACTATATCATGATTAATTATCTAATAATGATGTAACTTCTTATGCCAAATAGTGTAAAACTTGATTGAGTAACTTGTTTTGTGAAATTATTAACAAAACAATGACATCCTTCTCTAGTCCTTATTGAGAAATGGAAATATCAGACTTCGATTGTTGAACTGCGAGGGTCTTTGTTTGCGTGTGTGTGTGTGTGTGTATGTAGGGAGTGAGGGAAGGAGGCGATGGCGGAACAGCGGACACGTCCTCCAGTAAGGGTGGGCGGACTTTACACCACCCACATCGACTGTTATGAGAACTTTTGTCTGGGACTGTACCTGCTAGAACCCTGAAACTAAGTCGATAGTGAAAGTGATCTTGTTTTTGCCTAAACTCTTTAAAACATTATTCAAGATTGGGAGATGAAATCTATCTGGTGATGTTACACTGTACAATCTTCTGAAGTCAATAACCGATCACCAAATGCCGTCCGAGGTGACTGACAGTGGTTGTGGTACGGTTGAGATGGCAGTAGTTGAGATTGTGGCAGTGGTTATGACGGTAGTAGTGGCAGTTGCAGTTGTGGTGGGAATGGTTTTGTTAGTGCATTTTGTGGTGGGAGTAGTTGTGGTGGGAGTGGTTGTCTTGGTGGCAGTGGTTGTGGTAGTGGCAGTTGTGGTGGTAGTTGTAATTCAATTTTGCCACTTACAGCGGCTAGTTTATTGTGCACCCCTACTCATCATGTTAGTGGTTGCGACAAAGGATTACAGAGTAGAGTGCACAAAGGGTCTGTATATTATGGTGAGGATATTATGGCAATGAATGTTAGAATATTTTAAATAAATTCTTTGTTTTGGTAGCAGTGATTGTGGTGGCAGTGGCAATTGTAGTGGCGGTGGTTGTAATGGAAGTGGTTGTGATAGTGGTTGCGGCAGTGTCAGGTGGGGTGGGAGTTGATGAGGTGGTTGTGATGGGAGCGGTTGTGGATGTGGTGGAGAACGATAATCCAATGTATTACTAAACTTTTGAGTCTTGGCTCCGCCACTATCAGACGAATGTGAGGGATGACCAGTTTTATATTATTTGGCTCCTATCTTCCTATTGGTTGTTGCGGGGTGGGGAGATGAGAAGAGACGGTGACGATGAGGAGGGGGAGAAGGAGTAGAGGAAAATATAAAGCATTGGAGAGAGAGAAGGGAGGGTAAGGAAGAGAGAGAGAGTGATCAATACAGAAAAACAAAGGGAGAATGGAAGAGAAAGAGGAAGAGAAAGGGAAGCTAATGGGAGGAGAGTGGTGAAACGCTAAAATGTGGAGGTACGAAGAAAGAGCGATACAGAGGGGGAATGAAAACGTAAGAGGAGGAGACGTGGAAGTGGGAGGAAAATAGAAAAAGAGTGAATATGAAAAATTCATATACATATATATATATATATATATATATATATATATATATATATATATATATATATATATATATATATATATATATATATATATATATATATATATATATATATATATATATATATATATATACATATATATATATATATATATATATATCATGAGTGACTGAGACAGAGGAATAGAGAAAAAGACAAAGAAAGAGAGAATGACAATGGAAAGGAATTAATAGAAAATGATAGAGCGGCGTCAAGGACGGTAGATAGTGACAAGGAAAAGGAAAGAGCTACAAATAAAGGAAAGATAATTAAAAAGAGGTAAACAAAAAAGAGAAACAACAGAGAAGGGAAATAAATAAAAAAAATGTCAGAGAAAAAGAGAAGAACAAAAAGGAGAAAAAAGTAAGAACGGTGACCAAAGAAGAAAGAGAGAAAGGGACATTGAATTGGAAATATGAAGGTTCAAAGAAAAAAATAAAGGAATAAAGATAAAAGAAAAGTAGAAATCCAAAGAGATAGAGAGAGAGAACTATCAACAAAGAATGAGAAAAAAAGACCCAAAGACTAGCAGGAAAAATGTCATGGAAAATGTGAGAGATCAAGAGGGACGATAAAAACAAAAAGAGAGGGAGTGAAGAAGTAAGAGGGATCGTAAATGAGAGAAAGCCTTGTAAATGAGGAGAGAAAGAAAGAGAGATAATGGAGTAAGCACAAGAAAGAGGATGCCAAAGAAAAATGGGGAAAGCTTTGAGAGACATGTGGAAAAATAAAAAATGAGAGTGTAGAGAAAATGAAAGGAATAACGAGAGAAATAGAAAAAAAGAGAGAGCAGACACAGAAGTATATATATATATATATATATATATATATATATATATATATATATATATATATATATATATATATATATATATATATATATATATATATATATATATATATATATATATATATATATATATTATGCTGATAACCACAAGGAAAAAGAAAACACGAAGTTCCCAAGCGCTTTCGTGTAATTCACATTTTCAGGGGTGAGTACAGTCTAAGGATCGATCGATCGATGGGTGAAGTAAAGTATGATGAAATCTTGATGCAGGTGCTTAGATTGGTGGTGCGGGAACTGGACTTGAAGAATAATGGTGGAATTTGGAGGGACTTGGGGTTGGTGGATAGTGCAAGAAGAAAAGCGAGGAAATTGGAAAATAGTAGTAGAATGCTAGGTCTTGGGGCTCAACCCAAGTGCTTCTGTTTTCTCATGTTTGTGTTTCAGCTAATTTTCGTCTTAGGTATTATATTTATGTCAGGTGTTTGTATGTTTAGCAAATATTGCAATTTTATGCCTTACATTTTCGGGTCTTATGTCCTAGCCAATGGTGAGGAGTCTAGGGCAGGTACTTATGTTTCTGCTAAGAACATCCCGTCTTTTTATGATCTAATGTTGGTAGGGCTGCCAAGGTTGTCACTGGGGTAACGTTGCATCTTTCAATAGAGTGAAGTTGGTGTGGGTCCTAGGGCTCTTCTTTTACTGCGAGGGAACCACGAGTGTTCTCTTCTTCCGTCTTCTGTCTCTTCCATCCATTCTTTGATTGGTCCTGGCTCTATTTCTTCTAACTTTGTCCATATTGTTTTTGAGTGTTCGTGTAGGTAAACGTTTAGGGGTTCTATTTGCGCTCGTTGGTGTAGTTGACGGTTGGTGACTATGTCAGGATATCTGATGTTATATACATCCCTTAGGGCTAAGTTTTGAATTGTCTGCAGTTTCTTTATGTTTATTTGTTTTATTGCATATAGGGGAATTGGTGGATATACTAGTCGGGATTGGACAAAGGCTCTATATAACTTTAACTTGTTTTTTGCTGACAGGCTTCTGAAGCGTTTAAATTTAATTACCATGTTTCTGGTTTTTGCAAGTTTTTCGGTGATGAATGTTTTGTAGCCTTTTGTTGTTATCTTCAGCCCTAGGACAGTGCCTTCCATGGCATATGGAATCACTTTGTTGTCTACTATAATGGGGTCTTTTTTCCTTTTAGCGATTGGGATTATTTTGAACTTGTTGGTGTTCGTTTGTATCTTCCACTTTTTTTCGTACTGGTTGATGTTCTCTATTGCGTTGGCAGTATGTTGTGCCATTATTGCTGTTGATTTGCCGGGGCATGTGATGATTTGTGTGATATCGTCTGCAAAACTTATGTATTCACTGTAGGGAGCTGGTTCTGGTAGGTCTGCTGTGTAGATATTGTACAGCGTGGGTGAAAGGACACTGCCTTGGGGTACTCCACTTTTCAGTTTTATGGGTGGTCCTATATAGCTGCCAATTTGTATTTGTGCCGTGCGGTCGTCTAGGAAGTCACAGACGATTTTTTCCATTGGTTCTGGAAGATTTAATTGAAGCAGTTTAAATTTTAATCCTAGGTGCCATACCTTATCGAACGCTTTCTTAACATCTCTTAATACAATGTTGACTTGGTTTCTTTCTGCTTTCTTGTTGGCTAACGTTTCCGTGATTATGGCTAGTGCAGTATGTGTTCCCTTTTTTCAGTGAATCCATGTTGTCTGGGGTTTAGTAGTCCATCTTCGCTTCTGTGTTTTCTGATTCTCTTGTTTATTGCCTTTTCAAATAGTTTTCGTATAACTTCGAGTAGTGAAATCGGTCTGTAGTTAATTACTTGAGTGTGGTCTTTGGCTGGTTTCGGTATGAATATGAGTTTTGCGTTTTTAAATGCATCAATGAAGTATCCACTTGCCAAAGCTGAGTTAAATATTTCAAGGATGCCTTGTGTGCAGTTGTTGGGTAGGTATAGGATCGTATTTCTTGTGAGTTTTGTAAATCCTGGTGCTTTTTCTTTAGTGTGTCTGATGTAGTGTAGCAGTTCTCCTTCTGTAATTGGTTCTATCGGGTTGAGCCTGGTTTTGTCCACCACATGGTATGGGGTTATCCTATGTATCATTTCAGCCATTTCTCTGCAGATGTGATTTTCGTGTTCCTCATCAAATTCCTCATTTTCTTCTTCTGATATTTGAAATACTTTTTTCCATTCTCTCCTGTATGCGGATTCTATCTCTTTTTCTTCAAAGAGTTTTTTCCCGTTTTGGTCTTTATGTACTTTTGTTGGGGTTTGTCGTTTCCTAGAATTTTGTTTTCGTTCTGCCAGAAGTTCTTGTCATTTCTTGTGGTATCCAGGTTGTTTATTAGTTCGTTCCATATCTGTTGGTGTGCTATCAGGCTTTCATCTCTTAACTTTTGTTGTATTTGCCTTAAGTTTCTAATAAGCTCTGTTGTTGGTGGATAGTTTTGTATGTTGTACATCATTATGTTATTGTATTGTACTTGGAGCATTCGCAATTCATGGGATGTCCTGATGTGTGGTAGCGTTCGATATGTTGTGATTGGTATGTTGTTCTCTGTTGCCATTTTGATGTTACGTATAAGGGTATCTGTTTCGTTGTCAATATCTTCTAGTGTTTTGCCTTGGAGATCTGGGATCTTAACTTGTTCTAGTTGCTTCCTGTAGCCTTCCCAGTCTGCTTTTTGCATTTGGAAACGTGGGGTTGTTGGTACTTGGATTGGGCTTGTGGATAGTTTTATTATCATTGGAATGTGGTCGCTGGTAGTTAGTGGTCCTTGTTTTATATGGTAATTCAGGAATGCCTTGTTATTGGTGAAGACTTTGTCTGGGGTTGTTGTTTTGTTATTGCCAATGAATGTGGTGAAGTGTGGTCCTAGGTGGATCAGCTTCCCTGTGTTCATTATGGTATGCAGTGCAGTACCCACCCCGTTCCTGTTTCCGTGGCCGAATATTGGATGTCTTGGGTTCAGATCTCCTATTATATATGTTGGGCAGTTGTAGTTCAATAGTTTTATCAAGTCTGGGGCCGGCAGGTAGTTCTGTCTTGACGGTAAATATGCTGTGGCTATTGCTATTTCTCCAAGTGTGGTAGTTATTTTGATTCCCAGGAATTCGTCCTGGAATTCGTCGATGATTTGATGTTTTAGTATGTGTTTTACAGCAATGGCCACGCCATCATTTAATTCTTCTGTTTTATTTCTTTGGTAGGTTGTATATCCAAATATTTTTATTTTCTTGGAATTTGAATTGCCGTGACTATTTATTAAAATTATGTCCGGATCAATGCTGAGGTATGTGTTAGCAAGGTTGTTTTTATTTGTTTCCCAGTTGCGGACGTTGTGTTGTATGATGGTAAGTCTTCTGGGTTTGTCTTTATTCATTGTGTTTTGATTTTTTGTTTCTTGTTTGTTGCGCGGGTGGCGATCTCTTGTCCGGGACCAGTCCGTTACGGATTCTTTGGAATTTCCATTGTTCTTCTTTTTTGAAGTTGTGTCTCCTTATTTTAATCCTTTGGTTTATCAGGTAAGCTTCCACTAGTGCTTCAGAGTACTTATCATTAGAGTAGGTCCATTTTAGTTCTTGTTTTGTTATGGCTTGTATAATGTCTGGCATCGTTTTGCATTCATTAGGGATAAATATTTTGTCACACCAGTGAAGCTGTAGTTCACAGTCGTCTGCACATTCTAAAGTCAGGAGCGTTTCCTCGCCCTGGGTATCCATGGTTGCTGTTGTGACTTTTTTCCTTACGGCTCCTGTCTCTCTTTGGATGTTATTTTGAAGGTCCTGCCTCTCTACTGTACTTTGGGTGGATGTTTCAATCATTTGTGACTTTACCTTGTCAGCTTCGTTTGTTTCGTGTACTGTTGCGGCTGGTGTTTGCTCCGTTGCTCCTTTTTCTTCTGTGTTGACTGTCTCCTGTGGTGCATCTGGGTTGGTTAAGCGGGACGCTTGTAGCACAGATCCGGAAGCTGGGTTGGCTGGGAACTCATTGTTGGGAGATTGTTTCTTCCAAGCATTTTGTTCATTTCTATTTCGAACGTGCCTGGGTTCCCTATGTTCATTATGTGAGAGTATAATAGGCAGATGAGCACTTTGTAGTCTCGTATTTCGCTCAGTACAATTTTGGTGGTATTCTGTGGTTGTGTTGTTTCTTCATCTACTTTCTTTGCAATAGCAGCATATGTTGTATTCTCCTTCTGTTCTTGTTGTTGTTTTTCCTTTGCTACTTTTTCATTTATTATTTTATTTTTGTATGGACAGGCCATTGCTAGGGTTCTGTGGGTCTTATATCCTGGTTCCTTCCGATTTTTACAGTTTATACATGCTTTGGGTTGATTCTTGCAGTCCCGGAAGGTATGGCCTTCTTCTGCACATTCAGAGCATTTTTAAGTTCTTTTTGAGGACAGTCTTTTGTTGCATGAGATTCATGTGCATAGCAGATAAAGCAGGTGAGAATATTAACATATTTCTCCCTTTCTAGTTGTTTAGGGAGTACTGACATGTTGAACCCTAAGATTCCAGATTCCAGGGCCTTGTCTGCCATTGAAGTGTCAGTGAATCTCAGCTTTAGGCAATGTGTGTATTGCTTTATTTTTACCACTTCTTCGATTTTTAACCAGTCTAAGGAGAAGTACAAAACAAGGTATATATATACAGAGGAGGGTGAGATCAAGTCCACAGTGGTCAAGTATAGGTAATGACCCTACTAATCCTCAAAAAAGCACCGCAGTGGTCGGTAGTCAGGTCAGAGGGTAAGCTGACCCAACCTTCTCACCTGGTTACAAATCTTCTTGATTACGAAATTATCCAATTTGTACATACCATTACTCAAATTCATGCTCACGGATTCGGTATGTTTAATGAGACTAGATTCTATAATGTTCCTACTGTCAATTGAATTACAAGGCAATATTGAGGAGGCATTATCCCAGTCAATGCAATGCTTATTATCCCTCAAATGAACAAACAGAGCATTGGATTCCTGGCCTGTCCTAACACTATATTTATGTTGTTTAAGTCTATTTACAAGATCTTTACCTGTCTGGCCTAAGCAAAACATATTACATTCCTTGCAAGGAACCTTATAAATGCAGCCACCTGTATTGTTGGGGATGCTCTTGATTAACATTTGTTTAACAGTGCCATAACTTAGCCACTTGAATTATGTTAAAGATGAATATAACAATGAGGGCACGTTTGGCACCAAAAAAATAATTGGCAACTCAGCACAACTTAGTCCTTAATATTTATCATTTAATATTAATGTTATTTCAATACACGACAAACAATGTTAAATGCGAAAGTTAAAAACACAAATAAGGACGAAATTGTGTGTCATGGGTTCAATCACAGCCCTCTTACTTTATCACAACAGTTCACGAGAGAGGGTTTGGAATTATACACGTCACGAAAGATTTAAATAAAATTTTATAACAAAAGTTTACCATAATAAATATGCAGGTTACATAATGAATAGATAAATTAAATCAAGAGAATAAATAATATACATGATTACTGACTCTGAAAATATTTAGCATAGGACAAAACATCGCAGGCAATGACTCCTTACAGAGTTAAACTGCATTTGGTTTTCCATCCTTAATAAACAACTAATATGTGCACAGTATATAAACCATAAACTACCTTACAACACAATAATTTATTGCACTATAGACACAATATATAATAATAGAGCAGCACTGAATATAAAATACTCAACTAAACCATATTAGAGAAGGTATCCACCACTGACAAACCCAGACGTCCTTTCACCTCCAATGCCCAGCAGTGACTGACAAAACACACCTTGTACTGGTAGACTACAAGCCTAACAGCACTAATATAAAACACCTCTTACATTAAGCTGCAAAAATAGTTAAACATACATACATACATACATTTTAGGAAAATTTTTAAGTATCAAGTTCCAGTTTTGCTCACAACACATTAAGTAGAAATG
The DNA here is from genome assembly GCF_018991925.1 of Homarus americanus. NCBI lineage: Eukaryota > Metazoa > Arthropoda > Malacostraca > Decapoda > Nephropidae > Homarus > Homarus americanus. Next base: position 9,372,987 of record NW_024735442.1, on the reverse strand, counting down.
TAAGTTACCGGGTGCAAAACATAATTATTACTTGCTTGCAATAAAACTGCCCCAGCTGCTACGTCACTTGCATCTACTTGTACAACAAATGGCTTGTAAAAGTTTGGTCCTCTTAATACTGGTTTAGACATCAAAATTGCCTTAATTTTCTCAAATACCTATTGACAACTTTCTGTACACACAAAATCCTTTTTAGGACTAACTAAATTAGTTATTGGTCTAGCAACATCAGAAAAGTTAGCCAATCCCATGTCTCATAAATACTAGTTTGACATGGCCAAGCTTACTCTTAATGAGGTTAACAGTGAGACATGAGGTAGGGTGCCTGTTTCACTGGGGCTGCATTGTCCACCAACACAACATCATGGGTCACCACCGGGCTAGGCTGAGGCACATCACCAAAGATGGGCTGGAATTTCCGTAGGGGACACATTACATCGCTCCTCTGGTCCTGTAGTAGATGGCACAATTTTGAAGAAAGATAACATAACACATCAGAATTGTTCAGTTTGATATCAGCTTTCAACTCCCCAAAGTCAAGCTAAGGTAACTCATCCTCCTCCACTTCATCACATGTCACAGTATTGTACACCACTTTATCATGTCTAGCACAATTGATTTTCAACAGGTTCACATGTCTTTTAGTCTTCCTACGTTCAAGCGTTCCTATGACATAGTTAACATCTCCCACCTTACTCAAAATTTCAAAGGGATCCTGATACTTAACTTGTAGAGGAAACTTCCTAATGGGCAAGAACAAAAGCACATTATCCCCAAACTTAAATTTTCTATCTTCTGCAGTTTCATCAAATTGGCTTTTCATTTTCTCTTGGGTTCCTTCATATTACACCTTGCAAATTCCTGTACATGGTTCAACCTTTCCTTCAAATTAACAACATAGTCATTTACGGTACTTGATTCACCTTCTTCTACCCAACTCTCATGCAATAGTTTCAAGGAACCACGGATATCCCGGCCAAATATCAGTTCACTTGGTAAGAATCACAAACTAGACTGTTTAGTACATCTGATAGCATTCAATAGATTTGGAATTCCTACGTCCCAATCATTATATGATTCCATAAAGTACTTGGTCATCATGCTCTTGAGAGTTTGGTGGAATCTCTCTTGAGCACCTTGGCTCTCAGGGTGGTAAGCTAAAGCTAAATACTGTTTGATGCCTTATGTACACATAACCTCATTAAATACCTTTCAGGTGAAGTTGTATCCTTGATCTGACTGAACAGTGTGGAGGAGTACAAACTGTGTACAGAACTTAATAAAGGCAGGAATTACAGTATAATACAGGCTGTAATGCGTCGCATAGGTATAGCTTCCGGATATCTAGTGGAGGCCCAAATCACAATTAACAAATATTCATTACCACATTTTGTTTTAGGAAGATGGCCTATGCAACCAGTGATTACTTTTGCAAATGGTTCATCAACAACAGGTATAGGTTTTAAAGGCGCAGGTGACAAAACTTGATTGGGCTTACCAGCTAACTGGAACAAGACATATATGGCAAAAATCTGTTATGCCTGAGGAAACACCAGGTTCATAATGGCTCTCTGGTTCTGATACGGCCCAAGCAAATAGTCAAACCAACGTCTGGTCAGACATTTGAGCAGAAATGAATATCTCTCTTGTGAGAGAAAGGGTACTGAAATTAACATTCACATGATCCTTAGAACCTGTCTTTACATTACTTGACACATCACTAACAGGTTGATCCACTAAACCTACATCTAACTGCTCTGACTTAACATCGAACAGTCCATTCAAATCATAATCAGGCAAAACAACATTCTGATCAATCACATCTGTCCCATACGTCACCATTTTAGTTTGACTATGGGTTACATCACAAGAAGGGAATAACTCAACACGCTTACTCACAAGGTCTGCAGCAGGATCATTACTCAAAGGTGGAGAGCACACAACTGGATCCAGAATAACGACGCTACCAGCTATATGATTTCCCAGGAGGAACATTACTCCCTCCACTGGCAAAACCTCCTGAACCCCTACTGTAACTCGCTGAGACAAAAGGTCCGTCCTAAGATACACTTTACACAAAAGAATGCAAGTGGTTCCACTAACGCCCTGCAACACAACATGCTAACCGGTAAAAGCCTCTTCCACAGATGGAAGGGCACTTTTCAACAGAATACTGAGTAAAGCGCCAGTATCCCTCAAAATACTCACATGGACAGCAGGACTACCCTCGGACACAGACACAAAACCAGGAAATTGAAAGGGCTGGAACAAATCCTTAGGATCCACACAAACTGGGACAGAAACCACAGCGACATCATCTACACCAACAACATCTGCTGAGACAAATGCAAAATTAGCAACAGGCTTGTCATGGGATTCCTTAGCTTTGAGCTTAGGACAATGGGCATTATAGTGACCAGGGTTTTTACAATAAAAACAAATAGAAGTCATACCACCAGTAAATCCATTTTTTTTAAACGTGGCCTCCAGCCTCCCCCAATAGCCACACCTTCGCTGCCATTTTATTACCTTAATATTAAATATCCTAATACATAAGTAGCTATCCTATCTGTGTTGAATTAGTTGAGTCACAGATCTATGCGGCATTCAGTGACTGTAGCCTCATAGTCAATATCTGGAACTGTTGTCGGCATTGGGGACGAAGCTCTCGTTCCCCTGAGGCAGAGCAAAGCTGACCGAAGAAGAGAGAAGGCCAGTCGACATCTCATCCAGGCTGCAACATAACTTCTGGGCTGCTGCTTCTGTTCTGAGATCACCTCCGCGAGTCTGGTGTAGAAACATCTTGCACTTGGTCCTAACCCACCAGAGGTTGTAAAAACTAGAGGAGTGAGGCTGCCTTGATCAACATTCTGAATTGTCTCCCCATATACCCTTATCTTGTCGTTCTCGTTCCTCCTGTGTGCAGCATCGAGAGCTAAGTTACGGTGACATGCGGCCATGGGATCAAAACTCCTGATGTCGAAGAAGGCTCGCTGTCCCCGCGTCCAGAATCCTCGAGCACTGACGTCAACACGGGCTTCATTAGATGTGTTTGAAGTCCTTTGTTGGAAGATCTCACCGTCCAAAGGAAGGAGGGTCGGTTTTACCATGACATCCCGGCAGATTTCCTTCAACATATTTGATGTGAGGTCCCTTACTTCGTCATGCCTCATGCATATGAAGACCCCTTTCTTGCACACCATAGCGTAATCGACGTCATAGGAAGAGCCACACACGCATTGGGAGGGCAAATCTTCTACTGGCCAACCGTACCTTAGAGCAATGGCATCTGTAAATTCTTGTTTATTGAGACTGAAACCATTTGCCCTTATCGGTAACGTAGTTAACCAGTTCGAGGCGCCCACCTCCTGCGCTATAGCTACTTTTTTTTTTTTAAATTCTCTGGTATTTGCAGCAATAGTCGCTGCAACTTGTCACTTTGGCCGTTCTGTCGTTCTGTCGTAATGGACCTTCGGATCTTGTTTACTTCAATGGTATCCACCTCCCCTGTTGCGTTCTGAGCTATTATGTGGTCCGTGAGGGCTGCCGTGAGCTTAACTGAGTTTTGGTTGGTTAGTCCCATTCCTCCCAGTCTCGGTGGTAGTGCAAGAAGTGATCTTTCTGCTGGGGTTAGGTGAGGGTGTTTCACTAATTTGGGAATGAAATTGAAGCCGATAGCTTCTTTCAGGGGGTGGAGGAGGGGTCCAATATCAGGGACAGTGCGCATCAGGTAGTTCCAGCGATGCTTGACTCCATGGGTGAATGCCGCAAAAGCCGCATGTGGCTCTGTGATAGCAATCTCAGACAGAGCTTGGATTTCCCTAACCCACTCATTCACCTTTCCCGTTACGTACTCGATCTTGAAGTCCGTAGTCCCAATTACTGCACCTAGATGTCTTTGGCCATCCTTTGTTATTTTGACATCGCTTCTGCCAAACACGTCCGTTGCCCGTTCATAATGTTCAGGCTTCACAATGAGGAAGGACTTGCTGGGGTTTGGGTGGTACCCTATTTGTGGACCTCGCGATGCTACCAAGTCCCACCATCTTTTGATGTCCTCAACTCTTCCATTACCACCATGACCATCAGAACCTCTGCCAACATTCTCAAAAGAGGGTTTATTACCTTTGTTACCAAACGGGTGCTTACCACCTTGAGCTGGAGACACTGTAGGGGCTTGAACCTCATTAAGTTTATGTTTATGAATAAGACTGAAATTTTTTGCCAAAAAGGCAGCTCTCTCAATAAGTGTAACTTCCTTCTCACAAACGTTTATACGGACGTCTGTGGGGACACCTCTCAAATAATGCTCTAATGCAATCAATTCAAAAAGTTCATCATAGGTTTTAACTCCACTAGCCGATAGCTATCTGTTGTGCAACTTAGTGACAGTGTGACCATATTCGATATATGACTGATTGGGCAATTTGAATGTATTTCTATACTTATCTCTATATGACTGCTGTAAATTGGTAAATTTTCAAAATGGCTTCCTTGACCACAGAATACTCATTTTGCTGATAGCTGGTTAGGGACAAGTAAGTTAAACGGCCTTTGCCCACTAGGACAGACTGGATCAGCAAGGGCCAATACTGCTGAGGCCAGGAAAGAGTTGTGACAATCTGCTCATATTGGATGAAAAACTGCTCCGGCTCATGTTCGTAAAATTTTGGTACAAACTTAGTCATTATATTTACATCAAATTTGATTTCACACTATCCCAAAGTAGCTCTCTTATCCAACAACTCTAACTGAAATGCCCTTTCTGTTTCTCTATCCACCCTTTCTCTTTCTCTGATTTCTTTTTCCTGCAACCATAATTTCATTAAGCACTCCAGTTTCTCTCTTTCTATCTGCACCTCTATTAACTTTACTGAGGGATCTTCCTCCATCTCACACAGTTAGAACGCAGACTCATCCAAAGTTGACTTTTCCACCAAAGTTCTAATTACAGCACCTTCGACAGTTGAATTTTTCCAATTTGACTTAATTTCTACTTTATAATGCTTAGCCAACGAAAGCCAATCCTCTTTACGAATGGTACTACGATAATGTCGGAAAACCATATTTTTGAAGTGAGACAGATTGTAAGAGGACGGAAATACAGAAGAAGGCAGACCTTTCCACAGCTTAGCTGTGTGAGGAAAGAAGTATGTACTATAACAGGTTGTTTTAGTGTGACCGATATCCACACAGAAACAGTGGGCACCGTGGGCAAGACGAGTGTTACGAACCCACGGCCTTGCTGGCGGTACACATAATGCCACATCCACCAAACATTGCCCGTTAAAGTACTTATAAAATAGAGAAAGTGAAGCAACATTGCGGCGAAGAGAAAGGGAAGAGAGATTTCACTGCCCTGCATAGTTTTTGAGGTTTGTGTATTATTAAGCTTTTCTGGGTGTATTTTGCATGCTGATCTCAAAAATGTTATCCATTTTGCTCAATCATGTCAGAATTTTGTGCTATAGCATTTTAAGCGGAGGAGAGTTAATAAGACGAAATGCCTTTGATTCCACCCTATCTAACAGTTGGACAGAAGAAGATATGAAAACCCCAGATATGAAAACAGTACTCCCAGTTAGGATGTCTGAATCCCTTTTAAACCTGAAGCAACTGCTCAGGGGTGAAGTAGCTACGGCATCTGTACAGCATTTCCAGCTTTCAGGAGGCAGCTTTAGCAATGTTTTGGATGTGCGGCTTCCATGACATAAAGGTATTCGAGGAAATGGTGAGGCTTAGTATATAAATTTTAGAAGTTGGCAAAATGAATTTGGTAGCATTATAACTATTACTACTACTACTACTACTACGTGGCCTCCAGCCTCCCTCAATAGCCACACCTTCGCCGTCATTTTATTACCTTAATATTAAATATCCTAATACATAAGTAGCTACCCTAGCTGTGTTGAATTAGTTGAGCCGCAGATCTATGCGGCATTCAGTGACTGTAGCCTCATAGGCAATATCTGCAGCTGTTGTCGGCTTTGGGGCCGAAGCGCTCGTTCCCCTGAGGCAGAGCAAAGCCGACCGAAGGAGAGAGAAGGACAGTCGACATCTCATCCAGGCTGTAACATAACTTCTGGGCTGCTGCTTCTGTTCTGAGATCACCTCCGAGAGTCTGGCGTAGAAACATCTTGCACTTGGTCCCATCCCACCAGAGGTTGCGAACACTAGAGACGTGGAGGTGCCTTGATCAACGTTCTGAATTCTCTCCCCAAATACCCTTATCTTGTCGTTCTCGTTCCTCCTCTGTGCAGCATCGAGAGCTAAGTTACGGTCACATGCTTCCATGGGATCTAGTATCCTGATGTCGAAGAAGGCTCTCTGTCCCCGCGTCCAGAATCCTCGAGCACTGACGTCAACACAGGCTTCGTTGGATGTGTTTGAAGTTCTATGTTGGAAGATCTCACAGTCCAATGGAAGGAGGGTCGGTTCTACCATGACATCACAGCAGATTTCCTTCAACAAATTTGCTGTGAGATCCCTTATTTCGTCATGCCTCATGCATACGAAGCCCCCTTTCTTGCACACCGTGGCGTGATCGACGTCCTAGGAAGAGCCACACACGCATTGGGAGGGCAACCCTTCTACTGGCCTACCGTACCTTAGAGCATTGCCATGTGTAAATTCTTGTTTATTGAGATTGAAACCATTTGCCCTTATCAGTAACGTAGTTAACCAGTTCGAGGAGCCCACCTCCTGCGCTACAGCTACTTTTTTTTTCACATCCTCTGGTAGTTGCAGCAACAGTTGCTGCAACTTATCACTTTGGCCGTGCTGTCGTCCAGTCGTAATGCACCTTCGAATCTTGTTTACTTCACTGGTATCCACTTCCCTGTTGCGTTCTGAGCTATTATGTGGTCCGTGAGGGCTGCCGTGAGTTTAACTGAGTTTTGATGTTCGGTAGCAGCAATCTCCTCTGGATTGGTCAATCCTACTCCTCCCAGTCTCGGTGGTTGTGCAAGAAGTGATCTTTCTGCTGGGGTTAAGTGAGGGTGTTTCACTAATTTGGGAATGAAATTGACGCTGGTAGCTTCTTCTAGAGGGTCAAGGAGAGGTCCGATATGAGGGATAGTGCGCATCAGGTAGTTCCAGCAATGCTTGACTCCATGGGTGAATGCCACAAAAGCCGCATGTGGCTCTGTGTTATCAATCTCAGACAGAGCTTGGATTTCCCTAACCCACTCATTCACCTTTCCCGTTACGTACTCGGTCTTGATGTTCGTCGTGCCAATTACTGCGCCTAGGTGTCTTTGGCCATCCTTTGTTATTTTGACCTCACTTCCACCGAACACCTCCATTGCCCGTTCATAATGCTACCACTACTACTCATACTACTATTTTTAACGTGGTCTGCAGCCTCCCTCAATAGTCACACCTTCGCCACCATTTTATTACCTTAAAATTAAATATCTTAAAACAAAATTACAGTCCTCTATCAGTGGTGCGTTTACAGAAGCTCGTCAGGTTTTGTGCAGTATGGAATCAAAGTAAAAAAAAAATATATTAAAAAAAAAAAAAATGTAGAGATTTGTGGAACGTTCATGTTTAAGAAGAAATGCATGAAATAGACTGTTATTAGATTGTATGATTTGCCTAGTGGACGATGGTGTAGCGTGGCGAAGTGACGTAAAGAGAATGTGGGGTGGGAGGCGGGGGCAGCATGGAGGAAAGTGGAGGCTGATGCCCCTCTACCTACAATCAATGGTATCCGTGTATGATGAACTATTAACACACAATTAAGGCTTAAGTTTAGATCTATTATTTTCCTTATCTGCTATATTATGCAGAAAACATTCATACTGTTCCTGTTAAACTTTAGCAATAGTGTGAACAAGAGGAGGTTTGAAGTTAATTGCAGTGATTCCTTATTCAGATGTGCTTGATGCTTGCTAGAGCAATCTACTATACTATACTAATAGAGTAAATAAAGCATGAAATAATAATAAGAGTGCTTAAAATCTGTCTCATTATCCGAGGTGCATGTTACATCAAGTTATGTAAGGATGGTGAACTGTAAATGAAAATATGGCTTTTTCAAAGTACAACTAATTCCCTATCTATAAGTTATATTTATTTCTTTATCTATAGAGGAATCAGGGTCAAGCGAGGGGTTTGAATTGACTGATCATTGATAACATACCGTAATCAGTGTTTGACACTTGTGTCATTTAAGAAATTTTCAGTCAGTTGTCATTTCAGGCATTTTATTTTTTGAAACCAATATGAAGGTATCAATATGTGTTGGATATGTTTGTAAATAAATTATGTGCGATGGCGGAGACTAGGAATTTCATTCCACCGCTTTTATTAAAATAGAAACATGCTGGCCGCATTTGAGGTGCCAATGCAACATTTCACATTCATTTGTCAAAGGCAACAGTGTATCGTGGTGACGAATGGCGTATGTATATAACAGATTTTCAATGCAATGCACAATGAACTGTCTTGACAGATATTGTATGTCAATATCACTCCCATTCATTGACAACTGGGACAGCTTCTACGGCATAAGGGATGGCGTGCATCTGTCTAGGGATGGGGTGGCACGCTAACTGGCTCTCTCAAGAGGGCTGTTCAAAAGATGTCGAAGTCTTTAAACTGCTAGGAGAACATATGAGCACGGGGTTGGAGGAGACTGCAATGGGAGTGGGTAATCAAAGTGAAAGGCTACAGGGAAATAGTGCTAGAATTTATGACAAAACTAAATTAGGCAGGGAATTAAAACCTAAATGCGACAAAGAGAGGACTCAGAACACGACTAACTTAAATGTCTACTAGCAAAGAGTAGAAGCAATGGAAACAAAATGGATGAAATCAGGGCGTTTGAATGTACAGAAAAAATTGAAATAATAGCATTCACCGAAACATGGATAAACTTAGACTCACGTGAGTTACATGTCGAATACCAAATTGCAGGATACAAATTATTCTATACCGATAGGCAGATTAGGAAAGAAGGAAGAGTCGCAATCTGTGTCAGGGATAATCTGAAGTGTGAAATAAATAAGGAAATAAAAACTGAACGGAAAACAGAAAAAAAATTGGATAGAATTAACGATGGTAGGGAAAAAGTAATCACAGGAGTAATATATAGACCTCCTAATCTGATAGAGTTAATGAGCTTCCATACATAGCGAAGTCTGTATAGTAGGCGAATTTAACTTTAGCCAAGAAGAATCGATTGACCTTACTGGTAACTCAGAATCAGAGGATTTTCTTGAAACAATCCAGGACTGTTTCCTAAACCAACATACTGCATAACCGAACCCAACCGGGGTAATAATATACTCGATTTAGTTCTGTCAAACAGAGTAAACCTCATTAGTAATGTCGAGGTAGGGAACGAACTTGCTAACAGCGATCCCAAAGAAATTAGATTCCCGTTAGAATTTCAGAGCCGCGGCAAGGAAAATTCCATTAAAGTCCCACATTTCAGACGGGCAAATTTTGATAGTTGGAAGAGGCATCTGAGAGAAGGGGGTATCACACTTGGGGGTGAATTACATGACCTCACATGAGGTGACCTCACACAATGTACCCACAGAGGGCGACCTCACCTTACTTGGAGACCTGACGGTCGAGGATGACCTGATAACGAGATCTGAGGTTGACAAGTTCCACAACAATTTACATAGTGAATTACTTAATGCACAAACATAAGAACATAAGAACATAAGAAAGTGGGATACTGCAGGAGGCCGACTGGCCCATACAGGGCAGATCCCTTTCACACCCATCCCAGCACTTCCATGTGCCTATCCAACTTCGTCTTGATGCTCCCTAGCGTCCCCGATCCTACTATAGCACTCGGTAGCCTATTCCACATATCCACAACTCTATTACCAAACCAGTGCTTGCCTATATCCTTTCTGAATCGGAATTTATCTAATTTAAAGCCATTTGTTCTAGTTATTTCGTTATTACTGAGCTTCAGAACATCTTCCATTTTACCCTTGTTAATCCCACTTACCCACTTGTACGCCTCTATCATATCTCCCCTAACTCTACGCCTCTCTAATGAATGCAAGCCTAAGCTTTTCAGTCTTTCCTCATATGGAAGGTTTCTAATATTATGGATCATTTTTGTCATTCTTCTTTGTACTCTCTCCAAAGAATCTATGTCCATTCTATAATAAGGACACCAGAACTGAACCGCATAATCCATGTGTGGCCTCACAAAGGCAGAACAAACCATACAGAAAACTCAGATCAAATAACAATGACCCTAAATGGATAAATAATTATTTAAAATATATTATTGGAAAAATAAAGGCTATAGATAGGAGAATAAATCGTGGTGAACCTTACCTCCGAGATTATTAAAAGGTATTGGCCGGTAGGGTTAAGACCGAGATAAGAATAGCAAAGAGGAATAATGAACTGAAGTTAGCAAGGGAGGCGAAGTCAAACCCCAAGGGATTCTATCAAATGTATCAAACTAAAACACGAGCAAAGACTGGACCAATGCAGTCAGATACCGGCGAGCTAACTGTTAACGACGGAGAAATGAGCAATAATCTGAATAAATATTTTTCAACCGTTTTCACCACCGAAAATTTAAACATGATGCCTGAGGCACCGACTCTATACAGAGATAGTGAAGAAAATAAATTAAGCGAGATAGTAGTGACTAGTAACGATGTTAGTAAGCAAATAGACAAACTAAAGCCTAATAAGTCACCAGGTCCGGATGAGATATTTGCCAGATTATTAAAGGAATGTAAAGAAGAGCCTAGTATGCCCTTAGCAAAGTTGTTTAACATGTCATTAAAGACGAGTGTTGTACCAGAATCCTGGAGGATAACGAATGTAAATTACTGGAAGCAATCATTTGAAAACATTCGAAATCTGGAGAAGCACAAGTTAATCAATGATTCCCAACATGGCTTCACAAGCGGGCGTTCATGTCTGACTAATTTATTAACATTCTTTTCATCTGTTTTATAATCAGTGGACGAGGGGCACAATTAAGATGTGGTATACCTCAACTTAAGAAAGGCTTTCGACACAATCCCCCACGAAAGACAAATAAGAAAAGTGGAGGCTCATGACAGTAAAGGAGATATTCTAAAATGGATTATGGCGTGGTTGCAGTACAGGAAACAGCGAGTGAGCATTAAAGACACTATGGGCCGTATTGATAGTCATTACGACGATAATGACGATCACGATCATCAACTCGATGATCGTGTGTCGGGATGCAACCACCCAACGCTGAGTGCCATATTCCTAGGCACTTACATGAGCGTGTAAACACGGCAGCTCGTGTCGGATGGCAAAATTTTTTTGGGCCATGCGCGTGTGCCAAATGTATTATTTCACATAATTAGAAAGACGATTTTGAGAGATATTTAGTTGCTATTTTATACCGGCACAATAATATATTGTAAAATATACTTTTTTATAAAATTGAACTTTATTATCTGTTCGAAACAAAATAGATAATTTTTTCATCTGAGTACTTGGCAACAATGTTTGCGCGCGTGTTATCAAACATGGAGGTAGTAAGAAAACGTTCTGCAGCTCTGTCTGAAACCCAACACATGGCACTTTAGCGCCATATTGAGCAAAGGCCAATCATTGAGGACAGGTCTACAAGCAACACCATAAATGATAGGAAAAGAAAGGCCTGAAAATATCAATTGTAAAAATTAAAAGTAAATAGATTTTTTTAACCAAAGAGTGGTGTTGTATGTATCATTAAAACTGTGATGTAGCCTAGTATTGCAGAATTTTAGAGCAAATTATTTGTATTGATAGTAAGCTGTACTTATTCTTTATTATATTAGTGACAGTAAATATTTAAGTTAAAGAATAAAGAAAATGAAATCTAATGCTTACTTATGTCGTCATATTTCTGCCTGACACACACAAGACATTATAGATCGTAAACCTTAGCTTATATCTTGTTGAAAATGAATATTAACCTTTATACTAAACTATATTACTGGACCAAAAACTGTGATATTTTCCTTGCTAACTCAAGATAGAGTGAGCTCGCTTGGCTTTTTTTTTTTTTTAAGGGGATTAGCCCACCTGGGCACAGGTCAATGACCCACATCGGGGCCTGGGGGGCGAAAATTTAATAATAATAATAGTAATTCATAGTAAATAAAATTTATAATTAAAAGTAAAATATAATAATAACAATAATAACAACACTGTAATAATGATAATAAAGAAAAAATAATAATAATCAATAGTTAGAAACGCTATATGTACAGTATGTTGTCTTGTCAATAGTAAGAGAAACAATTGAGATCCTGCAATTGTGTGTAAATGAGGCAGAGAGACAGATCAGCAACCTCGGACTTGGTCACAATATTCGTGATGCCATATGGCAGCAGGGTCTACCATTAGACAACACATTATGCTTCCAATATCTTCCCAGGCGGTAGTACCTCCCTGTTTGGTAGCTGCCTACTACCTACTTGCCTCATTCCGGAAAACATAAGTGAATTTCGTGGTTCAGATGGTTGAAATTTTATTACTACTACGACAAAAATATTGTATGAATGAATAAAGATAAGAAACATACCTTAAATGATAACAGAAGTAATTGTTAATTGAATATGAGGCTCACAGCACAGACAGCAGTCGTCATCGAAGTCGGAGCTGTGATGTCAACATTCCAATAATGTTTCAAGTTCATAACAGTGTTGTGAAAGTTCATTTATCCGTATTAACACTTCTTTTAATTGTTCTTATAAAAAAAAATAATATAATTCGACGTAGACATCTGTAATATAAAGTACTGGAAGAACTTTCATAAAATATAATGATAATTATTATTTGTCGTAAGGCAGCTATCGGGTGGGGGTAGCCACCCGATGTTGTTTCCAACATTTCAGGGATATGCTTACGGTTCCCTTCCGATACCTTTTTTATCGGGATGACTATTAATAGACCAGCACGAACACTATCAATTGGCATTGTGCTTCGTAATGACTATCAATCCGGCCCTAAATCCGATTGGAGCAACGTCACTAGTGGAGTTTCCCAAGGGTCAGTACTTGGACCATTATTATTTATTATATACATAAACGTCATAGATATCGGTGTAGACAGCAACATAAGTAAATTTTTTGATGACACTGAAATAGAGCGTGTAATTAAATCTGACGAGGACTCCGCAAAATACAGGATGATCTAAACAAATTTTTCGAATGGTCTGAAAAATGGCAGGTGAAATTCAATGTGGACACATGTAAAGTACTCAGTATAGGGGATGTAATCAGGGAAACCAGTTACCAGATGAACAACGATGTTATTGAGAAATCCGACTGCGAGAATGATTTAGGAGTAATGATAAGTAGGAATCTTGAGCCAAGTAAATGAAGTGTATTTGCTCGAAATAAGCCTAATAAAGTACTTGGGTTCATCCAACGGATTGTTCGTTACAAGACTAGAGAGGTCATCCTAAAACTATATCTTGCGCTTGTGAGACCTCACTTGGATTATGCAGTTCAATGCTGGTCACCGTATTACAGAATGGATATAGAATCCTTGGAAAGAATTCAGAGGAGAATGACAAGACTAATCAAGGGGCATTAGTAACCTTGAGTACAGAGACAGGTTAAAGCATCTTAATTTGCACTCCCTCGAGAGACGTAGAGTAAGGGACGATATGATAGAGGTGTATAAATGGAAGTCAGGGCTGAACAAAGGGGACATTACAAAGGTCCTCAAACTATCCATCCAGGAGCGAACTCGTAACAATGGTTTTAAATTAGACAAATTTAGATTTAGACGCGAAATATGTAGTGGATGAGTGGAGCAAGTTACCAAATATCATCATTAACTCGAATACGCTGGATAGCTTCAAACATAGGTTGGATGGATATATGAGCAATAGGGGTTGGGTGTAAATGGGACTGCCCAGTATGGGCCAATAGGCCCGCTGCAGCGTCCTCCATTCTTATGTTCTTATGTTTTGTATTTTATATAAGATGATTCACTCGCTGGCAGCCTACTGAAGAGAAAGTTTTTTTTTCACAAGATGGCTGGCACCAGGTAGTGAATCACCATGTACTTTATATGTTTTTGTTTTTTTCATTTCTATGTTTGTCTAACTTTAGTAAGAACCACTACTGACTGTGCAAGTACTGGTACAGGGGCAGAGAACAACCCATGAGAAGGTAGGAGACCAGCAGGAGCCTCGCAGCGTAAAACGGGCGATGACCGACTGACAAGGAGAGAGTAGAGAAAATATCTTATTAGTTAGTCAGAAAAAGTAAAATAAAAATGAGTTTGTGATATCAAATAGTACCTACGAGATGAAATTGTGAAAGAAGTAAAGAAATGTTAGTGTTTTAGCAGAGACATCCAGCAGTAGTGGAAAGAAGTTTGTGTTTCATCAGAGTTATCCAGCAGTAGCGGAGATATTTTAGTGTTGAAGCAACATGTGGATATTTTGAAACTTTTCGTAGTCCTCTCAGTATCTTTCCAAATTTTTACACACAAATACTTATGTTGCAATAAATTACATGTGTTGCTGTAATTGCAAATTGAATGTAAGCAAGAAGCAACTCATACTTTTCAATCAGAATGTGACGTTGATATCTCTTGTAAGATGGGAGTCATGGCCTATAGCCCTTAATTAAAAAATAAATTATGACAGTAATACGATGCTCTCACTGCGTCGCCGACTCACTCGGGCAGATGCCTGCCTTATCAAAATTGATATATATATATATATATATATATATATATATATATATATATATATATATATATATATATATATATATATATATATATAGTTATATATATATATAGTTATAGTTATATATATATATATATATTTATTTATTTATTTATTTATTTTATTTATTTTTTTCAAGTTTACAGCGCAGGTAATTTGACTGTCGGAAATTAAGATGCTGATTTCCCCTTTGGTCACTAAGAGAGTCAGATAAAATATATTTGCGAATGGTAAATTGATAAACGTGGATGCGTTCAGCACACACCAGAAAGAGGTTGGAGGCCTTTGAAATGTGGTGTTATAGGCGAATTCTACACTGGCAAAAAAACAAATGAAGGCTTACTTATATTAGCAAACACTTCCCAAGAGAAATGCTTGAAATGTACAGAAAAAAAGATATTTTGGTCATATAATTAGGAATGAAGGGATAATATTAACAGAAATATTAATTGACAATGTTGATGGTAGGAGAACCAGGGGAAGGCAGAGACTGGAATGGATGAATTAAATTAAAAACTGGGTCCCCAGAGAGATATAAAACATTAGAGCATTGATAAAAACAGCCCAAGAACGTTTAGAGTGAAGATTGATAGGAGGACGGTATCTGATTGATTGACTGTGAGAATACCATTATTGACAACAACTGTAACAGAATATTTTTTTTTTATCAAAATCTAATATACTATAGGACTAGGCGTGTGTGTGTGTGTGTGTGTGTGTCTGCTCTGGGCAGCCGAAACGGCACAATCGTTTTTCATCAAACTTGGTGGAAAAATCGCAAAAAAATCGTACAGTGGAACAAACCTGGTCCCATATCGATGGTTTCTTTAGGAAGCCATTACATAACCATTTTATTTACGCTGGAAAATGATGAAAGTCTACGGACTTGGTAAACCCAGCCCACGATTGCAGTTATCGTACGGCTCCCTCCTATTCTCCCCACTTTTTTTTTAGCCTACTTTTTTTTATGTTGTTTGGATTAGTAAAGGAATAAAGATGAGTAAATAGAAGAACAAATAAAGAAGGGGAAATATAAAATAGTTAGAGATAACAGGTGAGGGGCAGCTGAGTTTCATCATGCGTCTGGATGCGCAGTTTCAACGTTACCAGACGACCTTACAGCTACAGTGTATACTTATTCCTGTGGCTCATGGAAAAGGAGAAGAGATAAAAAGATAATAACAGGAATGCATGGAGAAGATGACTAGAATAGACACAGGGTGAATATAGACAGTGAAACAGACAGGAGGTTGACAAAAATAGACAGATTCATACATGCACAAATAGACAATATGGCAACCAACATGACAGACAGACAGCTCACTGACTGGTTCACATTAGTAAAGACGGGCTTACATTCAAACACCACGCAGACGAACAGACAGTTGGGATAGCAATAGACAGGACGGATAGACTTGAGGCAGATCAGAAGGCATTTATAAACAAGAATAACACCAAATTGACCATAGATGCGTAAATAATATGACGCATTGAAAACTAACACCCCGGCGCACGGAAAGAACATCAATGGTCGGTCAGTCATGTGAGATGGGCCTAAAACTGACTAACGTAGATGATGACTATGATGACTTAACACAGGTGATGACTTAAGCAGATAGTGACTAATTTAACCAGAATCAAGGTCACTTCTCTTCATAATATAATTTATCTCGGAATGATCATCGGCGATTCATAATAACTATTTTGTTTTATGAATTTAACCTCTCCTTATGGCGAATATTTCTTTACCTGATTATTCTAACCTGTATTCTATTCCTTCCTATAGTATACTAGATACTTACAGTAACTAATAACCCCGACCATGATTATAACAACCAGGACCATGATTATAACTACTACGACCATGATTATAACAACCTCGACCATGATTATAACACCTACGACTATGATCATAACAACCACGGCCATGATTATAACAAAAAGAACCATAATCAAAACAACCAGGACCATGATTATAACAACCACGACCATGATTATAACACTCACGATCACGATTATAACAACCACGAATATGATTATAACAACCACGACTATGATTATAAGCACAACTATGATTATAACAACCAAGACCATGATTATAACGACCACGACCATGATTATAACAACCACGACTATGATTATAACAAGCATGACCATGAATATAACAAACACGACCATGATTATAACAACCACGACTATGATTATAACAACCACGAATATGATTAATACAACCACGACCATAATTATGACAACCACGACAATGATTATAACAACCACGACTATGATTATAACAACCACGACCATGATTATAACAACCACGAATATGATTATAACAACCACGACTATGATTATAACACTCACGACCATAAGTATGACAACCACGACAATGATTATAACAACCACGACTGTGATTATAACAACCACGACCATGATTATAACAACCACGAATATGATTATAACAAGCACGACCATGAATATAAAAACCACGACCATGATTATAACAACCACGACTGTGATTATAACAACCACGACTATGAGTATAACAACCACAACTATGATTATAACATCCACGACTATGATCATAACCACGACTCTGATTAGAACAACCACGACCATGATTATAACAAGCACGACCATGATTATAACGCCCACGACCATGATTATAACAACCACGACGATGATTATAACAACCACGATTATGATTATAACAAGCACGACCATGAATATAACATAAGAACATAAGAACATAAGAATGGAGGAAACAGCAGCGGGGCTATTGGCCCATACTGGGCAGTCACGTTTACACCCAACCCCTATTGCTCATATGAGCATCCAACCTATGTTTGAAGCAATTCAGCGTATTCCAGTTAATGATGATATTTGGTAACTTGTTCCATTCATCCACTAAGCTGTTTCCAAACCAGTGTTTACCTATTTCACGCCTAAATCTAAATTTTTCTAATTTAAAACCATTGTTACGAGTTCGCTCCTGGATGGATAGTTTGAGTACCTTTGTAATGTCCCCTTTGTTTAGCCCTGCCTTCCACTTATACACCTCTATCAGGTCGCCCCTCGCTCTACGTCTCTCAAGGGAGTGCAAATTAAGGTGCTTTAACCTGTCTCTATACTCAAGGTTCCTAATGCCCGAGATTAGTCTTGTCATTCTCCTCTGAATTCTTTCCAAGGATTCTATATCCATTCTGTAATACGGTGACTAGAACTGAACTGCGTAATCCAGGTGTGGTCTCACAAGAGCAAGATACAGTTTTAGGATGACCTCCCTAGTCTTGTAACTAACACTCCTTTGTATGAACCCAAGTACTTTATTAGCCTTGTTACGAGCAAAAACACATTGTTTACTTGGCTTAAGGTTCCGACTTATCATTACTCCTAAATCTCTCTCGCAGTCGGATTTCTCTATGGCATCGTTGTTCATCTGGTATTTGGTTTCCCTGTTTACATCTCCTATACTGAGTACTTTACATTTGTCGACGTTGAATTTCATCTGCCATTTTTCAGACCATTCGAAAAATTTGTTTAGATCTTCCTGTAGTTTTGCCGAGTCCTCGTCAGATTTGATAACACGTCCTATTTTAGTGTCATCAGCAAATTTACTTATGTTGCTGTCTATGCCGATATCTATGTTGTTTATGTATATAATAAACAATAATGGTCCAAGTACTGAGCCTTGGGGAACTCCACTTGTGACGTTGCTCCAATGGGACTTAGTGCCGTTAATGCTCACTCGCTGTTTCCTGTCCTGTAACCACGCCCTAATCCATTTAAGGATGTCACCTTTGATGCCATGAGCTTCTACCTTTCTAATTAGTCTTTCGTGGGGGACTCTGTCGAAGGCTTTGCTAAAGTCGAGATATACCACATCATAATTGTGCCCCTCGTCCACCGATTCGAAAACTGATGAAAAGAATGTTAATAGATTAGTTAGGCAAGAACGTCCGCTTGTGAAGCCATGCTGGGAATCATTGATCAATTGTGCTTCTCCAGGTGATTTCGAATAGAGTTTGAAATGATTGCTTCCAGTAATTTGCCTACTATTGATGTTAGACTGATTGGGCGGTAGTTAGAGGATAGTGATCTATCCCCCTTCTTGAAAATCGGTATTACATTCGCTATCCTCCAGGATTCTGGTACTACACCTGTTTTTAAGGACATGTTAAACAACTTTGCTAAGGGCATACTAAGCTCTTCCTTACATTCCTTTAATACTCTGGCAAATATCTCATCGGGACCAGGTGACTTATTAGGCTTTAATTTGTCTATTTGCTTACTAACATCGTTACTAGTCACTACTATCTCACTTAATTTGTTTTCTTCATTATCTCTGAATAGAGTCGGTGCCTCGGGTATCATGTTTAAATTTTCGGTGGTGAAAACTGTTGAAAAATATTTATTCAAATTATTGCTCATTTCTCCATCGTTATCAGTGAGCTCGCCGGAGTCTGACCGTATTGGTCCAATCTTTTCTCGTGTTTTAGTTTGATACATTTGGTAGAATCCTTTGGGGTTTGTCTTCGCCTCCCTTGCTATCCTAACCTCATTATTCCTCTTTGCTTTCCTTATCTCGGTTTTAACCCTACTCGCCAATACCCTATAATAGTCCCGGAGGTGAATTTCGCCACGATTTATCCTTCTACCTATAGCCTTCCTTTTGGCCAATGATGTTCTTTAAATAATTATTTATCCATTTAGGTCATTGTTGTCTGATCTGGAGTTTTTGTATGGTATGTTCTGCCTTTTGTGCATTAAGTAACTCACTATTTAAATTGTCGTGGAACTCGGCAATCTCAGATCCAGCATCAGGTCGGTGTCATCTCCGTCAGGTTCACTTGCTGCCGCTGACACCCCTCTCCTCAGCTGCCTCTTTAAACTGTCAAAGTTTGCCATTCTGACATCTGGTACTTTAGTGGAATTTTCCTTACGTCTGCCCTGAAAATCTAACTGGAATCGAATTTCTTTGTGATCGCTGTTTGCAAGTTCGTTCCTTACCTCGACATTGCTAATGAGGTTTTCTCTGTTCAACAGAACTAAATCCAGTATATTATTACCCCGTGTGGGTTCGGTTATATGTTGACTTAGGAAACAGTCCTGGATCGTCTCGAGAAAATCCTCTGATTCTGAGTTGCCCGTAAGGTCAGTCCAATCTATTTGGCCAAGGTTAAAGTCGCCTACTATACAGACTTTGTTGTGTATGGAAGCCCTGCGCATTTCATCCCAGATAAGTCGCTCATTGACGCTATTAAGATTGGGGGGTCTATACATTACTCCTGTGATTAATTTTTCCCGACCGTCGCTTAATTCTATCCAAATTGTTTCTGTATTCCTCTCAGTTTTTATTTCCTTATTTATTTCACACTTCAGATTATCCCTAACATAGATTGCTACTCCGCCTTCTTTCCTGGTGTGCCTATCGGTATGGAACAGTTTGTAACCCGCAATTTGGTATTCGACTGGTAATTCACGTGTGTCTAGGTTGATCCATGTTTCAGTGAATGCAATTATATCGATTTCTTCGGTACATACCAAGGCCCTAATATCATCCATTTTGTTTCTCATACTTCTACTGTTCGCGTAATATACATTTAAGTTAGTCGTGTTCTGAGTCCTCCCCTTACCGCGTTTAGTTTTAAACTCCGTCTAATTTAGTTTTGTCATCATTCCTAACACTGTTTCCCTGTAATCTTTCGCCTTGTTTACCCGCTCCCACTGCAGTCTTCTCCACCCCTTGCCCATATGTTCTTAACTTGGTTAAAGACTTCGATATCTTTTGAACTGCCCTATAGAGCCCCAGCCAGGGTTGCTACTCCATCCCTAGACAGGTGCACCCCATCCCTAGCATAAAAGGTCCTTCTGCCAAAGTTGTCCCAGTTGTCAATGAATGGGACTGTCTGACTTACAATATCTGTCAAGGCCGGTGGGTTGGCACCAACTGCCCTTGACAACCATTCACTGCCAGCGCTCACTTCTAGGCAGGACACACGCTATGATAGGGATCCTCCCATGAATCCCTGGCGATCTGCCGAAAACGCGCCAGACTTATCAGAGAGGTTCCACCATCTACACCCGGCCAATATCATTGCCTCCTGCGCACAGGAGCGAATGTGGGTTTGTTCCCATTACCAGACAAGATATTGTCCATCCTGTCAGTACTCCACCCCAGCTCCTGGCAAACACACCCTCATCCTATTTTGTTTTACCACAAGGCCCTGTCCATGTACCTTACCGCAGTCACCAACAATTAAGTTTTTCTGCCTTCCTTGTCATCCCTGTCCTGACTGCTAACATCAATTCTCGTCTATCAAGGGACTGGAGCGGGTTGAGTACACTTAGCTGTTGTTGTCATTGTTATGCATTATCCTTAGTGTGCTTCTTCACCACCAGCTTTGTCTTCCCACTAGTCACAATTTTTCCACTTTCAGCGATTTTTCGTCAGACCCACTGGCTTTACTTTCGTCCAGCCTCTCCTTTTAACCCAGCCAGCTCTTTCCTTAATTTCAGGTTCTCCAGCGTGGCCCTCTCAATTTCTAACTTGGCCCTGTGGAATTCTTCAATGGACCACTCCAGTTTGGTCAACAAACTCTCACACCCAAGACCTTTTATAGCACTGGCCATATTTGATATAATGAGACAGAACACAGTGAGAGAAGATTACATATATAAGTAAGAATAGAGAGTAGGAATGTAAAGATAAGAAACTTGGTAGCGTGGCCGGGATGTTATTTACTGAGCGTCAATACGCTATCTTATCTCGGATGTCAATACACATATATTACTTCTTAAAGGGACAACTTGTTAAACACCTCTTCGATACAACTATTTGTTAATTCACTCAATGACATGGACACATTAATATCACTATTATATCGGGTACTAACACATTATGTTTCGTTACTCGACACACTCTCGGACACACCTGAATGAATACACTTCCACAGTGAGTAACTCACTAGGAATCGTTGTGACAAGACTCACGTGTACCCTGACGTAGGCCCAGTGGATGCTTGGCTGGGCTGCCTCTTATGGGAGGCTTCTGCTTAGCTGGGGTCTGGTAGGGAAGTCTCTCTGACCGGGAGAGGACAATGACTCTGGGAATCTCCAGAGTAATGTTCAGATGTTCGAATGGCAACCAGGATCAGAATGATAATTAGAATGATAATCAGAATGGAATGATCGTGGACGGGACTGTAGGGCCTTTATAGGGCGGCCCAGCCATGCGACCTCTAACCAAATATCACTAAACTGGTTAGATCTGGATAGCTGTGTGCAGGTGTGGTCCTGCCCAGGTGTCTTGGTTGAGTGAGTTGTAGGTCACCCGGCTAACTCACGTCATTAGCGGGCGAGGTCAAGTCCCTAGGGTCGACCTGAGGTGTGTCAACCCGGAATGTGGTGGTACCAGGGTCTGTAGTGTACTTGCTGTTATATGTGACATAATTCTGGGCTGTAAGCTTTGGTCTGACAATCAATCATTACAATTATAACAACCACGACTATGATTATAACAAGCACGACCATGAATATAACAACTACGACCATGATTATAACAACCACGACCATGATTATAATAACCACGAACCACGACCATGATTATAACGCCCACGACCATGATTATAACAACCACGACGATGATTGTAACAACCACGACTATGATAACGATGGAGAAATGAGCAACAATTTGAATAAGAATTTTTCAACAGTTTTCACCACCGAAAATTTAAACATGATACCCGAGGCACCGACTCTATTCAGAGATAGTGAGAAAACAAATTTAGTGAGATAGTAGTGACTAGTAACGATGTTAGTAAGCAAATAGACAAACTAAAACTACATCAGAGTCACCTGGTCCCGATGAGATATTTGCCCAGAGTATTAAGGAATGAGAAGGCTTAGTATGCCCTTAGCAAGTTGTTTAACATGTGTCATAGAAACAAGGTGAGTGCCAGAATCCAGGAGGATAGCACATGTAATACCACCGATTTTTCAGAAGGCATAGATCACTATCCTCTAGCTACCGCCCAATCTGTCTAACATCAATAGTAGGCAAATTACTGGAAGCAATCATTTCAAGCTCTATTCGAAATCACCTGGAAGCACCGATTGATCAATGATTCGAGCATGGCTTCTGGCGGACGTCCTTGCCTAAACTAATCTATTAACATTCTTTCATCAGTTTTCGAATCGGTCGACGGGGGCACAATTATGATGTGGTATATCTCGACTTTAGCAAAGCCTTCTGACAAGTCCCCCGAAGACTAATTAGAAATTGAAGCTCATGGCATCAAAAGGTGACATCCTTAAATGGATTAAGGCGTGGTTACAGGAGAGGAAACGGCGAGTGAGCATTAACGGCACACTAGAATCCCATTAGACAAAGTCACAAGTGGGGAGTTCCCAAGGCTCAGAATACTTTGATATTATTATTTATTATACTATGCATAAACGACATAGATATCGGCATAGACAGCAACATAAGTAGATTTGCTGATGACACTAAGATGGGACGTGTTATCAAATCTGACGAGGACTTGGCAAAAGTGCAGGAGGAAGATCTAAACAAATTTTGAATGGTCTGAAAAATGGCAGATGAAATTCAATATTAAACAAATGTAAAATACTCAGTATAGGAGATGTAAACAGAAACCAGATACCAGATGAACAACGATACCTGCATAGAAATCAGAAGCTGCGAGAGATTTGGGAGTAATGATAAGTAGGAACCTTAAGCCAAGTAAACAATGTGTTTTTGCTAAGTAACAAGGCTAATAAAAGTACTTGGAAGGTTCATACAAAGGTGTTAGTTATAAGACTAGCGAGGTCGTGTCCTTAAACTGTATATCTTGCTCTTGTGAGACCACCTGGATTACCAGTTCAGTTCTGGTCACCGTGTTACAGAATGGATATAGATTCGCTTAAGGAAAGAATCCAGAGGAGAATGACAAGACTAATCCCGGGCGTGGGAACCTTGAGTATAGAAGACAGGTTAAAAGCATCTTAATTTACACTCCTTAGAGAGACGTAGAGCGAGGGGGCGACCTGATAGAGGAATGTATAAGTGGAAGGCAGGGCTAAAGGGGACATTACAAAGGTACTCAAACTATCAACCAGGAGGCGAACTTCGTAATAATAGTTTTAAATTAGACAAATTTAGATTTAGGCGTAGAAATAGAACACTGGTTTGGAAACAAATGAGTGGATAAGATGGAACAGGATTACCAAAATATCATCGTGCTCGAATACTACATTGAATTGGCTGGAAGCATAGGTTGGATGCTCACTTATGAGCAATACGGGTTGGTGTAAGCAGGACTGCCCGAAATGGGCTAATAGGCCAGCTGCAGTTTCCTCATTCTTATGATCTTACCAACTAACTACGACTATGAATATAACAACCACAACTAGGATTATAACATCGACTCTGATCATAAGCGCGACTATGATTAGAACAACCCGACCGTGATTATAACAAGCACGACCATGATTATAACGCCCACGACCATGATTGCCTTAGCCGACGATGATTATAACAACCACGACTATGATTATAACAAGCACGACCATGATTATAACAACCACGACCATGATTATAACAACCACGACTATGATTATAACAAAGCGACCATGGATATAATAACCACGACCATGATTAGAACAACCACGACTATGATTATAACAACCACGACCATGAGTATAACAACCACAACTATGATTATAACATCCCGACTATGATCATAACACGCGTATGATTAGAACAACCACGACCGCGTTACCAACAACCACGACCATGATTATAACGCCCACGACCGCGAGTTATAACAACCCACGACCATGATTATAACAACCACGACTATGATTATAACAACCAAGACCATGATTATAACGCCGACCATGACTATAACAACCCACGACTGTAGTTTTGCTAACAACCGACCATGATTATACGCCCGACCGCCGTTATATCAACCACGACCATGATTATAACAACCACGACTATGATTATAACAACCGACCATGATTATAACGCGTGCGACCATGATTATAATAACCACGACTATGATTATAACAACCCGACCGATATAACAACGACAACTATGTTTATAACATCACGACTATGATCATAACCACCACGACTATGATTGAAACAACCACGACCATGATTATAACAATACGACCATGATTATAACGCCCACGACCATGATTATAAACAACCACGACGATGATTTATAACAGCGACTATGATTATAACAAAAGCACAACCATGATAATAACAACACGACGATGATTATAACAACCTCGACTATGATTATATGGCACGACCATGAATATAACAACCACGACCATGGTTAAAACAACCACGACTGTGATTATAACAGCGCGACGCAAGGTATAACAACCACAACTATGATTATAACATCCACGACTGATCATAACCGCGGCTATGATTTAGAACACCGACCGCCAGTTATAGCCACGACCATGATTATAGCAACCACGAACATGATTATAACAGCACGACCATGATTATATCAACCACGACCATCATTATAACAACAACCACGATCTTGATTATAACCACCATACGACTATGATTATAACACTCACAACCATGATTATAACAACGACTATGATTATAACACTCGACCATGATTATAACAACCACGACCATGATTATAACGCCCGACCGCCAATTATAACCACGACCATGATTGTAACAACCGATATGATTATACTCAACCACGACTATGATTATATCAGCGCATTAATAATTATAACAACCACGAATGTGATTATAACAACCACGACTATGATTATAACACTCACGACAATGATTATAACAACCCGACTATGATTATAACACTCACGACCATGATTATAACAACCACGACTATGATTATAACAACCATGACTAAGTTCGCTAACCACGACTATGACTAGAACATACGACCATGATTATAACAACCACGACCATGATTATAACGCCCGACCATGATTATAACGCCCACGACCATGATTATATAGCCACGACGATGATTATAACAACCGACGCAGTTATAACAACCACGACCATGATTATAACAACCGGGACTACGATTATAACAAGCGCGACCATGAATATAACTACCATGACCATGATTCCATAACAACCACGACTATAGATTATAACAACCACGACTAAGTTCACAACCCACGGCTACTTGACAGCTAGAACAACCACGACCATGATTATAACAACCACGACCATGATTATAACTACGACCATGATTATAACAACCACGACGATGATTATAACAACTACGACTATGATTATAACAACCGCGACCGCCGTTATAACAACCAGGACTACGATTATAACAAGCACGACCATGAATATAACTACCATGACCATGATTATAACAACCACGACGCTATGGAATTTATAACAACCGACCGTAGTATAACAACCACAACTATGATTATAACATCCCGACTATGATCATAACCGCACGACTATGATTAGAACAACCATGACCATGATTATAACCATGACCATGATTATAACGCGACCATGATTATATATCTAACCCGAGATGATTATAACAATCACGACTATGATTATAACAAAGCACGACCATGATTATAACGCCCACGACCATGATTATAACAACCACGACGATGGTTATAACCACGTCTATGATTATAACAAGCCACGACCATGAATATAACAACCACGACCATGATTATAACAACCGACTATGATTATAAGCACGACCATGACTATAACAAACGACCCATGATTATAACAACCACGACTATGATTATACCAACCACGACCATGAGTATAACAACCACAACTATAGTTAAAACATCCCGACTATGATCATAACCGACTATGATTAGAACAGCCACGACCGTGATTATAAGCACGACCATGATTATATGCGCCCGACCGCGGTTATAACAACTACGACGATGATTATAACGCCACGACTATGATTATAACAAACTTTGACCATGATTATAACAACCACAGCTTCTATAGTTATAACATACACGACTATGATCATAACCACGGCCTATGATTAGAACAACGACGACCATGATTATAACAACCGCGACCATGATTATATCAACCACGACCATAGATATAACAACCGACCGCGATTATAACAACCACGACTATGATTATAACAAGCACGACCATGGATATAACAACCACGACCATGATTAAAACAGCCTGACCATGATTATAACAACCACGACCATGAGTATAACAACCATAACTATGATTATAACCACGACTGTCATAGCCACGATTATGATTAAGAGCAACCACGACCATGATTATAACAACCGACCATGATTATAGCGCCCACGACCATGATTATAACAACCGACCATGATTATAACAAACACGACCGCAGTTATAACGCCCGCAGGCGCCAGTTATATCAATGCGACCATGATTATAAACAACCCGACTATGATTGTAACAACCACGACCGCCAGTTATAACGCCCACGACCATGATTATAACAACCACGACTATATGATTATAACAAACACGACCATAGTATAACAACCACAACTATGATTATAACATCCACGACTATGATCATAACCACGACTATGATTAGAAAAGCCACGACCATGATTATCTAACCACGACCATGATTATAACAACCACGACCATGATTATAACAACCACGTCCATGATTATATCAACCACGACCATGATTATAACAACCACGACTATGATTATAACAACCACGACTAAGATCGCAACCACGACTATGATTATAACACTCCGCGACCATGATTATAACAACCACGACTGTGATTATAACAACCACGACTAAGATCATAACCACGACTATGATTATAACAACCACGACCATGATTATAACAACCACGAGCATAATTATAACAACCACGACTATGATTATAACAACCACGACCATGAATATAACAACGACGACATGATTATAACAACCGCAACCATGATTATAGCAACCACGACCATGAGTATCTCATATACTATAGGAATAGCCGTGTGTCTGTGTGTGTATGTGTTCTGGGCAGCCGAAACGGCACAATCCTTTTTCATCAAGCTTAGTGGAAAAATCGCAAAAAATTCGTAGAGTGGAACAATCATGGTCCCATGTCGAAGGTTTCTTTTGGAAGGCATTATTTAACCATTTTATTTACTCTGAAAAACGATGTCGCTTGACGTTGCCAGCCTTCCGGCGGTTGTGGGCTAGCCAAGCACGAGCTTTGGTAAACTGTACCACCGGATTCGCCACCGGGCACGAATTGCCTATGATCATTTGTATCTACTATGCGGGGAACAGCAGCCGAGTTTTTTTTAAGGGTATTAGCCCATCTGGGCACTGACCCACATCGGGGCCTGGAGGGGCGAAAATGTAATAATAATAATAATTCATACAATATAAAATGTATAAATAAAAAGTAAAATAAAATATTAATGGTAATAATAATAATAACACTATGATAATTATAATAAATACAAATACAAATACAAAGAAATACGAGAATAAAAAAATCAATAGTGAGACACGCTATATGTATGTTGTGTTGTCATGTAGAGAAACATTTGAGACCCTACAATTGTATGTAAATGAGGCAGAGAGACAAATCAGCAACCTGGGACTTGGTCACAATTTTCGTGATGCCATATGGCAGCAGGGTCTACCATTAGACAACACATTATGCTTCCAATATCTTCCCAAGCGGTAGTACCTCCCTGTTTGGTAGCTGCCTACTACCTACAGCAACATAAGTAAATTTGCTGATGACACTAAAATAGGACGTGTTATCAAATCTGACGAGGACTCGGCAAAACTACAGGAAGATCTAAACAAATTTTTCGAATGGTCTGAAAAAATGCAGATGAAATTCAACGTCGACAAATGTAAAGTACCAGTATAGGAGATGTAAACAGGAAACCAGATACCAGATGAACAACGATGCCATAGAGAACCGACTGAGAGAGATTTAGGAGTAATGATAAGTAGAACCTTAAGCCAAGTAAACAATGTTTGCTCGTAAACACAAGCATATAAAGTACTTGGTCTATACAAAAGGAGTGTTAGTTACAAGACTAAGGAGGTCATCCTAAAACTGTATCTTGCTCTTGTGAGACCACACCTGGATTACGCAGTTCAGTTCCTGGTCACCGTATTACAGAATGGATATAGAATCCTTGGAAAGAATCCAGAGGAGAATGACAAGACTAATCCCGGGCATTAGGAACCTTGAGTATAGAGACAGGTTAAAGCATCTTAATTTGCACTCCCTGAGAGACGTAGAGCGAGGGGCGACTTGATAGAGGTGTAGTGGGTGAAGGCGGGCTAAACAAAGGGAAATTACAAAGGTCTCAAACTATCCAACCAGGAGCGAACTCGTAACAATGGTTTTAAATTAGACAAATTTAGATTTAGGCGTGAAATAGGTAAACACTGGTTTGGAACAGAGTAGTGGATGAATGGAACAAGTTACCAAATATCATCATTAACTCGAATAAGCTGAATTGCTTCAAACATAGGTTGGATGCTCATATGAGCAATAGGGGTTGGGTGTAAACGGGTCGCCCAGTATGGGCCAATAGGCCCGCTGCAGTTTCCTCCATTCTTATGTTCTTATGTAGTAAATACTGCTTTCTTCTCCTGTTTTAAGTTCTGATTGTAGCCTCAGTTGGGGAATTGAAGTGCCTTCTAGCACGCCTCCGTGTGAACTGAAGGCTTAGTCGTATCTGCACTGCCCCTGCTAAAGCAATCTCTCTCTCTCTCTCTGTAATGACAACGTACACACAGTGATAGTCTTAACTGCCTACTTGTTTCATTATATATACGATTAAATGTAAATTAAGATTTCCTTCTTTACTTTAAGTAAAGTTTTTATGCGATAAAATTAGTCTACTATAAACCAGATATATTGTTTGTTTGCCCGTTAATTTACAACGTTGAATGTACTGCAAATACCACATGTGAGCTTCACTATATTTTCACCATCACCACATCTCTCAGTCATTACCAGCATCTTTGATTATCGCCTCTTGGCATAAAAAATGCAAATTACTGCTATATTACTTTGTCTCCAGATTTCACCTGACTCTTGTAGTGTTTTACAGATAATGTGTTATGAGGTTATATAGTTCTGTAGTAAAGCTGAATGTTGGCTAGGAGTTCAAGCCCAACTAAAAAGAATAGGAAATAGTCGATGGAGAGGAAATGAGCAATACAAAGGAGGAGAAGGAGAGGGAGAGGGAGGAGAAGACCGGATAATACTATTAAAAGGAAATAGAATTGGGAGAAGAAAATAAACAGTAATATTGGAAGAATGAGAAGGAATAGGAGGAACAAGAACAGGAAGAAACAAGAGAAAGATTGCAAGGAGGTTAAATACAGTTGAAGAGTAGCAGCCAGTGAACATTCAATGGACCACAGGGGAAGGATTGTCTTCGGCCGTCACCATGACTCAGGTCCCATGGTACACTTCATTACCGCCGCCTAATTAATGAACATTGCATTATAAATTTTTCACCAAATTTGTGAAGAATGATGAAGTATTTAGATAATAAGTGATCTACATACATCAGCAGTAATGAGCCCCGCCACACATAATAATTTTACTCAACAAGAGTAATTAGCCACCAGGTGATTGTGTTGGGAATTTTTCTGCTAAGTGTTCGAAGGATTTTCCGTTTTCGTTGTTAATGGGTATAATAATTATTTAATCAATTGTCATTGCCTACAAGCCTTCACCTACTACGTCATTTGGTCAACAACGCTCACCTCCGGGCGGCATCACCTCCTCCACCAGGAACTGTCAACTGGATCACGACAAGATTGTATTTATGTCTGAACAAATCAGTTTTGTTTTAATATATTACTACCTTTTAAAAATGTTCTTACTTCCTTGTTATTCACCTGTGATTTCCAGCAGCGTCTTCATCTTGAATGCATGAGAAGGGCGTTTTGGCCTGGATGTTGCTCTCCGTGTGGGACTCAAAGAAAAGGGTGTGCACCACTGAGATTTGCAACATCTGGCGACCACCATTCATGTTTTACTGCCCTCCCATACTGGATGATTTAGCTGTGAAAAAACTCACACCTTTTAACAATCATTCTCTTGACAGATTCTACTAGTTACCTTAATAAATAATTTTCTCTCCGGTAAAAAAAAAAAATATATAAATAGAAAAAGACCGACGTGCTTAGTTTTCCAGGATGACCGACAACGGATATAATGTGCTGCCACTTTTCCCAGGAAACTTCCACTGTTAACTTTTGTATATAAATTTAGTGTACTATTTCATTCCCTCGAAAGTTTTCAAATCTTTATTTTTTCTCTTCATCCTTTCTCTTGTTTCATCCGTATATGTGATGATTTGTATGTAATACTAATTTTTTCCGGTTTTCTTCTTTTCTTTTTTTTCTTTTGACCTTAAAGTCTCATTACAAGTGTGGAATATTCCGTCTCCAAGGCCTTTGACCTCCAGGACCCAGGACAGAACAGGATCAAAGCTCGTGTATCTCCTGTGATTGATTTATGCTAATATTGCTCCAGGAAGTAACACCAGCTGGGTAAAGATACAGGCAGTGGAGGAAAAAACTATTATGCGGCACGTGTTCCATATTGCTCCAAATACTCTAGGGTTATAAAGTGACCCATGTAACAGAAATGACTGATTTAATTCTGGTAGCAGAACAAGGCCAAGTATCAATCATAAGTCAATCTGGCATTGACCATTGTAACTGTACCTGAATGTACTACTCCGGCTGAACTTGTATTTAGCCGAGGGGGATAATAAGAGCCCCATAGATGCCGAGCATCAGCAAATGTACGAAGTATGTTGATGTTTCTTAAGTGTAATGATCGCTCCTTATGTTTTAAATAAAAATAAAAAAATGAAGTGCTTAGCTATGATCAACGAGTCCGATGTAACATATTGTATATAACTTCCAGAAATGAATAAGAATTTAATTGTTCAAGTCTATTTACTCATATTTGCAGCATGAAATTAAACAAAAGATGTTTGGTAGTTGGTACACACATACTGGAGGGTAACCATTTACATATTTTAACATAACACTGACCCACCTAAAGATTTGCTGCCCCAGCTTAACCAATCCCAGTTTAACCTCCTTGACGCTACCCGGGGGTGGAGGGATGAGGGGGGGCGGATGGAGGAGGTTACCTTAAGATGATGGTCGACTTCAGCAATCACCTGGATTTTTGCCCCCCTCAGCTTATTCCTCTTTAGGTTAAACCACCAATAAGATTACACTGGTCAACAGCCAAAATGGTTCACATATGAGATCATGCTGACACACTAATTTATATTGCTGAATTCGAATCTGATATTTGTTTTGTTCTATCAGACCAGGTTTTATAAAAAAATCAATAGGTACAAATATTTAATATTCCATCACGTGTCGTGCAAAAGATGAGATTATCTCATGTGACTGTGCTTTCATGACTAATTTCATATTAATGAATATTAATTGGATGTTTCATTCTACCATCAGACCTACTTTCTTAAAGAATAAAAAAATAGTAAAATATTATTGCGTCATGCAAGATACAATTTTAAACCTATCACAGATAAGCTCATAAAAAATTTTTACCAAAAACATAAGTTCAAATCCTTTATAATGACAAAGTATGAAGTTCTAAAGTGCTTTGAATTTTACTCTTTTCTTGTACAGCTTGCTCTTCTCGTTGCAGTGTCCAGCAATAGTCGCCCATCATGTTAGGACTGAATTGTCCCTGATATCTGCTCTCCATTATGGCAATATCTTGATGAAATCTTTCGCGCAGGTTCATCACTAACGTCTCCAAGGTTACCTGGGAAAAATTCAACATGAGAGTGGAAAATGCAATTTCAAGGACATCCTTGTTCCAATGCATGAAAATTCTGAAGCATAGTTGTTACGATTTCTTTGTAGTTGTCAGCACGATAGTTTCCAAGAAAATTTTTTGACACATTGACAAATGATTCCCATGCTTTCTCCAGTGGGTTCAATGTTTTGGTGAATTCGCTAATATTAACTAGTATACGAATTTGTGGTCCATTCAAGACACCTGCTTTCAACTTGGCTTGGAAACCACACCACCTAGTTTCTGAGATACGTATAGAGTCCCAGCACCGAATTGATCCATAGCTTTGATGAAATTTTTAGCCAAAACGAGCTTTAGATGCAGTGGAGGAAAAATATATTTTCTGGATCTACAAGCGGATTGTGAGCACAGTTAAACCTTCCAGGCGCATCTCTTGGTCTTGTCGGCCAATCCTTTTTCACATAGTGCTCTGCATCAGCTCTGCTGTTCCATTAAGCACAAAAAGCACATGTGCTTTTAGTAGCACTCTGAAACCCCAGTAGTAAACTGATGACTCTGAGATCGCCACATATCTTCCACTGGTGTTTCTCATACTCTATAGCGGCCAACAGAATTTTCATTGTTTCATAGCTCTCAGTCATTTTTGTTGCGTGTGCTATTGGGACAGATGGAAGCCGATTGCCATTGTGTAAAAGAACAGCTTTCAGAGAGTCTTTTCCTGAGTCTATAAACAGCCTCCAACCTCTGTCTTGTATGTTTCAGACTTGCAGAGTTGTTGCATGAGAGATACTGCGTCCTCGCATAACAAAGGTTGTTTGCCATCTTGAAAATGCAGACAG
The DNA here is from genome assembly GCF_018991925.1 of Homarus americanus. Lineage (NCBI taxonomy): Eukaryota > Metazoa > Arthropoda > Malacostraca > Decapoda > Nephropidae > Homarus > Homarus americanus. The sequence continues at coordinate 9,339,585 of NW_024735442.1, read as the reverse complement.
CTGTCTATGTCGGTAATGCGCTATAGTGATATGCACTCCATCTTCTAGCAGGTTACGCTGTTTAGTCTGATCCCAAAACTTCAGCCTTTTCTTTTGACAAGTTTAGGTCCCTGATGAGATCATGAAGCGCTTTTGAGTAAATAGTTTAGGCCTGGTATTTTCAGAGTCATCCTGGTAGTCGTTTTCCATTGAGGTAGAGGTAGAATCGGAATCACTCAATTCTTGTTCAGTAGGTGGATTTGGGACTGGAAGTTCAACACTGTGCGGTACTGGTCGGATTGCAGCAACAATATTGGGGTACTGTACCTGCCTCGTGTCTTGATTATTATTCCTTAATATTTGTGAGACAGAAGTAGCAGTCACTACTGTGGTCTTTAGGTTCACGCCACATCATTGGTACAGCAAACGGCATTCCTGAACTTCGTTTACCACATCCACTCGCTCAGGTGGTTAACGCAAAACTTACAGGCTATGAGGTGCCCATTTCTTGTCTTGGTCACCCAAATGACATTTGAAGTAACTTTTGTAGTTCAGTCGAACAGCTGTGATTGGTTTCTTGAGGCTACCAGGAGTGAACATAAGAACATAAGAACATAAGAAAATAATACAGCAAGTAGTTCTACAGGCCGGTTGGCTCTGTGCAATGCATGGCAGCTCCTAAGTCGAGAGTTACCACCACTCTATCCATGAATCTATCTAGCCTCCTTGAAAACTTTCCAGAGTTCCCGCACTTGGCCACAAAGTTGTTAAGCTTGTTCCACCTGTCCACCACCCTATTTGTAGAACCAGTTTCTTCCTATCTCCCTCCCAAACCTAAACTTGTTCAACTTGAACTGTTGTTCGAGTCCCATCCTGCTCGGATATTATAAGAACTTTATCTATATCCTCTTTATTGATTCCTTTTCACCCAATTTAAATACTTCTCATCATCTCCCGCACCTTTCGTCTTTCTAGGGGAATGTGTTAAGTTTTTAACCCATCCTGCGAAGGGTTTCTAAGTCCCTGAATCATTTTGTCATTCTTCGCTGCACCCTGACCAAGTGAATTTTATATCCATTTCATAATAGGGGCACCAGAACTGAACTGCATAATCGAGGTGCGGCCTAATAGCGCAAGATATAGTTGCAACAAGACCCCCAATTCTGTTACTTACACTTCTAGGATATAAAACCCCAATACTCTGCCTTGCCTTATTTCGGGAACATTAACGAATTGTTTTCAGCCAGGTCCGGGGCCATAGGCACCGGAGGTCTCTTTTCACAAGTCGACTTCTAGGTTGATGTTGTTCAGGCTGTATACATTATAAGAATTTGTTCTTCCACATAAGGCTGAACTTGCTGGTGTTAATTCTACTTGCTATTTTTTCAGACCAATTTCTGCAGTTTATTTCAGATCCTCCTGTAATGCATTTGCATCCTGCCTGGAATTAATTTGTTGCCCTATTTTGGTGTCATCCGCAAACTTGCTTATGTCACTGCTGATCCCAGTATCTAAATCGCTTATGTTGACGAGAACAAGAGGCCTAGTACTGAATTCCCTGGGGGAACCCTCTGGTTACACGGCCCCATCATATTTTCTAACACCATCTACGCTGACCCTCTGCGTCTCTATCGGTGACCATGATTTTATCCAAATTTTAAAACTTTCCTCGATACCATGGAGTCTTTAATTTTTTCCTTTCAGAAGCCTCGATGCGGTACTCTGTCAAATGCTTTTGCTAAAGTCTAAGTAAATAACATCGTAATTTTCGTCATTATCTACTACTTCGAAGACTTTTCCTAAAAACGTTAGCAGATTTGTTAGACAAGATTTTCCTTTGTAAACCTTATGTTGAGAGTCGTGAGATTAATTTGCTTTTCTCTAGATGCGATCGATGCCATTCATTATAAATTTTGATTCAAGAAATTTCCTACTACCGACGTCAAACCGATCGGTCGGTACTTCCATCGCTGATGCTCTGTCTCCTTTTTAAAATATGGGCAACAGATTCGCCTGTTTCACAACTCTGGCACTACTCCAGTGTCTAAATGATTTTTGTAACAGCTTACGAGGGGTCCGCGCTAATCGCTCCTCAAGACTCTCAAGACTCGAGGAAAAATTTCATCCGCCCATAGGGATTTTGTAGTGTTCTTTAGTTTATTTATCTTCTTAAGAACATCCTTTCTGATAGTGATATTCTTTTAATTTCTCTTTCTTCCTTCCTTAAATATCTTATTCCACTCCGGAATTTCCCATCGCAAATTCTTCTGTGAAAACTGATAAGAAGTAGCTGTTCAATGCTTGCTCATGTCTTCACCGCCATTTATCAATTCTCCCTCCCTGACTTTTAGCGAGTCTAACTTTGTCCTTTTGACCTTGTCCTATATACCTGAAAAAATCCCTTGGGATTCGGCCTGGGATTCTCTCATGCTATTTTGATTTCCATAGTTTCTCTTTTGCTTTTCCTTACATTTTTCTTAAATATTCCTGGATAGTTCATTTATACCTGCTTATGAGCTGCTCCTCCCTCCCTTTAATTTCTTATATATTCTTTTGCTCCTATGTCAAGGTTTAAGTTTTTCTTGGTCATCCAATTTTGGCTCATTCTTATTTGACCAAATTCTTTTCTTATATGGTATATTTTGTTCTGTGTTTTATGTAGTATACCGGTGAATAAGTATTATAGTCATGACCAAATTGTTGCGTCATCTAAGACCTTCACCACTTTACTGGGAACTGACGCGGACTGTTCCTAGTGACCTCACCAGGCCTTCTTAACCCCTGATAATCCGCCAACCGAGTTTGGGACTTGACCATATTGTCATTGTTGTTTCCTCAATTTAGGGTGAATTCCTGATTTCTCTGTGATCACTGTTTACTATTTCTTCCTACTGTGATATCTCTGATAATATTTTCTTTTATTTGTTAATACTAGGTCTAAATATATTGCTCCTCGAGTAGGTTCTGTAATTAGCGGTCAAAATTGTCCTGTACTGCGTCTAGAAGTCTTCAGATTCATAGTCGCCATGTTGTCCCAGCCAATATTTCTGGAAGCGAAATCCCATAATGCATATAAGTAGGTTGTTACATTTTGCTGCCCTACTTCATTTCCTCATAGCGGGCTGAGCTGCTTTTGCTAAGACTTGGGGCTTCCTGTAAATCACTCCCCATAATTTAGTTTTTTCTCCTTCCGTGATTTCTACCCAGGCCACAGACTCGGTTCCTATTTCACCCTTTTATTGAATTGCTACATAAATATTTTAATGTATCCTGACGAAGAGTGACCCCTCCCCTTCCCAATTCTCTTCCTGTCCTTGTGAAAAAGGTTGTACCCTTCTATGTGGCACTTGATAAAATTTTTGCTCGCCAGATTCATCCAAGTTTCAGACGGCGCTATGACGTCTACATTCTCGGTACATGATAAACCGCTCTCAGCAAGTCTATTTTATTTCTAACGCTCCTACGGTTTGTATAGCATACATTTAAACCTACTCTTCCCTGAAGTCCCAGTTTTACCCCTTGTCCTGAGCAACTAATTTTACTTTCCAGGACCTGCTTGTTTTTGACTCCCACTTTCCCCTGACTCCCTCTCTACTGGCGAAATCTCCTTCGGAGGATGAATTTCATTGCCCAGGATGCAGATATGCCTTTACCCCCACGAGACAAGTGTATCTGTCGCGACAGTACAGGTAGTCGTTGCTATAGAATCGTTGCCGGTTATCAATGAAAGCCCAACCATTGTTTACACAATAAAGTTTTTCCAGTCGGCAATTAATAATGCCCCATGTCATTCACGACCAACCCCCTTTTTAGGCAAGACACTACATACTATCGGGATCCCTCCTCATCTCTAATCTTCCCCAGCGCCTCCATACCTCTGAAAAGTTCCTCACCCCTAACTCATTTGTCAAGTGTTTCCTCCCACACTAAGACACACTACTGGATTGGTACCGTCCCCGACAAACTCTGTCTAACCTCTGGCTACATGCCCCATCCCAGCCCCCAGCAGGAAACACACACCCTAGTCCTAATGCTTTCCTATCTCGCACAAAAAGCCCTATCCATAACCCCACCGAAGTTGTCACCAACTACCACGACCTTACCTGTGGGCAGTTTGTACAATCAGCCCTTTCCTCTCCCTTGATCCATACTGTCCTGCTCTCTTCCCTCCAGCTTCCCTGCAGCACCTGGTAAGGGTTACTACATCTACACCCTTAGTCAGCCTAGTCAGCACCGTTCAACACTTGCGACGTTCCATGTTTTGTTAATTTCAGAGTAATTACAAATCATGCAGGTGTAGATATGCAATATCATGAATCAGCAAACTGAAACAAACAAAAAGCACAAATCAGGACAAAATAATTGCATAAGTGGAGCCAATGAGCATATAAATTACTGTATGAATAGCATGGTACACTAAATATATAGATATGCTGGTTCTGGAAAACTGAGCCTGATACAGCTATACGAATGTCATAATTGAGTTCAGCACATACAATTACGCTAGAATCAGACTGTTTTGATCCAGAACCATGAGAATTTTTTTTTATGTTGACCAGTGTTATTAAAGTAGTATGGTTATAAAAATGCAGAGAATGTACCTCTACACATGAGCGTGAATGTTCAATGATGGACCCTGGCTGAAACACTGCTTGTATAATAGGAAGTGGGGGGTAGGTTCTATTACCTGCACTTCTGCTGGTGACGGTGGACCACATTATTCACAGGAACATTACCACCCTACCCTCCCCTCTCCAACAAAGTCTCACCTGAAGGTTAATCACCCAGACGCTCCCTGTTGGCCGATATTCAGATGATTTATATATGCTAAAATTGCGAATGGTGAAGGTCCTGGTTTCGGAAATGGATGCATCGACTACATCATTTGAATATTTTAAACATTACAGTTCCACAACAGTTTTACGCAGAAAAATTAACATCCCCTTTTAACAGATTAATAACAGTATTAGAGGCGGTTTTGCTTGTAGTCCAAGAGCCGAGTAAGATATCCGTACTATCTGCGGGCACCAATCTATACCTATTTCATTTTGATAGTACACCCCAACCTAAGTGATGGCAGAAATATTTGATAGACTCTCGAAATAGGTAGCTTTTTCCAGGAACACTCGAATTAATGATGACCGCCATAAAAATAATTAATATCGTTTTTTTTCTATTTCCAACCTTATCCAACCGAATCGTTCATATCATCATATGTTATGTAAAATACTCAGACAAACAACTTTCACTCGCAATTTTTTTTTGTCACACCAATTATAAGAGCCTCAAAAGAACCCTAGCACTACACCTGCCTTGGTTTTATCACAGGTTTTCTGCACACCGACTTTGAACCGAAAACTTTAGTTCCCTATTCTTCCTCTTTTACTCATATATATATATATATATATATATATATATATATATATATATATATATATATATATATATATATTTCATGTAAATCCACAATGAAATGTGATAACGGAGCACCTAGTTCTGTTGTTTCCATTTTCCCGTGTGATTTTATATATATATATATATATATATATATATATATATATATATATATATATATATATATATATATATATATATATATATATATATATGCAAGTAAATCACTGTAGGTGCGCGTGATTTAGGTATATGCTGATAACCACAAGGAAAGAAGAAAACACGAAGTTCCCAAGCGCTTTCGTGTAATTCACATCTCAGGGGTGAGTACAGACGAAAGAGAAGTACATAACAAGGTATATATATACAGAGGAGGGTGAGATCACGTCCACAATGGTCAGGTATTAGGTAATGACCCTACTAATCTTCAAAAAGCACCGCAGCAGTCGGTAGTCAGGTCAGAGGGTACGATGACCCAACCTTCTCACTTGGTTACAAATCTTCTTAATTTCGAATTTATCTAGTTTGTACATACCATTACTCAAATTCATGTTGACGGATTCGGTATGTTCAATGAGAATGGATTCTATAATGTTCCTTGTGTCAATTAAATTACAAGGTAATATTGAGGAGGCATTATCCCAGTCAATGCAATGTTTATTATCCCTCAAATGAACAAACAGAGCATTGGATTCCAGGCCTGGCCTAACACTATATTTATGTTGCTTAAGTCTAGTTACAAGATCTTTACCTGTCTGGCCTAAGTAAAACATATTACATTCCTTGCAAGGAACCTTACAAATGCAGCCACCTGTAGTGTTGGGGGAGTTCTTGATTAACATTTGTTTAACAGTGCATGAGTTTTTAAATGCCACAGTGACGTTCCAGGTTTTTAGTTGTAAAGGAATTTGAGAGAAATTTTTGTGAAATGGTAATACTAAGAGATTCTTATGGTCATGGGTGGGCTTGGGATCGGTTCTATGGAAAGATTTTTAAGTAATGTTAAGGCATTTGTCTATGAAAGATCTAGGGTACTTAAGGTTCAAGCATTAACGGCACTAAGTCCCATTGGATCAATGTCACAAGTGGAGTTCCCCAGCTCCAGTACTTGGACCATTATTATTTATTATATACATAAACGACATAGATATCGGCATAGACAGCAACATAAGTAAATTTGCTGATGACACTAAAATAGGACGTGTTATTAAATCTGACGAAGACTCGGCAAAACTACAGGAAGATCTAAACAAATTTTCGAATGGTCTGAAAAATGGCAGATGAAATTCAACGTCGACAAATGTAAAGTACTCAGTATAGGAGATGTAAACAGAAACCAGATACCAGATGAACAACGATGCCCAAGAGAAATCCGACTGCGAGAGAGATTTAGTAGTAATAAGTAGGAACCTTAAACCAAGTAAACAATGTTTTTTTGTAACAAGGCTAATAAAGTACTTGGGTTCATACAAAGGAGTGTTAGTTGCAAGACTAGAGAGGTCATCCTAAAACGTATCCTTGCTCTTGTGAGACCACACCTGACTACGCAGTTCAGTTCTGGTCACCGTATTACAGAATGGATATAGAATCCGGAAAAGAATTCAGAGGAGAATGACAAGACTAATCCGGGCATTAGGAACCTTGAGTATAGAGACAGTCTAAAGCATCATAATTTGCACTCCCCGAGGACATAGAGCGAGGGGCGACCTGATAGAGGTGTATAAGTGGAAGGCAGGGCTAAACAAAAGGGGACATTACAAAGGTACTCAAACTACCCAACCAGGAGCGAACTCGTAACAATGGTTTTAAATTAGATAAATTTAGATTTAGGCGTGAAATAGGTAAACACTGGTTTGGAAACAGAGTATTGGATGAATAGAACAAGTTACCAAATATCATCATTAACTCGAATACGCTGAATAGCTACAAACATAGGTTGGATGCTTATATGAGCAATAGGGGTTGGGTGTAAACGGGACTGCTAGTATGGGCCAATAGGCCCGCTGCAGTTTCCTCCATTCTTATGTTCTTATGTTCTTATATATTTATATTCCTCATCAATGAATTCCGGGCTGCAAATTCTCAAAACACGTAAAAACATTGATGAAAGTACTAACTGTTTGACTCTATTATGGTGGGCAGAATAATAATGAATCTATGAACACAAATTAATTAGGTTTCCTATAAATACTGAACTTAAAGGTGTTACCTATTCTGTGGATCAGACAGTCTAGGAATGGCAATTTTCAGTCATGCTCCTAATTCACAGTGAATTTGATCGAGGGGGCTAGTTATTAAGTTATGGCAGGAAAGCTTTTAGGTCCTCATTACATGGCCAGGAGCATAATACATCATCAACATATCTAAACCAGACTGCTGAAGGTTTTAAAATATTATAATGTTCTTTTCCAAAAATTCTTAAATAGGTTGCTTAATACTGGTGAGAGTGGATTACCCATTGCCATACTAAATTTACAGCATAATATTCTCCAATGAATTCAAATTTACAATCTTAATACATAGTTTGATGAGTTCGATGAAGTCGTCTTTCGAGACGGGCAAGGAATATTATCAGGGAATCTATGAGGAACTCCAGTAAATCAACAATTGGGACCTTTGTAAGTGATGTTACATCAAAACTGACCAGTTTAAAATCATAATTGATGTGTAAGTTATTGAGTTTATCAACCAGATCCATATTATTCTTAATATTAGAGTTAGAAATATTTGCCAACTAGGGGATTTAGGAAAGAAACTAACCATTTAGATAATTTATAAGAAATCTTGAACCACCAATTCTCTGCAATGGCACAAGAATGGTGGTGAAGAACATGATGCCACATGCACTGGAAGCTACAATACTGACAGGAAAAGTTAAATGAGAGGACGTTTTTATACCAAGGATACCTCTCATCACCACTGACCTGCCATTTGAGTTCAAGCGACTTCCGTTCCCGGTTAAAGTGAGCTTTGCCACCATCTACAAAGCCGGGACAGTCCCAAAGATGGTTGGCCTAAGCCTGGTGTTTCCTTGCTTCTCTCATGGACAGTTCTATGTTGTTTGCTCAGAGTGGGAACTGGCAAAAATATGTACATACTTGCTAATGGCAAAACCAAAAATGTGGTCTACCTTAATGCACTACAGTGAGACAATGTGGAGCCTCGGAGGTGGCGTCCCTAAACAGCTAGCAGAAAGAGCCGCCAGGGGCAGCGATTCCACTGAGTATATATATATATATATATATATATATATATATATATATATATATATATATATATATATATATATATATATATATATATATATATATATATATATATATATGTTATTGGTCTGACAAAACAATTTTACTCATAAATCTTGTTTGTTTGAGTGTAAAAGTCAGTGTGCTGAAAACCTGTAAACAGAGGCGACTTTGTATACTACTTGCCAGCCCACAGTGATAGAACCAAGACAGGTGTAGTGATAGGGTTCCTTCTTAGGGCTCTTAAAATTTGTAGTGTAGATTAATATAATCTTTTTCTTTTCTATTTTAATTTATTTTTACTTTCATTTTTTCGGGTCGGTGACTCGTGCCCGGGTGGGCTATTCCCCGTAAAAAAAAAGTGAGGCAAACCGACCAATCAGAATACAGAATTCTGAAGCTAAATTGTTACGCCCTCGACCGCCCCTGGATAACGTTTTCAAACAGCTCGAGAATAGAGTGTAGACATCCTCACGAGCGTTCAGGATTGCTACCAACAGCTGTTCTCCCTATGGGTTGTGTGAGTGACCCACACTCTAGCTGGAGGCCTGCTGTTTCTTGGCCTTCCTGACGTGGTTGGATAACTTTTTCTCCACCCTAGAATTTCTTGCTACTTACCCTGGCCAAAGCAGCAATATTTTATTATATATTTTTTTTTCAAGCATTTGTATCGGAGCCCTTCCAGTGCCGCACACCTCACAGCTTTGTGGGATTATGTGTGGCTAATGGGGGTAGGGGATAAACAGGCTGATCCCACTATGCGGGGCTCGTCTTTAGTATAAACAAAGAAGGATCTCCAATAATCCTCTACATGAAAAAATGGCAGTAAACCTAAGAATAAAAGTAAAAAATAATAATAAACCTGTTGAGAGATCAAGCATACTTACCGTAGCATATGTTGAACTAGGTGTGGCTTTTAATAAGGTGTCAACCAGATCGAGGGATTCAAAGTCATTTCCCGCAACGAAAACTATGTAGTCAAACTGCTTACCACGAAGACAAAACAAATCTTTGCCAAGAATGGACTTAGTGTGGTCATGTCCCCTGAGCTGAAGGCCAGGAGATCAGTTTTTGTAAGGAAACTGGACTCTCAAGTAGGTGTGGAAACGACAGAATCTTTGAAGACAGATATAGAGAACAGAAATGAAGGACTTAAGATTGAAGCGGTAATAAAGATAAAATACTACACTTACGTACTAAAGATCTGCTTCGAAGAAACGGCCAAGGCAAACATGGTCCTCCAAAATGGTATCCTAGCAAGCAACAGGTAACTATCCCCACACCAATTAAACAGGGGAAAATTCACAAATCTCCTGACATGCTTCACCTGCTACAAATCTGTAGAAGATACTACAGATAACACCAACAAAGGCTGTATAAACTGCAAAAGGAACGGAGATGTATATCATACCCACCAACCATGTCCTGCCCTATTGGAAAGACCTTCATAAAATGCAAACAGGATGCAGAGGAGCAACATTAAAAGAACAAAGATCCAAATACATATTTAGAAATAGCAAAGAGGGTGGTAAAGGAAGCAACAATGCCAACCATCGACACGGTAGTAAACCTCAGCAAAACAGATCACGTCAAGGTAATGGTGAGCATGCTACATGCTCACCTCCTGGTTCCTATGCCGATGAACTAAATAGAATGCTGGAAATAAACAACATGCCAAGAATGAACCTCCCATCAAACCCAAAATCAGCAAACCTTCTACACGTCACCAGCACTCCATAACTTACTGAACACTTCAGGCAAAGAAAAGACACTCCCAAAGAAACAACAACACCAGCAACCGTGATACCGAATTAAAAAAAAACAAATGGAAAAAATGACCGAGAAGCCAAGAGACCCAAGATTACCACAAGGCATGGGACAAAAATTAAAGCAATGACCAAGAAAAGGAAGAAGCTCACAACAAAACAACCCCCCCACCCCCAATACCAGAAGATGCATCAGACGTAGGACTTAGACATCAAGAATACCATTTCCACCACACAATAAACCTTCAGGAAAACTCATCGAGGACTATGTAACATCAAATAATATTGTGTTAGTACACTGATGAACGGTATGATCCAAATAAAATTAGGCACAAAACAAAAGTCCTTACTCATCATCATCTCATCATCAGAACCGCATAGGAAAACATCGGGACTTCGCGAAATGAGATCAACACCTCAACTTCAACTCTTCAAGAAAAATAAATAATGGATCAACTTCAATTGAAAACACTCAAGATGCTGCAGTTCAATGTCCGTGACTGGAATTCAGGAAAAACATCGATTTGTAACACATGCAATGAAATCAGACCAGACATAATATTAATAAGTGCACATGGCGAACCTGACAAAAGCAAAAAATCTTCAACTATGACGCTCACCAATCGAACAAAGGCGGGAAAAAACACGACGGAGTGGCAGTAGCGGTGAAAAAAAAAGAATCAAATATATACTAATAGTCAATATTAAAGAGTGACTTTATTGCCATCAAGCTACAGACAACTCAGGGAGAAATAGTAACTGCAACAACTTACTTACCCCCAAGAAAACCATTCCTCCCCATCGAAGACCCCCTTAAACTAATAAACTACAATACCCCAGTGTATACCTACATCCTGGGAGATTATAATGCTAAACGTCGTATATTTAACAATGGCGATAATAACAACATAGGTACAGTACATCACTAGAAAGAACAATAAACACCGGAAGACTACTACACCTGGGACCGTACTTCACCACATGGATTAGACCAAACAGCGTCTCAACACCCTACAAAATCCTGTGTAACAACAAAGCATTCCTAAACTAATACATAGAGCAAGGCCCCCCCCACATCCCAATTGATCCTATCCCGATAATATTCGCAATCTCAACTAGCCCAATACAAATAAAAATACCATCAGGACTCCAGATGATCAAAACGTACAAGATTAAATACAAGGAACTACTGTACTGGAAAACTACCCACAAGAGAATGTAAAACAAGCAACACTTCAGGAATCCGACGAAAAAGTAGATACAGTAAGTTACACAGTGGCATAAAGCACGCACCAACCTAACAACCCCAGTAATGTTTTACAGAACCCTTCTTAGTAATAAACCCACTGAGGAATTAAAGTACAATACAATAATACAAGGACATAGATAGAACAAGCAAGACCCACTAGAGAACTACTCCAAAGCGTAAGGGAAATCCAGCGTGACCTCTAAGAAGAATATATAAAAATTCACAACGAAAAATGGAACAGTCTAATCAAAAACATCTATACGACAAAGGACACAAAATCCTTCTGACAAAACATTAAACAATTATTTGGCACCAAAATCAAACAATAAACTATATAAAGGACCAAAACGGGGAAATTTTTTGTACAGACTAGAGAAAAAGAAGAGGCCTTTCGAAGAGAATGGAAAAGTGTCTTCAGAATATCAGAATAAGAAAATGAGAACTTTGACAAATACATAAAGATGTATCCCGTATGAGACGATACTTAGTGAGCGCTCCTCATCTCTGACACCCTCAAGAGGTGCAGAATTATTCCCAATAACCGCAATTGAGTTATTGTTGACGTGAAATCCCAGTTAACGACAAGTGAGAGGGGTCAGGAAAGCGCCTGCCCATTCTGTGGAGTATTATTCCCCTGTCGTCAAGTGGATTCACCCGGCGTTCGTCATGCGGTGCGCCCGGACTCACAGTGGGAGGGAAGAGTGCGGTTATCCACCCACTAACCCCCACCTGGAACCATCTGTGGTTTTGCGATCGTTGATTGCAGTATTTCCAGTGTCATCAGCCAGTCCCAATATATATGCAGTTGAAGATTTGACAAACTGAAAACGTATCAGCGCCTACAGTGGGAGGAAAATTGACATCACCCACACGCCGACACCCACCCCACAACAGATAGCAGCTAGATGGATCGCGTTTTTTTACAGACGCCTAACTCTGCTATTCACTGTTGGTGACTAAGAGAATAAAATACTTTATACATTGAAACTCTATAGCTTCTCAAGTGATTGGTACAACTAACAGTCATAACACCATACTCACAATTTAGTAAGTAGAGGAATTATATTCTTATTTACTATAGCTTACTGAGTTAGAAGAAGAACATATATATATATATATATATATATATATATATATATATATATATATATATATATATATATATATATATATATATATATATAAACACCATATACATTGGTAAAAGTGAGGAATTATGTTCTCCCAATTGCACCAGCGGCATACTGGTTTAGAAGAAAGGAATAATATATATATATATATATATATATATATATATATATATATATATATATATATATATATATATATATATATATATATATATATATAAAATAATAAATATGCAATCACAGATATTGTTATATGTGTTGCATTTACTACACCAAGGAGAGAGGGATAGCTGAGGTAATTCCGCCTCCACACAGCAACTATAGCGGCTTCGTTAGTAGCGGCTAAGCAAAGTGGAAGTGTTGTCAGTGACGGTGATGGTGGATAATACCCAGATTGATGTGAAGTGATATAGACACAGTGCTTGCGCTAATGTTAGCCTTGACATCCTATCCAGAGTTACAACGTAAATTCCTCTGGGGGCTTCATATGGCGACCCCAAGTAGCTTGCTTCAAGGCTCAAGAAGGAGTTTCGAATACTCGCTGAACATCAAAGGAATGGTGACGTTAACATAAGATTTTTAAGACGTGGATTCTCTCTTCCACCCGGACTTTATATCGGTTCAGCAGTATTTGCGGGGTGACGGTTACTTGGTCTCCCAATCCTTAAAACGAACATGATAGATGGTTCATCCACTTGTATAATACTATGCGATTTTAAGGTGTTTCCTACAACGCTTCTGGGCAATTTCTAGACCAATGCTCACCGCTAGATCGAGTGTTGTCCGCAATCCTATTAAAGAGGAAGGCGGATCGTGCATCAGAATGCCTCTTGACATATTACACTTTCACAGCGTGATTACAGCAGCAATAGTTGGAAGATAGTACCTGCAATTTTGAAGAGTACTCTCCATTACCAGAATGAGGAATTCATCAACGCAACAATCCTGTGAACTGATGTGAACATTAGTTTCTGCAAATGATTCGTCCACTGCCCAGGGTGTGACAGGACGTGACTGCAGTTGTTGTGACTACTTATCAACCAACATCCTGTCAACAAAATTCTTTCGTATGGCGTGAACAACCCCCAGTTACCGGCACCCCAGCACCCACCCTAGTGATGATGACACATCCGGTCTGAGAGATGGTCTCAGCATTCTGAGGTATGGTATTGTGGATGACCTAGTGTGACCATTAGCGGCGGTTTGCTGTACTCAGGATTTTTGTGAACATTGACCCAGTCACCGGACCTTGGAATCAGCTGTGTCTACTGTGAGACACACACACACACAAGTCTACGGGATTGCGGCAACAATTTCACATTATCAAGAAATTCTAGAAAGGATTCTTCAATCAAGCCTACAAGATATAAGTAGTATCTAGGCATACATAAAGTATATACACACATTTACACGTTCAAGACACGCCATCACATTGTTAGGACATCAATAGGTTAATGTCACTGTTGTAAGTGCTTACTTATGTTAATATATACGAAAGTTTCAAATTACAAATTTTAATGTCAATGACACATTTTGCTGATTTGAAAAATAACTTGCAATTTTACCTATCACAGGACTTTGCACTACCAAGTCTTACAATTCCCTCTATTTTGTTAATTCTGGCAATTATGTTCCTGTTCTGTTATTACAGGGCAGTGTCATCCAAATTCAACATTGTTCATAACATACTAACCCGTACGACACTAAAGTCTAGGTCCCCTGTAGTAGCTAATACCCCTACAGTAAAAGAATCCCCAGCTTAGTGTCTACATATCTGTTTATAACATGGTTAGGGTTGTCTAGGAGTTATTTAGGCCTCACGGAGCTCAGCTGGTAGGTGACCGAGCGATGTAATGGGCCCCTGTCTCATCAACAGAACATATTATATAAATGGGTCAATACATCTGATATTATATTCAGATTCACCACCCTGTAACTTTCCACTGGCTATGAGGTGACATGTTCAATGCACGTGATAAGGTGTGCCCACGGGAAGCTGCGTCATACTATGCTGAGTAAAGGCATAAGTGGCCGGCTCTCTGGCCACCTGAAGCGAGCAGTAGTTTGATATCCTTGACTAGAGGAAGACGTTATTTGAGAGCCGCAGCGGATGACTCCGTCTTCCCTCGAGGGGGAACGACGTACCCATACCGTCTCCCTCGATAGATCACTACTCATGAGTCGCTCACATCAACTTATATCGTAAGGACGTGACCTAACGTTTATAATACATAAACGCCGTCCCTTTCTCATTCACTCCTATACAGTGGGACTTACGGTCGATCTACACTCAGGAATTATATATACAACCCTTTTATAATAAAACAAGGAACTACAGTTTGGGTTTCGTTACTTAAACCCAAATAATAAATATATGTGAACGGCCTGGTTAATTGCACAAGCAGCCGATTCAAAGAAGTCATTAAAAACTGGCCAAGAGAACGAGATAATAGATTGACGCCATACCATACAGGAAATCCAAAAGAACTACTGCACAGCTTATGCAAATTTAAAGAAAAATCCCCTGGAATAAATGGCACAATTCGAAATTATGCTATTAAACCTAACTAACAGACCAATAGAAGCACTCCAAAATATATACAATTCAGCCCTATTAGCCGGTTACTTCTCAGATGCCAACAAAGGCGCTCAAAGGATCTTAATCCTCAAAGATGGCAAGAACCCCAAAACAATTAACCAACTACAGACCAATTATCTTACTGGAAATAACTGTGAAACTCCCAGAGCGCATAATGAAAAACAGGCTGCAAAAATTCCTGGATACAAACAAAAAGCACAATCCAAAGTAGAGGAACCCAAACTGCAATAGCTATAATAACAAAAAAACAACACGGAAATCATGTAAACCTTGTCTTGAAAGATTTGGCAAAATTTACCAACAGGTAAGACAATACGCCACGCATTACTTGAAGTCCTTCGACAAGCTTCCTAACCTCAACCTATCTCCCACCTCCTACACATCCATCCACAAGCACATCCCCTGCACTCCTGCAGCAACACCCACTTCCTAGAATAGATCACGATTTCTTTCGACCACTCTGAAGACACACTCAGAACTTAATTAAAAACACTCAGCCAAAGGAACATGCTTTAAAAAAAAAAAAAGACAAACACTAGACCAACAAAAACAGGCTAGATGTTGTGGTGGTGGGACGTGGGTGTGGGAGCTTCGTGTTTTTCGTCGACAAACAGGGTGTTTCCAGGAGTACCCAGTCTGATTTCTAGGAAATCTGATTCGTGAGTGACTAGTGAGTGTCGTGACAGGAACAATATCTATCTCTGATCCCGTTAAGTAGATATATTTGTCAATTTACTGGTGAATCTTTGTCTACGAAGTGAAGTGTAGGCCCAACAAGTTCCCCTCAGTGCCACGGCTTGTAATCTGAGCCCTGTTCACCCCCACCGTCCACCTTCCCGCACCGTCCCACCAGGCCACCCATCTGACAACACAACTAGACCGTATCCCTACTGCCAGCTACTCAGCCCTCACTACCTCCAATATGTCTAAGGTGGCTGTTAGTATAAAAAATTCAAATTTCACGAAACAACAGCTGAGTGATGTTATAATGGAAGTCCAACGGAATCTCATACAGGACATCATACAAAAATGAATAAGGAGACCATCAGGAAGCTAGAAGAGGCAGACCGGCGTCTCACTGACCAGCTAAGTGAGATTAAAAGAAGCTTGGAATTCTCGCAAGGGGAAATTAGTGACTTACAAGCAAAGTTGAACGTTGAAGCTAAAGAGAACCGAACACTCAAGACCCAAGCTCAACAGCTGAGTGAGGAGAATTCCAAGCTGAAAACGGAACTAACGACAACAGCAGACAGGGTGGATTATGTGGATGACATAGGGCGGCGAAACAACCTCAGGATTGCCTGAATCCCTGAAGATATCTACGAGAACTGGGAGTCATCCCAACGCAAAATTTTACGCCTGCTGAATGAACATTTTAAACTTCTTGAAGTAAACTTTGACCGTATTCAACGCGTCGGAAAACCAACTCCTCCCGACCCCCGAGACATCATAACAAAATTCTCATCCCCCTCTGACCGTGACAGAGTGTTTTATCAACGCAGTAAACTGAAAGGCACCACTGTCTTCGTCAACGAGGATCTCTGCCCATGTAAGACTAAAGCTCGTCTACAGCAAATGGACCAGTTTAAAGAAGTCAGGAAACAAGGGAAACACGTCACTGACGTTCAGTCATAAAACCCTTGTTGTGAGAGATCGGGCAAGTGAACACCCGCCCACTTACCCACTCGCTGTACCCCCCCCAAGCCCCTCGAGAACCCCCTTCCCACTGAGGGGGAACCAGCCACTGTCACTATCACCTGAGGAGTTTCCCCCCTGCCGGCCAACTCGAGTACTGCACGTATACCCTCTGTGGTGGAAACCAGCAACCCTCAAAACCGAGTGACAGGCGCACCTCCCACTCTATCTGGGAATCACCCTCAACAGTACCGGTCATCCTAATTCTGTTGGTTATAGCACTTGTGAGTACGTTACCCTCCCACTATTATAATTTTCATAGATCTTCCTTTTTCACACCTCAGTGACCATGAGTTTTTACTGTTCCTTAATCAGTGTCAATGTTCCCACAATGATGATGGTAGTGTCATTCCCTTAGATGTGCTAGATCGTATGTGTTACACCCCATTTACCCATGGTGTCGACACAATACTCCCTCATATCGATCCTGATGCCTTTCTACAAAACTCACTAGATTACACCAACCCAAACTGTAACTATTACTTTCCCGACTCTCCTGAGTTCAGTTCTAGTCTCCTACTATCTCAATCCTTCTCATTGATTAGCCATAACATCAGCAGTATTCCCTTTCATCTAGATACCTTTTTAGATCAGAGTTTATCTTCTATTGCCCACAAATTTGATATTGTACTTGGGTTCTGTGAGACGAAACTCTCGAACGATATTGACCATTTGTATGAAATTCCTAATTATAATAGACAATGCGTCAACTCGTCACGACACAGTGGTGGTGTCGCCCTATGGGGCGTATTGATAGTCATTACGACGATAATGACGATCACGATCATCATCTCGATGATCGTGTGTCGGGATGCAACCACCCAACGCTGAGTGCCATATTCCTAGACACTTACATGAGCGTGTAAACACGGCAGCTCGTGTCGGATGGCAAAATTTTTTTTGGCCATGCGCGTGTGCCAAATGTATTATTTCACATAATTAGAAAGACGATTTAGAGAGATATTTAGTTGCTATTTTATACCGGCACAATAATATATTGTAAAATATATTTTCTTATAAAATTGAACTTTATTATCTGTTCGAAACAAAATAGATAATTTTTTCATCTGAGTACTTGGACAACAATGTTTGCGCGCGTGTTATCAAACATGGAGGTAGTAAGAAAACGTTCTGCAGCTCTGTCTGAAACCCAACACATGGCACTTTAGCGCCATATTGAGCAAAGGCCAATCAGTGAGGACAGGTCTACAAGCAACACCATAAATGATAGGAAAAGAAAGGCCTGAAAATATCAATTGTAAAAATTAAAAGTAAATAGATTTTTTTAACCAAAGAGTGGTGTTGTGTGTATCATTAAAACTGTGATGTAGCCGAGTATTGCAGAATTTTAGAGCAAATTATTTGTATTGATAGTAAGCTGTACTTATTCTTTATTATATTAGTGACAGTAAATATTTAAGTTAAAGAATAAAGAAAATGAAATCTAATGCTTACTTATGTCGTCATATTTCTGCCTGACACACACAAGACATTATAGATCGTAAACCTTAGCTTATATCTTGTTGAAAATAAACATTAACGTTTATACTAAACTATATTACTGGACCAAAAACTGTGATATTTTCCTTGCTAACTCAAGATAGAGTGAGCTCACTTGGCTTTTTTTTTTTTAAGGGGATTAGCCCACCTGGGCACAGGTCAATGACCCACATCGGGGCCTGGGGGGCGAAAATTTAATAATAATAATAGTAATTCATAGTAAATAAAATTTATAATTTAAAGTAAAATAAAATAATAACAATAATAACAACACTGTAATAATGATAATAAAGAAAAAATAATAATAATCAACAGTTAGAAACGCTATATGTACAGTATGTTGTCTTGTCAATAGTAAGAGAAACAATTGAGATCCTGCAATTGTGTGTAAATGAGGCAGAAAGATAGATCAGCAACCTGGGACTTGGTCACAATTTTCGTGATGCCATATGGCAGCATGGTTTACCATTAGACAACACATTATGCTTCCAATATCTTCCCAGGCGGTAGTACCTCCCTGTTTGGTAGCTGCCTACCATCTACTTGCCTCATTCCGGAAAACATAGTGAATTTCGTGGTTCAGATGGTTGAAATTTTATTACTACTACGACAAAAATATTGTATGAATGAATAAAGATAAGAAACATACCTTAAATGATAACAGAAATAATTGTTAATTGAAGATGAGGCTCACAGCACAGACAGCAGTCGTCATCGAAGTCGGAGCTGTGATGTCAACATTCCAATAATGTTTCAAGTTCATAACAGTGTTGTGAAAGTTCATTTATCCGTATTAAAACTTCTTTTCATTGTTCTTATCAAAAAAAATTAATATAATTTGACGTAGACATCTGTAATATAAAGTACTGGAAGAACTTTCATAAAATATAATGATGATTATTATTTGTCGTAAGACAGCTATCGGGTGGGGGTAGCCACCGGATGTTGTTTCCAACATTTCAGGGATATGCGTACGGTTCCCTTCCGATACCTCGTTTATCGGGATGACTATTAAGGGCCGGATTGATAGTCATTACGAAGCACAATGCCAATTGATAGTGTTCGTGCTGGTCTATTAATAGTCATCCCGATAAACGAGGTATCGGAAGGGAACCATACGCATATCCCTATGTTGGAAACAACAGCTACCCAGCTGAACCGGGAAATTCACTTATGTTTTCCGGAATGAGGCAAGCCAAGTGAGCTCACTCTATCTTGAGTTAGCAAGGAAAATATCACAGTTTTTGGCCCAGTAATAAAGTTTTTTTTTACTTCACTGTGGTCTTTAATAATGGAGCATAACTCAATATGTAAGGTAATTCACCTGTGAGGTTTTATGAAGACAACAAAAGGAAAGAAATATACATTTATCTTTTTAATAAATGTGTAAAAATTAAGAAAATAAACTATAATTTTTCTATACATAGTTCTGCATTTCCTGAAATTCACAGCTTATATTATAGATATATAAAAATAAATCTTAACTGCCATACTTTGGACAATATTTGTAACTGACATGAAAATATTTCTATCTTGGGCACAAAAAGAAATGGTTCACTCCTTCTCTACAGCTATTTATATCAATGCATAAAATTTAATAAAAGAAACATATCCTCTATACAGTACTTTGCACAGTATAACATATTTTATAAATACCTGTATACACCAAACAAAACTTTATTCTTTATGACAGGAAATAAATTCAATTTTTGAAAATCACAGCCTTTATGTATATTATAAATATTCATCCCCCACAAATAATTACCTGCCATACTTATGACAGCTTTTGTAAACAAAAAAACCTTTGTCAAAATAAACACATGTATGTTTATTTCCTTCAAATAAAAGTAGTTGAATATGTAAGAAATAGAACGAATAACTTTTACTTTAGATGCCAATTTCTGAAATATTACAACATCATTCATATGTTTTAGCCATGGCATCATATGCAGCTCCTGCTTTCCTTAAAACACTATCTAACAAATGCAAAGAATTATTCAATTTTTCATGTGTCTTTTCAATTGCAGTTTGTTGTAGTTTTTGTGTTAACATCATTTCTTTTTTCAGTTTCATTTCCTCCTCATGCTCCCTATTCAATCTGTACAACTTAGATTTATGTAACTCTTCTTGTCTTTTATCACACATTTCATAGACACTTGTCACCCTCCTAGTTCGCCTTGGTTTGCTCCTTGGCCGAGAACCAGATGCCCTGGACACTGAATAAAGATGTTGGTTGAAAGCATGAGCAGGAGGGGGTGAGGCAATATCACTCGATAGTGAGTCAGGGGCATTGACTGCCGAGTCAGGAGCAATGTTTGGTGAGGCAGGAGCAATGTTTGGTGAGGCAGGAGCAATGACTGGTGAGGCAGGAACAATGACTTGTGAGACAGGAACAGAGGGTGAAAATAGAGGTCGATAAACAGTAGATGGAACTTCAGTAAATTGTGCAGAAGACACAGATGATGGCCCTGGGGTAGGACCAGGTAAAACAAGTGGATCATAGCTGGCGTTGAATGAAGCAGTAATTTCATCCCAGGCCTTTCTTTTCCTATAATTTATGGTGTTGCTTGTAGACCTATCCTCAATGATTGGCCTTTGCTCAATATGGCGCAAAAGTGCCATACGTTGGGTTTCAGACAGAGCTGCAGAACGTTCTCTTACTACCTCCATGTTTGATAACCCGCGCGCAAACATTGTTGCCAAGTACTCAGATGAAAAAATTATCTATTTTGTTTCGAACAGATAATAAAGTTCAATTTTATAAGAAAATATATTTTACAATATATTATTGTGCCGGTATAAAATAACAACTAAATATCTCTCTAAATCGTCTTTCTAATTATGTGAAATAATACATTTGGCACACGCGCATGGCCAAAAAAAGTTTTGCCATCCAACACGAGCTGCCGTGTTTACACGCTCATGTAAGGGTCTAGGAATATGGCACTCAGCGTTGGGTGGTTGCATCCCGACACACGATCATCGAGATGATGATCGTGATCGTCATTATCGTCGTAATGACTTGGAATACGGCCCTAATAGACCAGCACGAACACTATCAATTGGCATTGTGCTTCGTAATGATTATCATCCGGCCCTATATGTTGATATCAAGTATAACACTTCCGTAAGAGATGATTTAAAAGTTCAGGAGGAGTACATGGAGAGTTTTTTCATTGAATTACGTAACGACACATGAAATATCCTAGTAGGAGTAATCTACAGAAGACCCCACACTAATGTAAGTAATTTTCTTGATAAATTTTCGGAGTTTATCACTATCATAAGTTCAGAGAGGAAACATTGCTACATTACAGGAGATTTCAACCTAGATCTATTAAAATTAGAAACCGACACCTCAGTATTAGACCTTCCTGCTACCTGTCATTCAAAACTCTTCTTCAACACTATAACCAAACCCACTAGAGTAACTGCCACCTCTGCCACTGTGATAGATCATATCTGGACTAACAACACTCCTAACAATCTTGCAAGTGGAATTATTTATAACAATATCTCAAATCATTTAACAGTTTTTGCCATGTATAAAACAGCCGCAAGACCTGAAGGGTCTAGCAGAGTCTCAATCCAATACAGAGACTACAGCACCGACAACATGCTCCTTCTTGAAAACAACCTAATGAATGATAACTGGGATCTTGTCTATGCCTCCGACAACCCTAACGTGAACAGCTACAATTTCGCTTGCATCTTCAATGCTTGCTTTAATAAATGCTTCCCGCTCAAGACTAAGTCAGTGAAAACTGTATCCATATCCAATTCTATATCGCAAGCGAAATTAAGATAATGATAAAAGAAAAACACAAACTCCAAAGGAAATTTGCAAAAAAACCCTTAACTTTCGGGGATGCTTACCGAAGTATCAGAAATAGAGTAACTCAAGCAATTAGCAATGCCAGACGTAGCTATTATACAAATAAGCTCCAGTCAGCATCAGGCGACGGTGAGAAAACCTGGAATGTCATAAATTCTATTCAGAACAGGAACACTCAGCCTTCTGCCCCCCACTCAGCTTTTATGATAAATGATTCAGTTGTAACGGAACCATCCCTCATTGCCAACCACTTCTATGAATATTTTATTAATGTTGGCAAAAATCTTGCAGAGAGCATCCCTGATCACCATGAGGAATTTTGAGCATACCTGCAAAGCAAATAGCAAAATGAGCTGTTCTTATCCCCTGTCTCAGCAGATGAATTTCTAGCCATCATAAAAATTTCCAAATGTGCAGCAGTAGGCGAAGACAATATACCAATGAGCATCATTAAGAAAGTAGCCCACTTATTACTACCTGTTCTCCTACACATCTGTAACTCCTCCTTCACTAGTGGTGTCTTTCCGGATAAACTGAAATTGCTAAAGTTCACTCAGCATATAACAAATCTGGGGACAAAGGTCTCTTCAAGAATTACCGCCCCATATCAGTCCTCCCAGCCTTTAGTAAGATACTGGAGAAGTTAGCATGTAGTAGAGTAAATTCTTTCTGCAATGCCAATAACATCTTTACAGACTCCCAGTTTGGATTTAGAGCTAGAAGGTCGACTGAGAGTGCTCTGCTATACTTTACTAATGACATCTTAAATTCCTTTGATGACAGTCAGTTCATAGTCGAAATATTCTTGGACCTCTCTAAAGCCTTCGATACTGTCAACCATACCATCCTCCTTTCAAAGCTTGAACATTTCGGCGTTAGGGGCCTGTCCCACAATTGGTTTACCTCATATCTGTCCAACAGGATGCAGTATGTCTGCTGTAATAATCACCAATCTGACTCTTTGCCAATCTTGTATGGCGTCCCCCAAGGTTTCATTCTCGGTCCAGTACTGTTTTTGTTGAACATAAACGACATAGTCCACGACAGCACACTCATAAAATACAACTTATTTGCAGACGATAGTAATCTCTATGCCATCAACACAGACCTCCATTCGTTGATGAGAACTATGAACACTGAATTGACTAAAGTCAGGACCTGGGTAATATATAATAAACTGACCTTAAACCTTGAGAAAATCCACTACACGATCTTTCACAGAAGGAAAAACTTACCCCCAGACTTGGACCCCTTGTACCTTGGCAATACAGTCCTCAAACACAAACAGAATACTAAATTCCTCGGAGCTATTGTTGACAAGAAACTTAACTAGAGAAACCACATACAAGCCATTCACAGTAAAGTCAATAAACAATGCGGTATCATGTATCACACTCGACAGTCACTCACTCTCACAGCAATGAAAGAAATCTATCATGATCTTGTTACCAACACCTGATACACTGTCACACACAATGGGGGGCCTCTGGCTCTTTAAGAAAACAATCTCTGGTTACTGCACAAAAGAGAGTTGTACAGACAATGACCT
The DNA here is from genome assembly GCF_018991925.1 of Homarus americanus. NCBI lineage: Eukaryota > Metazoa > Arthropoda > Malacostraca > Decapoda > Nephropidae > Homarus > Homarus americanus. The sequence continues at coordinate 9,315,644 of NW_024735442.1, read as the reverse complement.
ACTTGAAAAAAAAAACCAGATCACACAAACGAAAAATTTGCTAAATTGAAAATGTTAAAATTCGAAGATATCAACACCTACTGCAGTGCCCTCTTTGTTTACAAATCTATCAATCACTTGCTTGACAATAATTATTTCCAGTTCAGGAAAAATCAGAGATGCAGCTTAAGGCACTCAGAGCTACTAAGACCATCCCCCATGCGCTCCTCTCAGCCCCAGACCTCCATAAAATATCAAGGTGTGAAGGTGTGGAACAACTTACCCCCGCCCATCCGAGCAAAGACTACGCTCCCTTCCTTTAAATCATCTTTAAAAAAAATATCTATTGTCTAAGTATTAATATTTCTTGTAATACCTTCTATATTTACAGTACCTGTGTTTATTGTACCATCAAAACCGTTTTATCGGAAATTATCATGTAAATAGATAAGTAATTACCATTGCAATAAACATATTTGCCAACTAGACATAATCCTGACAGCTCTATCCTCTTGTTCAACCTTAATACTCTACAACCTATGTTGTACTGCTCCCCCACTATACTTATGATATAATTTATTTAGATTTCAGTAAAGCATTCGATAGAGTCCCTCATGAGAGATTGATAAGGAAGGTAGAAGCACATGGAATAGGTGGATCAGTATTAAAATGGATTAGGTCATGGTTATTAAAATGGATTAGATCTCATATGACAATTCTTCATTTAGGAAACAAAGTCACTCAAATGGATTAAAGTCAGAACTGGGGTGCGGTCAAAAGCCTTGGAGTTCCCCAGGGATCTTATCAGTAAACCTCCCTTGTTTGTTATATTCATTAATGATCTTGATTTGAGCATAACTAGTAGGATTAGTAAATTTGCAGATGATACCAAAATGAGGAGAGTGATAAATTCAGACAGTGACTTTGAACACCTTCAAAGAGATCTAGATACCTTACATGAGTGGTCAGTAGACTGGCAAATGAATTTTAATAGTGATAAATGCAAGGTACTACAGATAGGGAAGGCGAATACAAACGTTAAGTATAAACTAGGTAACACGGAAATAGAAAACTCAGTTTGTGAAAAAAATCAAGGTGTATTTGTTAGCAACGACTTGAAACCTAGAAAACAATGTGTTAGCGTTCGCAACAAGGCAAACAGGATTCTTGGGTTCATATCTAGGTCTGTGAGTAACAGAACTGCTGACGTTATCATGAAACTTTACCTAGCATTAGTGAGGCCACACATGGATTATGCGGTTCAGTTCTGGTGTCCTTATAGAATGGACATAGATTCTTTGGAGAGAGAGTACAAAGAAGAATGACAAAATGATCCATAATATTAAAGAAACCTTCCGCTAGCAGAAGACTGAAAAGCTGTCTTACATTTGTTCATTAGAGAGGCGAAGAGTTAGGGGAGATATGACGAAATTGTACAAGTGGAGTAAGTGGGATTAACAAAGGTAAAATGGAATCATTTCTGAGAAGCTCAGTAATAACAGAAATAACTAGAACAAATGGCTTTAAATTAGATAAATTCCGATTCAGAAAGGACAAAACCAAGCTTGGTTTGGTAATAGAGTTGTGGATATGTGGAATAGGCTACCGAGTGCTATAGTAGGATCGGGGACGCTAGGGAGCTTCAAGACGAAGTTGGATAGGCACATGGAAGTGCTGGGATGGGTGTGAAAGGGATCTGCCCTGTATGGGCCAGTCGGCCTCCTGCAGTATCCCACTTTCTTATGTTCTTATGTTCTTATGTTATGTTTTTTAATTCCACTGTAATTTATGTATATACTTATAATAAAAAAAAATATATAATAATAATATTATTGAAGTGATAACCGTGGAAACATTATGGGATGTTCTTATTACCACCATGCTATTGTACTATTCCAGATGTTACTAAATGTTACATAATACTTCCTTGAGATAAATGTATAGTATATATTAGGTGCCTATAAGAGAGCTCAGGTTCTCAGCTGGCTCAGCCATGTTAATATTGTTATTATTATCCACTCTGTATCTGTTTTTCTGGCTAAATATACTGTTTCAATTCAATTCATTTTAATTCAAATTAAAACGCATGCAAACATGATCCCCATAAAGCAATACAACTGTTGAGCATACTTTTTGAATAGACATATTATCTCTCTCCTTTAACAAAAACACAATCCAGACATCCTCCTTCCCAACTCAACATACACAAACGCCAAAATGCATGCTCTTTGGCTACATATGCAGACAATCACCACGCGAAAAACACGAGGGTGTAACATGTAGCATTGTAGCAATCCTCATCAGATCCTCCATAAAACACGATTTCATAACCGATTTCACCTTCAAAAACCTTATGGCCGCCAAGATCGACACTGAACATGGATAGATACTGGTATGAACAGCGTACCCAAGGCCAAACACTCACATCCCTTCACAGATCCGAATTTCATCTTCAACAACACACACCTGCCAGTAATGCTAATGGCTGATCTCAACGCAAGACGCGCAGTATTCCAACACAACAATAACTCCCATGGCCAACAACTACACACACTGGTCACACACACAAAAACTTTCATCACATTGGACCCTAAATGTCACTCTGGACTTGGCAGAAACACCGCAGACATAGTTATCACAAGCGCATTATCCCTTCAATTTCAACACTACATTTCACCAGGCTTGGAGAAGGTCGTGCCCGATCGCGCTCCCGTTAGATACCAAGGAAAATGGCCGCTTTGGATCGTTGTGTCGTGGGGGAAGAGGAGGGCAGGGTGGGGAAAGACGACCTCCTTGCCACGCTGTTAAGGCAGCTGGGGCAGTTGAGGAGTGAGGTTGACACTCTAAAGGGGGAAAATGAAGTCCTCAGGACGGAACTCCTTCAGGTAGGTGTCCTGCCTAGCAGGACACCTGCGAAGGAGGAGCAGGCGTGGAGAGTGGTTGTCTCCAAGGGGACTAGGGTAAGGCTTAGGAAAGCTGACCAGGGTGTGGAGTGCAGTAACCCTTACCAGGTGCTGCAGGAAGCTGGAGAGGAAGAGAAGAGGCAGGACGGTATGGATCAAGGAGAGGAAAGGGCAGTTGTACAAACCCTGCCCACAGGTAAGGTCGTGGTAGTTGGTGACAGCCAGGTGAGGTTTATGGATAGGGCTTTTTGTGCGAGAGATAGGAAACGTAGGACTAGGGTGTGTTTTCCTGGGGCTGGGATAGGGCATGTAGCCGAGAGGTTAGACAGAGTTTTGTCAGGGGAGGGTACCAATCCAGTAGTGTGTCTTAGTGTGGGAGGAAACGACATAGGTAAGGTTAGGAGTGAGGAACTTTTCAAGAGGTATAGGGAGGCGCTGGGGAAGATTAGAGATAGGGGAGGGATCCCGATAGTATGTGGTGTCTTGCCTAGAAGAGGGGTTGGTCGTGAATGGCTGTCCAGGGCAATTGCTATTAATTGCCGACTGGAAAAACATTGTGCAAACAATGGTTGGGCATTCATTGATAACTGGCAACGATTCTATGGCAACGACTACCTGTACTGTCGCGACGGAATACACTTGTCTCGTGAGGGGGTAAAGACGTTGTCTGCATCCCTGGAGCGTGAAATTGTCACTCCGAAGGGGGGGTTTCGCCAGTAGAGAGGGGTCGGGGAAAGTGGGAGTCAAAAAACAAGCAGGTCCTGGGAAGTAAAATTAGTTGCTCAGGACAAGGGGTAAAACAGGACCAGGGAAGAGTAGGTTTAAATGTATACTATACAAACAGTAGGAGCGTTAGAAATAAAATAGACTTGCTGAGAGCGGTTGTATGTACCGAGAATGTAGACGTCATAGCAATCACCGAAACTTGGATGAATCTGGCGAGCAAAATTTTTTATCAGAGTACCACATAGAAGGGTACAACCTTTTTCACAAGGACAGGGAAGGTAGGAAGGGGGGAGGGGTCGCACTCTTCGTCAAGGATACATTAAAATGTTGTACTAATAATTCAATAAAGGGTGAAATAGGAACCGAGTCTGTGTGGGTAGAAATCACGGAAGGAAGAGAAAAACTAATTATGGGAGTGATTTACAGGCCCCCAAGTCTTGGCAAAGAAGCAGCTCAGCCCATATGGCAGGAAATGAGTAGGGCAGCAAAATATAACAACCTATGCATTATGGGGGATTTCAACTTCAGAAATATTGACTGGGACAACATTGTAGGCGACTATGAATCTGAAGACTTCCTAGACGCAGTACAGGACAATTTTTTGAAACAACTAATTACAGAACCTACTAGAGGTGACAATATATTAGACCTAGTATTAACAAATAAAGAAAATATTATCAGAGATATCACAGTAGGGGAAGAACTAGGTAACAGTGATCACAGAGAAATCAGGTTCACCCTAAATTGGGAAACGAAAAACAATGACAATATGGTCAGAGTCCCAAACTTTCGGTTGGCGGATTATCAGGGGTTAAGAAGGTACCTAGGTGAGGTCACCTGGGAACAGTCACGTCAGTTCCCAGTAGGAAGTGGTGAGGTCATAGATGACACAACAATTGATCATGACTATAATATATTCACCAGTATACTACATAAAGCACAAGAACAAAATATACCATACAGAAAAATTAGGTCAAATAAGAATGAGCCAAGGTGGATGACCAGAAAACTTAAACATGACATAGGAATAAAGAAAGGAATATATAAGAAATTAAAGGGAGGGGAGGAGCAGCTCAGAAACAGGTATAATGAACTATCTAGGAATGTTAAGAAAAATGTAAGGAAAGCAAAGAGAGACTATGAAATCAAAATAGCAAGAGAATCCAAGGCGAATCCCAAGGGATTTTTCCAGGTATATAGGACAAAGGTCAAGGACAAAGTTGGGCCTTTAAAGTCAGGGAGGGGAGAATTGATAAATGGCAGTGAAGACATGAGCAAAGCATTGAACAGCTACTTCTTATCAGTTTTCACAGAAGAAATTTGCGATGAAATTCCGAGGTGGAACTGATATTTAAGGGAAAGGAAGAAGAGAAATTAAAGAATATCACCATCAGAAAAGAGGATGTTCTTAAGAAGATAAATAAACTAAAGAACACAAAATCCCCAGGGCCGGATGAAATTTTTCCTCGAGTCTTAAAAGAGTGTAGGGAACAGATTAGCGGACCCCTCGTAAATCTATTTACAAAATCATTAGACACTGGAGTTGTGCCAGAGTTGTGGAAACAGGCGAATGTAGTACCCATATTTAAAAAGGGAGACAGAGCATCAGCGTCAAATTACCGGCCGATCAGTTTGACGTCAGTAGTGGGGAAATTTCTTGAATCAATTATAGCAGATAGCATCCGATCGCATCTAGAGAAAAGCAAATTAATCTACGACTCTCAACATGGGTTTACAAAGGGAAAATCTTGTCTAACAAATCTGCTAACGTTTTTTAGGAAAGTCTTAAGGGTAGTAAATAATGACGAAAATTACGATGTTATTTACTTAGACTTTAGCAAAGCATTTGACAGAGTACCGCATCAGAGGCTTCTGAGAAAAATTAAGGCTCATGGTATCGAGGGGAAAGTTTTAAATTGGATAAAATAATGGCTCACCGATAGAACGCAGAGGGTCAGCGTAGATGGTGTTAAATCTGAGTGGGGCCGTGTAACCAGTGGGGTTCCCCAGGGGTCAGTACTAGGCCCACTCTTGTTCATAATCTACATAAACGATTTAGATACTGGGATCAGCAGTGACATAAGCAAGTTTGCGGATGACACCAAAATAGGGCGGCAAATTAATTCAGGGCAGGATGCAAATGCATTACAGGAGGATCTAAATAAACTGCAGGGGTGGTCTGAAAAATGGCAAATGAAATTCAACACCAGCAAGTGCAGCGTACTTAATATTGGAAGAACAAATACTTATAATGTATACAGCCTGAACAACATCAACCTAGAGAAGTCGACTTGTGAAAGAGACCTAGGGGTACTTGTAAGCCCGGACCTACGGCCTAGAAAACAGTGCGTTAATGTTCGAAATAAGGCAAACAGAGTATTGGGTTATATATCTAGAAGTGTAAGTAACAAGAGTGCAGAGGTCTTATTGCAACTATATCTTGCGCTAGTTAGGCCGCACCTCGATTATGCGGTTCAGTTCTGGTGCCCCTATTATAGAATGGATATAAATTCACTAGAGTCGGTGCAGCGAAGAATGACAAAAATGATTCAGGGACTTAGAAACCTTCCATATCAGGATAGGTTAAAGAAACTTAACTTGCATTCCCTAGAAAGACGAAGAGTGCGGGGAGATATGATAGAAGTATTTAAGTGGGTGAAAGGAATCAATAAAGGGGATATAGATAAAGTTCTTATAATATCCGAGCAGGATAGGACTCTGAGCAACGGATTCAAGTTGGATAAGTTTAGGTTTAGGAGGGAGATAGGAAGAAACTGGTTCACAAATAGGGTGGTGGACGAGTGGAACAAGCTTAGCAACTTTGTAGTAAGTGCGGGAACTCTAGAAAGTTTCAAAAGGAGGCTAGATAGATTCATGGATGATAGAGAGTGGTAGTAACTCTCGACAGTAGCTGCCATGCACAGGCCAACCGGCCTATTGCAGACTCCTTATTTTCTTATGTTCTTCTTATGTTCACATACCCATTATACTACTACTCTCCAACAACCCCACCCTGATCCCAATACTTGAACCTCAATATCAATGCTGTACCAAGACGCAGACTGGCACACATTCAAATCCACACTAGCTGAACAACAGAACACATTCATCCTCAAAATCAACCCACAAAGAAAATAGATGAAACAGGGACACAGCTCTTTAACACAATGTCCAACGTAGCAGACGTACACTTACTAAAACGTTCTCATAAGAAAAGATACTCCTTGAAACCCTTCATCAGTACATAACGCCTGCTCCACTGCTGCATTTGACGATTCACATAAAACGAACACAACTTCGAACCAGTATAAAGAGACATCACCATTCTAAGAAGACACGTTGACCCCAGGCAAACAGGACACATAACCCCCGGGAATTCTGGCAAAGAATTGCTAAATTCAGGGGGACAGCCCGGTCCCCCTTTCGATTTCCTGCTAGTAAATGGCAGACGAATCAGCGAGCCAGCTGAAGTAGTAGAGACATTAAAACAACACTGTAAATATATCGTCCACCCACACCCTCCACCTCACACAGACCCATCTTAGACCACATAAACAACTTCACCACACAAACACAAAGACTACACGCCAGAACTATACCATAATACAACTATAGGTACCACCTCTCTCACAATGCACTATTCACCCCAACCGAAGTCAAACAAACACTTGACAGAACAAGAAAAAAACACCAGGCATAGGACGTAAAATCTTTAAACACTTAACCCAGAAATAGTCACAGCCATCACATACTGCACCTCTACAACACACAACTTGCGACAGGATTCTTCCCCAAACTCTTTAAGACATCCACAGCCATCATAATCCCAAAACCAGACAAGAAATCACACAGACCCCCAAAACTACAGACCCATAAGCTTCCTTGAGGTCTTGAGTAAAACATTTGAAAAACTGTACAACCAACGCCTCAGGCAGCACCTTAAAGATAAAGAACTACTTTCACACAAACAGTTCTGATTTAGGGTACAACTCTCCACACAAAACACAATAGACCTAATCACAAACAACCTCCACATAAACAAGGGAGCTTACATAACAGCACTCATCACCTAAGACGTACAAAGAGCTTTGGACACAGTCTGGCACGACGGACTGAAATACGAAATACGGACAAACTTCAACCTCCCAGAAATCACAACTTCTAGGCAACTTCCTAGCACACGGACAAATGAGAATTAAATTCAAACACGTAAACTCAGATTACTTTCCACTGAACGTCGGAGTTCCACAAGGCTCAGTCCTTTTCCCAACACTATGCACACTCTACACTGCAATAAAGACCTGCCTGTACCTATACAGAGACGTAGAGCGAGGGGCGACCTGATAGAGGTGTATAAGTGGAAGGCAGGGCTAAACAAAGGGGACATTATAGAGATACTCAAACTATCCAACCTGGAGCGAACTCGTAACAATGGTTTTAAATTAGACAAATTTAGATTTAGGCGTGAAATAGGTAAACACTGGTTTGGAAACAGAATAGTGGATGAATGGAACAAGTTACCAAAGATCGTCATTAACTCGAATACCCTGAATTGTTTCAAACATAGGTTGGATGCTCATATGAGCAATAGGGGTTGGGTGTAAACGGGACTGCCCAGTATGGGCCAATAGGCCCGCTGCAGTTTCCTCCATTCTTATGTTCTTATGTTAACACAACAAGTCACACACGGAACAACAATAGACTACCTCACAGAAAAAACACGTAGGGAACTCCAACAGGTCACAAACTGCAAACTCAAATTACAAATCACCTACTTTGGCACAAAAAGACATAAACCTCGCCACATATACCTAAACCCATACACCAACAACCTAACACCCATACATATAAAACAGACAGAGTACTAGGAGTGACAATCGACTACACCCTCACCTTAACATACGCACCCAACACACTCCAGTTAACAACACCAACCAGCATCAAGAAACTACAATTCATACAAAATAATTCACTGTGGTTCATGCACAACAAACTCTGGAGATCCTTCACCACAAATAAACACCTACATTGACATAGCAACATTCCACCACTCAAAATCTACTGGAGACTATTAGGTGATAAACGATAGAAAACCTCCTAACCATACATCCACAATGGAAGGAAAACTTTGACGACATCATACTTCACCGCAGATGCAGAAGCAGGAACCTCTCCATACTAAACAGATCCAAGACACTATACCCACCCCCTCTACAACAATAACACTCCTACTGTATATCTGCACCTGGGCGGCCTGAGAACAGTCCAGGTACACCACATCCAGCAGCTCTGAGTTCAGATATTCTCCTCTCACCACTACTCAAACTCTGATGGTACAATAGCGACATTGCAACTGAGGTGTCTAAGCAAATCAGAGAAGTACTCCCCACTTTTTTCTTAAAAATCTTTACGACGATACCCTCATTCCTCCATGCAACAAATACACTGACATTTTAAGATCAGAGATTCAAAAACTGTACATTCACCTATCACAAAACAACTCTACTGCTGACCTACTTCTTCCTTTTCTACTAGACGAGACTTACCACGGTTTTGGGTCCGATTTGCGGTTGTGTAGGTCTCGGCCCTTCGGTCGTGCTGCTGGTGGTCTGTTACGACAATTATAACAATCAGACCTGTTCTGTTTAGTCACGGCAACTATTTCTACACCTACCACTCCCTTCCATCTACTTGTTGTCTTTCCACTGAATCTTTTTCATCCCTTTCACTCACTTAGGATTTATGTATGTATGTCTTTTGCAAACGAGCACAGCAGAGCAGCGAGGTGGGAAGACGCAGACTGCAGCGACTCCTGACTCTCGTGCTACAACTTGCTCCTGTGCTAAACATCGTGTCGCCACACACGCCACTCTCTCTTTGACGTGTATATTTCGTCTCTGTTGACTTGACTTTTTTTTTTTTAAGTGTTCACATTTGTTAGTGTCCTAACCGATTCCTCCAGAATTAACAAACCCTGCGGGAAAAGTCGTTAGGACAGACCACAGTGGGCCCCTTAGAGGGGTGTGAACTGGGCCGGTTGAGTTTAGCTCCCCTTTTAAGGGTCCCGTTGTAAAACCAGAGCCCTACGACCCCCGTTGGGGGTGGAGGTTGGTTACGGCACTATCCCGTGGGCAATAAGGAACTAGGTAGGGTAGTGAGCTTTCATTGTAAAGTCATTGATATAAACACGAGCGAGAGAGAAGTAACTGATGGAGGGAAAATACCAGAAGAGGCCACGAAAAGAAGGCTTTTATTTTACCATCAAAACCGTTTTATCGGAAATTATCATGTAAATAAATATTACCATTGCACACAATTGGCAACAAGACATAATCCTGACAGCTCTGTCCTCTTGTTCAACCTTATTACTGCACAGCCCAGGTTGTACTGCTCCCCCATTATACTTATGTTTTTTTTTTCAATTCCACTGTAATGTATATGTATATATATATATATATATATATATATATATATATATATATATATATATATATATATATATATATATATATATATATATATATATATATATATATATATATATTGTTACGAACCCCTCCACCCCGCACTACGAACCACGCCATCTATTGTCCTGATCTACCTACCCAGCACCACGAGCAACGCCATCTAGGGACGAGACACGAGTATGACTCGTCTTAGTTACCACTCCGAGGTTTCCCTTCTCCCTATCCTGGTTGTTGCGTCACCTCCTCAGTCTTCTTTGTCAGCTCCAATTCGAGGAGAGAGCACTTGGCTCTGGGAAGTGACCACAGGATCATCTATCCTCTAAACCTACGTGCAGTGACTACCTACCGTCTTCTACAATACTCAGCCTTACTCGTCAGCCATCTCAGCTCCTCACTTAAGTACTATTATCTTGTATTAATTTCCCCACGTCCACTTGCTTCGAGATTGTTTTATGTTTATTAATATGTATATACTGTTAATGTTTAGGTTAAGTTTGGTTAAGGGTAATTTATAAGCTGAATATTTTGTTAAGGGATTTATGGTACTCTATTATATACAACGAAAACTCGCATCCTTTGTCTACCCTTTTATAGTCCGATTGTCTTTGTTTTTTTTTATTGTTGTTACCTGTTGGGATCTGGGTAGACGTATAACTATATTCTAAATCCCCAACTCGTAACAAATGGCGACCGTGACAGGACACGACCTTAAGTACCATATTTCTTCCTCCCTTGTTACTCAGTGTTAATTATTCCTCCCAGTCACTTCTGTTCACAATTGCTTTACGGTGGTTTAAAGTTTCCTTCATATGTGTGTGCATATATTGGTATTATCGTATAGTAAGAGTGACAGACGTAGGATATTAGGTTCCAAGTGTCATAAGGCTTACCTGTTATTACACGTGGCAGTTGTGTAGTAAGTCTTATCGAGTGTTGGGAAGAATCCGGATCTGTTTAATGCCGTACCCTCACTCCAGAGTAGGTTGTTCCATAGTCACTAGTTTACGGTGAAGTGATATCTTGGGACGCCACGCTCTACCAGGACCCCATAATTATAAAGCCTCAATTATTGTTCTTCTCATTATCTCATTCAGGGTCAATCATACCATTTATCAGGGTTGTTAATCCGGATCTTTATATTAATGCCGTAATACGCCCTACCTCTTTCAAGTATATCAGGGTTGTTAATCCGGATCTTTATATTAATGCCGTAATACGCCCTACCTCTTTCAAGTCTCTTATCCTTATCTAAGGAGCTTCTCAGAAGAACAATAATCATAAGTGTAATTTCCCTAGGTATAACTTGGTTAGTTTTCGGGACTTTCTGGTTATCCACTGCCGTGATATTTTCTAGGGTTATCCACTTATCTTATCTTTGGACCATTAGTTAATTTATCTTATTTTTATTAACAATGGCCACCTCAGGTTTTGATCTCCAGGATTTTATTGAAAATCCTTCCGTAGCTAAATTACGTGTTAATATCCTGAAGAAAGAATGGAAAGAAATAGCCAACTATTATAATATCCCATTTTCACAGCAACTGACTAAGGAAATGTTAAAAAATCATGTGATTGAAGTGCTGGTTCAACATGAAGTTTTAAAAGAATCCGCTGTTGACAGATTAACGCCCATGTCCAAGAAACTTCAACCACTATCCACCACCCCTCCTCACTCAGAAGTTGCTTCAGGTCTGGCTAGCCCTCAAGAAGAAACACAACGAATAGACGCCTTAGAACTAGAACGAGCTAGGTTCGAGTTCCAAATCAAAATGAAAGAACTCGAGTTGGAACAGGCCAAGTTGGAGCAGCAGGCCAAGTTGGAGCCTGAGGAAAGGTTGGAACAAGCCAAGTTAGAACAGGCCAAGTTGGAGCAAAAGTTGGAGCATGAGGAAATGATGGAACGGGCCAAGTTGGAGCAGGAGGTTAGACTGAAAGAACTACAGGTAAGAGAGATAGAAGTCACCTTAACATCGGAGTTTAGATCAAAAGAAGTGGCATTAAGAGAGAAACTAGCTGCTTTTAACCCTGCTACTGCTTCTTCCCTTGTTCCCGGGTTTGATGAATCCGATATGGACGGGTCATTTAGGACTTTTGAGAAAATAGCCGGGAAGAATGAGTGGCCAAAGGACCAGTGGGTGTCAGTGTTAGTTCCTAAATTATATGGTAAGGCTCGTAGAGTTTATAACTGTTTAGACCAGACTGATGACTATGATAACGTAATAAAGAATATCCTCACCTCTTATGCTATCACGCCAGATGGATACCGACAGAAGTTTCGTAAACTAACCAAACCATTTTCCCACACCTTTGTTGAGTTTGCTCAAGAAAAGCTTAGGTTTTTTAAGAAGTGGTTAGAGGCTACAGAGACCTCCACATTTCAGGATTTGTTAAATTTGGTAGTCCTGGAGGAGTGGAAGAGCAAGATACCATTTCACATCTTGAAGCATGTGGAGGAGCGTGGAGAGGTTAATTTAGGGCGTGCTGCTGAGCTGGCTGATGCGTACGCGCTTTGTTGGTGGAGTCACTGGGCAGTAGAGAACGTGGTACTTCCCGACATGTTAGGTCCTCCTCTGATGATAACCTTGGGAACGTGAGTGGTAGGTCGAAAGGTCCCACACCTACTCCCCCCGATGCAACCAAGCTTACTTGTTCTTACTGTAAAAACCCAGGCCATACGATCCAGAATTGTAAACACCCAAAGTGTCGAATTGCTAAAAGTAGTTCCCTGGATCCCAAATCCAAACCAATAGCAAACACCAATGTGGAAAGGCCCCATCAGGATCTCTTCTCTTCATTCACCTATGAGGGAAAAATTTCAATCATGGAGGGGTCTCGTTCTTTCCCTATTCGTATACTACGTGATACGGGCGCAGCACAATCTATCCTCCTGTTTAACGTCATTCCTGATATATCTACCGCATTTACTAATGAGTGTTCTAATTTCAGATCTCTCATCCCATTCTTCCTATCCTTTAGCTAAAGTGCACCTCCAATGTCCCTTGATTACTGGGGAAGTGCAAATAGCCATTAGGAAAGACCCAATGCCTGTGTGCGGCATTCATTTATTATTGGGTAATGACTTGGTAGGAGATCTAGTGGTTCCTAACATAAAGACAGTCGACTCTCCCTTACCTGTCAACTCCACCACTGACCTTAAAGAAACTATTCCTCATCTTTTCCCATCTTGTGCTGTCACCCGGTCACAGAGTGTGCGGAATGGGCCCTCTTCATCTAAAACCACCTCTAATATCTTACTACCCACAGAAGATCTGTACAATAAGACCATTAGTAGGGATGAGCTCATTACAGTTCAACAATCTGATCCATCTTTGTTCAAACAGGTGATGAAAGACCTCAGTGTGGACCATTGTACATCTTCGGCTTACCACCCACCGTCCCAAGGTTGCTTGGAACGGTTCCATCAAAACTTTCAAGTCAATGCTAATAAACTATCTCCCCTAAACTATATAGTTCATACTGCTGATCGCAGAAAAGATTCACAACTTGTTCACATTAATCTCATGAAACTTTACCATTCCAGGCAGTCAGAGGAAGACATCCCAGAGGCTATAAGCCTACCTGTATTGCATACGGTTTTGTCAGGGCCGGAGCCGGAGACAGATGACATGGACCTATTGGAGAATTTAGACTTCCCTCTACCTAAAGAAAACCCTGCTAACAGTCACATACTCAACAACTTGGATGAGTATTTTTCTGTTCTGAATCCATCTCAAGCAAAAGATCTCGCTAAGTTATTATCAACATTTCCTAAAGTCACGTCAGACCTCCCAGGGTTTTGCAATATACTTAAACATGATATTAAGCTAATCTCAGATGATGTACAACCCATTAGGCAATCAGCATATCGACTAAATCCACAAAAAAAGAGATTATGAAAAAGGAGGTGGGTTACACATTTAAAACATAACTTAGCTGAGCCAGTACCTCCCCTGGAGGAGGAGAGGAGGGCACCGCTTCACCTTGCCTTCTCATTCCAAAACCCGATGGCACTTTTCGTTTCTGTACCGATTATCGTAAAGTGAACCAGGTCACTGTCTCAGACTCCTACCCTTTACCTTTGATTGAAGATATAATAGACAGCATAGGCTGTGCAAAATTTATCAGTACGGTGGACTTATTGAAAGGATATTATCAAGTGGGACTCACGGATAGGGCCAAAATAATCTCGTCATTTATAACTCCATTTGGTCTTTTTCAATATTTGGTTATGGCGTTTGGCTTTTCTAATGCTCCGGCCACATTCCAGAGGGCCATCAACTTCCTAATTCAGGACCTAGGTGGGACGTTCGCCTACCTGGATGACCTGGTGGTGGTGTCGGACAGCTGGGACGAACATCTGGTGCGTTTGGAGACACTGTTTGCACGACTGCAAGAGACTGGATTCACCATAAACCTGGCTAAATCTGCTTTTGGCCGGGCTTCAGTGACTTACCTGGGACATATCGTTGGGCATGGTATGGTGAGACCCAAGGACGCAAACGTTAGAGCCATCTTGTCCTTCCTCCAAGGAATGAGGAAGGAACTCATGCGCTTCCTGGGGATGTGCGGCTACTACCAATCGATTCTGCAATGCTTCTCCAGCGTGGCGGGGACCCCTCCTGAACCTTACCCAGCTGCAGAATTCGCCATCTGGAACCAGGGTGCGACAGTCTTTCCACGCCTCCAGCCTTCCTTGCCTCCAAGCCTGTAGTCCACCCCCTGACTACACCTCGCCCTTCCATCTGCAAATCGACGCTAAGTGGTGTCGGAGTGGGGGCTGTGCTCCTACAACCCGACCCAACCACTGATGTTCTTCACCCTGTGGCGCATATTACTCCGCCAAGTTGAAAAAACATCAGACCAACTACTCGACCATAGAGAAGGAGGCCTTGTGGCTCTGGTGTTGGCAATAAAGAAGTTTGAATGTTACCTCCAGTCTTGCCCACAAACAACCCTAGTCTTCACCGACCATAACCCACTCACGTTCATCCAAACCAACAAGACCTCCAACCAGCGAATCCTCCGCTGGGCTCTCCTCACCCAGCCCTATAATCTACAAGTCCGGCACATAAAGGGGGTCGATAACCTGATTGCAGACTCCTTATCCCGAGCTCCAGTGGAAATGCAGCAGCTACTCTCCAGACGCACCAGTTGATCACCTCCTTCGCGCCAGCGCTACGGAGGTCTTTGGAGGGGGGGTGTTACGAACCCCTCCACCCAGCACTACGAACCACGCCATCTATTGTCCTGATCTACCTACCCAGCACCACGAGCAACGCCATCTAGGGACGAGACACGAGTATGACTCGTCTTAGTTACCACTCCGAGGTTTCCCTTCTCCCTATCCTGGTTGTTGCGTCACCTCCTCAGTCTTCTTTGTCAGCTCCAATTCGAGGAGAGAGCACTTGGCTCTGGGAAGTGACCACAGGATCATCTATCCTCTAAACCTACGTGCAGTGACTACCTACCGTCTTCTACAATACTCAGCCTTACTCGTCAGCCATCTCAGCTCCTCACTTAAGTACTATTATCTTGTATTAATTTCCCCACGTCCACTTGCTTCGAGATTGTTTTATGTTTATTAATATGTATATACTGTTAATGTTTAGGTTAAGTTTGGTTAAGGGTAATTTATAAGCTGAATATTTTGTTAAGGGATTTATGGTACTCTATTATATACAACGAAAACTCGCATCCTTTGTCTACCCTTTTATAGTCCGATTGTCTTTGTTTTTTTTTTTGTTGTTACCTGTTGGGATCTGGGTAGACGTATAACTATATTCTACATCCC
This sequence comes from Homarus americanus, assembly GCF_018991925.1. Taxonomy (NCBI): domain Eukaryota; kingdom Metazoa; phylum Arthropoda; class Malacostraca; order Decapoda; family Nephropidae; genus Homarus; species Homarus americanus. The sequence continues at coordinate 9,299,778 of NW_024735442.1, read as the reverse complement.
CAACTCGTAACAATATATATATATATATATATATATATTTCATGTAGATCCACAATAAAAACGTGGATAAGATAAATCTTGATAAAATCAAACGGGAAAAGGGAAACAACGGAGCACCTTAGCTTTCGTCTTTATTCAAGACATCTTCAGAGGCAACTGGATTACATGGACAGAGAGAGGCTTAAATATACAGAGTGACATTAAAAACATGAGGTCAGGTCATAATGATGTCATCCAGTAATCCCCACACCAACACACATAGGAGCTTAAGAGAGTGACGTGACTAAAGCAGGTCAGGTCAAAAATAAGGGACCCACTAAATAACTATCATACATCTAGATCAAAGGTTTTCAAAGCAATACTAACCTTGGGCCACTGACAAATAAATTTATGTAACATTTTATTAGTTTTGAACTGACCATCACTAAGGTTTATTGATTTTAATTCCTTAATCAAACTAGCTTCATATATATATATATATATATATATATATATATATATATATATATTTCATGTAGATCCACAATGAAAACGTGGATAAGATAAATCTTGATTAAATCACACGGGAAAAGGGAAACAACGGAGCACCTTAGCTTTCGTCTTTATTCAAGACGAAAGCTAAGGTGCTCCGTTGTTTCCCTTTTCCCGTGTGATTTTATCGATATATATATATATATATATATATATATATATATATATTAAAAAATTCAGTGTAATTTCAAATGCCGCGCCATGGGCGACACTGAGTTTTCAAGGTCGTCTGAGGGAAGAGAGCACTCTTGCACGTAGTGAGAGGTTTTGGAACTAGGCCTATACGATAGTAAATGTAGTTTTCCGAATTAATAATGATGCGATTCATGAAGTTAGGGACTCTTATTGAATTTGAATTTATTATAGATAGCTTACCAGTCTGAATAATGTTATGGGTGTCCCAAGAAAGTTATTAGTTTGGCGGAAAATATGTCACGTAGACCTAAGCTAACGCCTTGAGAGGACACGAGGCTGGCTGCTTCTCAGTCACGCGAAAGCGATCAGACAGACAGGACGTCCCTGCGCGCCCGTCCACAAACGGTTACGTGGTCTAGTCACCTGTGTTGCGCTAATGCAGTATAACAGAGGCAGAGGCAACTGGATTACATGGACAGAGAGAGGCTTAAATATACAGGGTGACATTAAAAACATGAGGTCAGGTCATAATGATGTCATCCAGTAATCCCCACACCAACACACACATAGAGGAGCTTAAGAGAGGGGGGTGACGTGACTAGTAAGGTCAGGTCAAAAATAAGGGACCCACTAAATAACTATCATACATCTAGATCAAAGGTTTTCAAAGCAATACTAACCTTGGGCCACTGACAAATAAATTTATGTAACATTTTATTTAGTTTTGAACTGACCATCACTAAGGTTTATTGATTTTAATTCCTTAATCAAACTAGCTTTATATATATATATATATATATATATATATATATATATATATATATATATATATATATATATATATATATATATTTCATGTAGATCCACAATGAAAACGTGGATAAGATAAATCTTGATTAAATCACACGGGAAAAGGGAAACAACGGAGCACCTTAGCTTTCGTCTATATTCAAGACGAAAGCTAAGGTGCTCCGTTGTTTCCCTTTTCCCGTGTGATTTTATCAATATATATATATATATATATATATATATATATTAAAAAATTCAGTGTAATTTCAAATGCCGCGCCATGGGCGACACTGAGTTTTCAAGGTCGTCTGAGGGAAGAGAGCACTCTTGCACGTAGTGAGAGGTTTTGGAACTAGGCCTAGACGATAGTAAATGTAGTTTACCGAATTAATAATGATGCGATTCATGAAGTTAGGGACTGTTATTGAATTTGAATTTATTATAGATAGCTTACCAGTCTGAATAATGTTATGGGTGTCCCAAGAAAGTTATTAGTTTGGCGGAAAATATGTCACGTAGGACTAAGCTAACGCCTTGAGAGGACACGAGGCTGGCTGCTTCTCAGTCACGCGAAAGCGATCAGACAGACAGGACGTCCCTGCGCGCCCGTCCACAAACGGTTACGTGGTCTAGTCACCTGTGTTGCGCTATTGCAGTATAACAAGGTTTCCGTCAGAACCCACTTGACTGCGAGAGTGATGACTGGGAGAGATTGACTGCCATTTGAGTCTGCCATTGATGGTTGATGATTGGCGATTGTCGCAGTTCTAAGGATCAGTGCAGGCTTGTCACTGGTTAGTGGGGTTAGCAAGGGATCTCTTGAGTGAACGAGTGCCCCCGACAACTAAAACGACACAGGACCAGCATCAGCATTGGGTGATCAGTTCTTCCCACGTGGGTGCATAACACCACGTGTCTTCGGTCAGCTAGAAGTAGTACCTGCTGGCCATGGTCACCTGCTGGTGTTCTCTCTTCCCGCCCATGGACGCACTGAGAGTACACTGAGGCTATTTGTGTAAATTAATGGTCACACACTGAGACAAGGAGTCTTGGGGATACCTAGAGAAACATTTAATCTCCCTTATTACGGGTGTATGTTGAGTTGGGTGAAGCATGGTTTCACGGGTATTGGTGTAATTAATAATTTCTTATTTTTATACCACTTCTGCAGTGGTGGATATTATTTTGTGAAAACCTTTAAGGCCTGTTTCATGTGTGCATGCAACACTTCTTAATACTTTGAATTTATTGTTGTCTAATGAGGCATTGTCGGAGTTTCTAATAATTTCAATCTCAGGTATAACATTTGTTCCCCAGAGTAGTGTTTAAGTTAGGTTAGGAGGTGTGTACCTGTTTGGGGTAATATAATTTTGATGAATGCCCTAAAGGCCTATTCAGGGTGGAGTTAATAAGTTCTTATTTTTTATACAAATTTCTCAGTGCTTTATATAATTTTCTTGAGTGCCCTTAAGGCCTATTCATTTTAGAGTTATTAATTTCTTATTTTTTTTAATACCATTTTCTCAGTGATTAATAATATTTTGTTGAAAACCCTTAAGGCCTGCATCTGTTGGTGTAACCTAATTCTA
>NW_024735442.1:9258003-9296635 GCF_018991925.1 Homarus americanus | reverse complement strand
ATCTGAGTAAATTAATGGTCACACACTGAGACCAGGAGTCTAGGGGATACCTAGAGAAACATTTTATCTCCCTTATTACGGGTGTATGTTGAGTTGGGTGAAGCATGGTTCACGGGTATTGGTGGAATTAATAATTTCTTATTTTTATACCACTTCTGCAGTGGTGGATATTATTTTGTGAAAACCCTTAAGGCCTGTTTCATGTGTGCAAGCAACACTTCTTAATACTTTGAATTTATTGTTGTCTAATGAGGCATTGTTGTAGTTTCTAATACAGTAATATCAATCTCAGGTATAACCTTTGTACCCCAGAGTAGTGTTTAAGTTAGGTTAGGAGGTGTGTATCTGTTGGGGTAATACAATTTTGTTTAGTGCCCTGAAGGCCTATTCAGGGTGGAGTTAATAAGTTCTTATTTTTTATACAAATTTCTCAGTGCTTGATATAATTTTGTTGAATGCCCTTAAGGCCTATTCATTGTAGAGTTATTAATTTCTTATTTTTTTTAATACCATTTTCTCAGTGATTGATATTATTTTGTTGAAAACCCTTACGGCCTGCATCTGTTGGTGTAACCTAATACTATTGAATGCCCTTTAGGCCTATTCATGGTGGAATTAGTAATTTCTTATTTTTTATACCATTTCCTCAGTGATTGATATATTTTGTTGAAAGCCCTTAAGGCCTGTTTCATGTGCGCAAGCAACATTTATTAATACTTTGAATTTATTGTTGTCTAATGAGGCATTGTTTGAGTTTCTAATAATTTCAATATCATGTATAACTTTTGTTCCCGAGAGTAGTGTTTTAAGTTCAGGTTAATAGGTGCGCATTTGTTGGTGTACCATTATTTGAATGTGTCTGTAGTGTTGGTGGGAATATAAGTGTCTAAATTTTACAGTGTGTCTCATTCATCCCAGTTACAGACGCTATCCTTCAACGGGTCACAGAGAATTAATTTTGTTAGTGAATTTAAGTGTTCTTGTGCTGGTTCGGGATTTTTCTCAAAGGGGCGCTTCCACTGCAATTTCCATCTAATAATTAATAAACCCCAAGTCAAGTGAGAAATTAAAGTCCAGTAAATTCCGACCGGTTACATATATATATATATATATATATATATATATAAATAAATAAATAGATAGATAGATAGATAGATAGATAGATAGATAGATAAAAAATATAAATAATGAATAATAAAATAAATAAATATTGAAGAGATAACTGTGGTAACATTATGAGATGTACTTATTACCGCCATGCTATTGTACTATTCCAGATGATACTAAATGTTACATAATACTTCCTTGAGATAAATGTACAGTATAGTATATATCAGGCACCTCAAAGAGAGCTCAGGTTCTCAACTGGCTCAGCCATGTTAATATTGTTATCATTATCCACTCTGTATCTGTACTTTTCTGACTAAATAAATGTTTCACTTCCTTGATGGCACCTACTATAACGAAATGCAAGATTCCCAAAGAGACGGAATTCAATGATGCATACAAAGTGGTGGTAGCACGGACTACAAGAGTATCGAGTTCAATAATAAGCCAAACCTAGCTGGATACCTGATACTCACTCCTCATTCTTACAACTCAGCTGAGGTCCTCAGCGAGGTCACCAACAGCAATGGGAAGACGGTCAAGCTAGTACCGTTACACCCCGAGAAGAAAACAACCACAACGGTCCTACTCCGTTATCCTCTGGAACTACCTATCGAAGCCGTCACAAAACATCCGAAAGTGGTTAAGGCATTGCGTTGTGTTAGGATGCATGGAAAAGTACAGACGAAGCAAATGCTAGTGGACATCAAGGGGACAACCCCAGAGAAGCTGAACCTAGGCAACTTGGCATAAACAGATGCGTCCCTATGTCCCCAGAACCACTACGATGCTACAAATGTCAGGAATTTGGACATCACCAATCCAATTGATACTCAAAAAGAGAGATGTGGCATTTGAAGTCTAGTCAACAGGACGGTAATGTGTAGACAAAAACACAAGGTAGGAGCCGACACAACAGCAAAGTGCTCAAACTGTCAAAAGAAACACTACACATAGAGCACATCATGCCCAGAGAGGAGAGAGAGGTTGACAGCTACACTGGCAAAAATTCATTTCCATAATAGAACGGAAGCACCACAAAATACATTAGTGTTTGGTCAACAGCGACAAAAGACATCCAACCCAGCCCCCGCCCCGCTCCAACTGTCTGTGGAATCCATCCCTGCACTTCCCCCCACTAAGGGGGAAGTGCAGGACAAAAACCGCCCAGGCAGGTGACTATGATAAATCGGTGGACTCCACAACAGCACCAAAGCCAATCAACAAAAAGATCACTCCCGTAGTGGTGGAAAACACCGAATTGCCCGAGACACTACAACACCCTCAGCCTACCACCCGACTGAAAACACCCCAGCCTTTCAACCTACGAGCTGCGTTCACGGAGGAACAAATAAGGCAGGTGATCATTAAGACAGTGACCTTTCTACTATATTAAAGGAACAAGACGCTGTATGTATATTATGTATGTTGTATGTATACCATGGATGTACTCTATATATATATACATTACTTCTCTAGTCAATAGCGTGTGGCAATGCCCTTGTTTCATGTCACCACACGCTTAGATAAATGTGCCTGGCGACATCTGTAAGCTGCTAATGTACCACTTACCACATGTCGCCTGAGAGGTCAGAGAGAGTTCAGTTGACCCCAAAAGGAGTGTAAGGACTATCTGCACTTGTGAGCGCACTCCTGTATATTTCTGTTAATAAGAACCTACAGAACTCTACAGGTGTTTATGTTCGCTCCTATAGTTAGAACCAAGTACCCCGAACATCTCCATGGCGCAGTGAGTATCAAGTGATCGATTAAGTGGAAAAAAGTGCGTTCGTGTAAAATCAAGACAGGTAGACCTCCTCCGTCAACTCACTCCATCAACGGATGGCATTGTCTCCCACAAAAATTCGTTTGAATTACCAACGAGTTTTGAGCAATGTTTCAGTGACGCAAGTCCCTGTGAAGTGCTAAGTGCCCCTCGTGTGTGTAGTGCTAAAGTGCGTGTCCTTGTTTTAAAGGATTCCCTAAGGTGGAAGGCTGATATAGGGCATTTGTGAGGAGTGGTGTGTCAGCGTGTCCGTCCCCGGCTGCCTCCTAACGCTCACCCCCCACTGCTTACCCCCACTGCCTCCCTCCGCGCTCCCTGCCTACACACACCAACTCACGCACGAACACATATATATATTTTTTCTAAATATATATATATATATATATATATATATATATATATATATATATATATATATATATATATATATATATATATATATATATATATATATATATATATATATATATATATATATATATATATATATATATATATATATGTGTAAGTTACTTATCTGTGTATTCAATTACTTTTGTTGTCTCAGATCTGGTTGATATGACGGGCTGACCGGTCAACACTGATTTGAGATACAATATACAGATAAAGTAATTATGCCCCGGGCCTCATGCAGGGGTGTCCCTAGTGCCCGGATGAATCAGACGGATGACAGCTCTACAGAAATGGATGACCAGTCAGAGCGCGATGCCCCACCCTCTCCCAACACATCTCCCAGCCACACCCCTCGACCCTCAGCCTTGTCCTCGGAGATAATTGCTCTGATGAAGCTTATGAGGGAGGAAAGGCGCGAGGACGAAGCGAAAAGACGTGCTGAGGACCACCAACGGAGATTGGAAGATAACAAACGGTTTGCAGCTTTGATATTTAGCCTCACTGCTAATCAAGCCCTTGGCCCTTCCACTACTCCGGTACCGACTGGCTCAGATACCTCGTCAATGCCCTCTACCAAAGTGGTTGTCCATCCCCCACCCACCTTGAAGCCAGATGAGTCTTTCCAGACTTTTCGTGAGTGGCGGCGACGGTAGACTGATTATGCTACAATGGTGGATCTCCAGAGCTTGCCCCAGCCTAAAAAGCTTATTTAGCTACGTATGTGCCTGTCTTTGGGAACGCAGCATGTGTTGGAACATACATTGCAAGTACCCCCGACGTCTTTGTTGTCTGTAGAGGAGGGACTGGATGTTCTAGAACGGCACATCAAAGGTCAGCGGAATGAAGCAATCCGCAGGAGGGAAGTGTTTAGCTGTAGACAGATGGAGGGCGAGACTTTTGACTATTTCTATGTACGACTCAAGAGAGCCTCAGAAGAGATAGACATATGTCACGGTAATCACCAGCAGTGCGAGGAGACCCATTTGAAGCAGGTGATCCTGATGGGTGTTAAGGATGAGGAGCTTGTCCAATGCCACACCTCCCTCGACTCTCCCTCCTCTCTTAAGGATGTATTGACAGTATGTCGCTCCTATGAGGCTGCCAGGTGTGCTACCTCTGCCATCCGAGCTCCCCCTACAGCCGTACGGGCTATGTCCCAATACAAGAATGACAAGAAGTCTGCCCCAACGCCTACTCCCACCATGCCCACGCCCGGCTCCTATTGCAACAGCTGTGGTAGGCAGCATGGAACACAGGTATGTCCAGCCGCTGAGTCTACCTGCGACAGTTGTGACCGCAAGGGCCACTGGTCACTTACAGTACGGTGCCCAGCCAAACGCGTCCAGTGCAATGTGTGTGGCCGTCTGGGCCACAACGACAAGTGTTGCCCCACCAACAAACCCAAAGGACAGCGTCGGCGGAAGCAGCAGCGCCCTTCCACCAGTGAGGGCCGCCCACAGTCTCCAAATCAGAGGCACGACGACCCTGGACAACGCCCGACCCATATTAGGAAGGTGTACTCCCCCTCGCGTCCCAGGACCAAAGTTCCCCAGCACATAAGCGTCATCGTGACCTACGGCAGTGTGTCATCCTGTCTCGAGATGCTGCCCGACACCGGCGCTGATGCTACAGTCATCGGCCCCCAGCATTTGCAATGTTTGGGGCTCTCTCCAAGCGATCTAGGACCGCCTCCCACGGACCTCCGCTTCATGGCAGATGGTTCACAGATGGCCCCTGCCCTAGGTTCACTCTAAACACACATCACCTTTGGCAACAGGTCGTGTCAAGCCTGGATTGACGTGCATAATGGTGTCCCAACACCTTTGCTGTCCTACAGACATTGCCAAGAGTTGGCCATCATCTCCCAGGGCTTCCCCAAACCTATTCTTGAGGTAATACACGCCAACAGGGTGCACGAAGGACAGGGTGCACGAAGGGAGCAGCAACTACCCTGCTGTAGCCCTACCCCTACCTATTGCCAGTGACACCTCTCCTTCGGAAGCTCGGAAGTACTTCCAGAAGGAATTTGTAGGTTATGTATCTAAGCTACTATGCCGAGTAGCAACCTTGTATATAAGCTACTGAGCCGAGTAGCATTTATATATGTAATTACGTGGCAACACTGCACGTGTTATGTGGCAACATTACCCCGAGGCTGCCATATGGCAAGGCAGTCTCAGTCTGACTCTGTGGGCCGTGCATGGCACACGCTAGTCACTACTTGTATTTCTCCTATCCGTTAATAAATGGACTTCAGTGTTACCCGGTGTTTCCCAACCCATCACTGCCTTCTTCAGGGAACACTTGGAACCTTCATTGCGCAGTGAGTAGGATTTATGGACTTACAAGTGCAGAAACAAGGCCGACTGCCGGCGATGTGCGCATCGACTCTTAGTGTGTTGTGTTGTGTTGCGTTGTGATTCGCCGCGACGTGCAGTGTTGCGCCGTCACAGTGCGTTTTAGTGACGGTGGTAGTGTTAGTGTCAGTGTATTAGTGTGCCTAGAGCTGAGAGCTGAGTATTGGCCTGTTTTTTGTGGTATCCACGGAGCACGCAGGCGTACACCCCTCTTGTGTGACATCCGGGGAGACACTAACGTTCTCACCTCCGCGGCGGCTCTAGCCACCCACATTAAGGCCACCACGATCTGCTCTCTAAGACACACACACACACACACACACTCACGCACGCACTCACAGTCAGAACAGTTGAATCTATGCGTTATTTCTGCGCTGCTTACGTCATATATATGTGGTTCCAGCTGATGAGGCGCCACTTTATATACTAAACAGCGCAGTTCAAGCATACTAAGATGGGCGGTAAGAAGGGAAAACATCAAGATGGGAGACATGACTCCCCACCTTCTCCTCTACCGGGCGCAGATGGAGCTTCTCCTCCACCTCCAGCGACTGACATTGCCACAATTCTGAGGTGGATGGACGACAGGGACGAGAGACGCAGAGAAATGGAACTTCAGAGGGAGGAGATGCGAAGAGAAGAGGAAAAGGCGCGCTTTGATACAATATTGGCGACCCTGGCGCAAACCCACCCTCCCTCACTCACAGGTAGCGCTCACCAAGGCACCAATACCCTCCCTCCTCCACCTCACCAGCGTCCTCCAGGCACTCTTGTTACTCCAATAGCTCCCAAGGCATCTGTTCAACCCCCCACCCGCCCTCTCACCAGACGTCACGTGTCAGCTTTTTCGTGAGTGGAGGCGGCGGTGGACAGATTACTCCATCATGGTGGACCTTGAGAGCATGCCTCCAAACAAACAGCTCATCCAATTGCGGATGTGTTTGTCGCTGGAGACCCAGAGAGTTTTGGAGCACACGTTGCAAGTGCCTCCCGATTCTACCTCTTCAGTGACAGATTTGCTCGACCTTTTACAGGAGCACGTTAAAGGTCGGAATAACGAGGCTTTGCTTCGCCGCGCCTTCACCAGCTGCAAGCAGGCAGAGAACGAATCCTTTGACGACTTTTTTGTACGCCTGAAGAGTTTGTCGGAGGAGATCGACGTCTGCAAGGCGCATAGCCGGGAATGTGAGGAAGCCTGGATCAAGCACGGGATCTTGACAGGTGTCAGGCAAGAAGAGTTGGTGCAGCGACTCATCCCCCTGGACGCTTCCTCCACACTCCAGGTGGTAGTGACTGAATGTCGGTCATACGTGGCCACCAAGTCCGCCACCTCTGCCTTACGGGCACCACCTGCTGTGAGAGCAATCTCTCAGTACAAGAAGGGTAAGAAGGCGGCCAACAACGTGAAGGTTGCCGCACGTTCTTCCACGCCTCCGCCTAGTGCTTCCTGTGGCAGCTGTGGAAAGCAGCATGGCCCCAAGACATGCCCGGCCGCCGACGCACTGTGTCGTGGATGTGGCCATAAGGGCCACTGGTCTAACACAGACAGGTGCCCTGCACGAGGCCACAAGTGTCAGGCCTGCGGTCGTTATGGACACTACGACAAGTGCTGCCGCCAACCCAAGCCCAAAAGCCCGAGACGAGGAGGAAAGCAGCGCACTTCCTTCAGGGTGGTTCGACAGCAGCCCCCTTCAGATGGCCCACGCATCCCCAAGCAGCAGCTGAGTACACTACCATCCGCGTCGCCGTCACACACGGTGATGTGTCGGGTCACATCGAGGTGATACCGGACACCGTCGCTGATACTACGGTGATAGGCCCAGAAACTGGGCCTCACCAAACGCGACCTGGGACCACCGCCGCAGCTGCAGTACTACAATGCTGACGGTTCCCAGATGCCGAACGCTGTGGGCTCCTTTCAAGTGAAGATTACCTACAGCGACAGGTCGTGTCACGGATGGATGGACGTGCAGCCTACTCTCGCTACACCCTTGTTGTCGTGGGAGCACTGCAAAGAGTTAGGCGTGGTGCCAAGAGACTTTCCCGAGCAGATCCCAGCTGCTCGGTACACCGCCAGTAGGGTGCGTGAGTCAACGAGCAACGCGCATGGCGCTGCCGCACAGAGCAGCCCACAACCCGCTTCCACTCCCGCACCGCCTCCACTCAAGTCACGGCTGCTTCCCCTTCACAGCGGGACGTCTCCTTCAGCCGCAAGGGCCTACTTCCTGAAGGAGTACTCGGAAGTGCTGGTGACGAAGGAGGCCCTACGGACCGCGCCAATGAAGGCTATGACGGGTCCGCCTATGAGGATACGCCTGCGGGAAGATGCGCAGCCGTTTGCCATACACCCTCCCCGGTTGATCCCTTTCGCCTTCAGGGATTCAGTCAAGAAGGAACTGGATTCCAAGGTGGCCCAGGGTGTCATCGTACCCGTTGGTGACGATCTGTCTCCTTGGTGCCACCCTCTAGTCGCTGTGGCTAAGACTAACGGTGGAGTGCGGATTACTACCGACTTGTCTAAGCTTAACAGCCAGGTGTCCAATCCCGCCCACCATTCACCCAGACCTTTTTGCAGCTATACGGAGTGTGGACCCGAAGGTACGGTACTTTTCAACAATGGACGCCCACTGTGGTTACTGACAGATCCCACTGAAGAAGGAGGATCAGCCACTGACCACTTTCATCACGCCTTACGGACGCTTCCGCTACTGCCGTGGCCCTATGGGATTCGCTGCTACGGGGGACGCCTTCTGTCTCCGTGGTGACATGGCACTTCAAGGCGTGACCAACTGCGTGAAGGTGGTGGATGACGTCCTCCTCTACGATGAGGAGTACCTGACGCATCTTCGCCACATCGGCGAGGTACTGACCAGGTGTAAGACGCACGGCATCACTCTGAATGCCGAGAAGTTCGTCTTGGCCGCACCTGCAGTGTCTTTCTGCGGCTACCGACTCTCAAGGGATGGCATTGCTGTGGACCCGGAGAAAGTTCGCACCATAGCGGACTTTGCCAAACGTGCCAACCTAACGGATCTCAGGTCTTTCATGGGCCTGGTGAACCAGCTGGCAGAATTTTCTCCTGACGTCCCCGCCGCTGCCGGGCCTCTCCGCCCCCTGATGAGCCCCAAGAGGACTTTCACGTGGAACCCTGACCACGACCTCGCCTTTCATAAGGTGAAGGAGGCCCTGTCAAGTCCACCTATCCTCGCTACTTTCGACCCAGCGCTTCCCACCGTCCTCCAGACAGACGCCTGGCGCCTGTACGGGGTTGGTTACGCCCTTCTCCAGGATCACGGTGGAGGAAAGTACCGGCTCGTACAGTGTGGCTCTCGCTTCCTCACCGATGCTGAATCTCGCTATGCTACCATCGAGCTGGAGCTGCTGGCAGTGGTATGGGCCTTATCGAAGTGCAAGTTTTACTTGATTTGCCTATAGCACTTCGACCTCATCACAGACCACAGGCCCTTGGTCCCCATTCTTAACTACTATTCGCTGGACGCCATCGAGAATCCCCGCCTCCAGCGCCTGAAGGAGAAGATTTTGGCCTTCGTATTCACCGCGGCTTGGCGCGCAGGTAAGGAGTTGTGCATCCCGGATGCCCTCTCCCGCTCCCCAGTCAGCCGCCCGACACCTGAAGACGAGATGCTCAGCACCGAGGCCGGTTTCTCCGTCAGCAACATCGTCACTTTGCAGGCCGTACAGTCCCTCGCCAGCACGTAGGCCTTAGTGTCACCACCCGACAGCGATCTGGCCCTTGAGGAACTACGGACTGCGGCACGCGACGACCCCTCCTACACTGAGCTCTTGGAGAGTGTGAGGACTGGGTTCCCTCGCGACCGTTTTGACCTCCACAATGCCCTACGCCCTTATTGGAAGTTACGTGAGGATCTCTATGCTGATGGGGACCTCGTCCTGTAAGGTGTCCGTGTGGTCGTCCCTGCAGCTCTCCTTCGTCGCGCTCTGGCCCGCTTACACGACAGCCATCATGGAGCAGAGGCCACCAAGCGCCGCGCAAGGCAGGCTATGTACTGGCCCGGCATTGACGCGGATATCGTCAATACGGTCCGTGCCTGTGAGCCGTGCCAGATCATGCAGCCCAGTCAACAGCAGGAGCCCCTCTTGTGCGACGACGAACCCACCAGGCTCTTCGAGTCCGTGTCAGCTGATTTCTTCAGCACAGCTGGGAAACATTTCCTAGTTGTCGCCGACCGACTCTCTGGCTGGCCTGTGGTGGTAATCTGTGACTCGGACACGACGTCCGCGGCCACCATTCGCCACTTCCGGCACCTCTTTCGTGACCTGGCGTCCCCGTCCGTCTGCGGACGGACGGTGGGTCACAGGTCACCAGCCGGGACTTCACAGGACTCCTGGAGCGTTGGGGAGTCCGCCACATCGTGTCAACACTCCACTACCCACAGTCAAACAGCCACGCTGAGGCTGCGGTCAAGACAGTCAAGCACCTCATCCTCAAGGTGGCCCCTGCAGGCAACATAGACTGTGAGGCATTTGACAAAGGACTCCTAGAGTTACGTAATACTCCCACCCACACAGGACGCTCCCATGCCCAGATCCTGTATTGTCACCCTCTCCGCTCTTGCCTTCCTGCACACGCCAAAGCCTTTGCGTAGGAGTGGCAGACGAGAGCCGAGAGCTGCGACCGCCGCGCCGCTACACGTGCCCAGGACGCCAACGCTCGGTATGACGACCGTGCCCGCCCTGTTCAGCCGCTGGAGATTGGTGCCCTTTTCTGCGTCCAGGACCCGACGACGACACATTGGGAAAAGGTGGGCATAGTGATGGGCGTCGGCCGGTCTCGGGACTACAAGGTCAGGATGCCGAGCGGCCGCGTCTGGTGGAGGAACCGCCGCTTCCTCCGGCCAGTCCCACCCGCTGCTGCTGGCCCCCTGACCGAGGACGAGTCCCCTACACCTCACGAGGATCCGCCCCATAGTGCACCTCGACGCTCGGAGCGACTTAAAACTAAAAAGACCGCTGAATACAAAGACTATGAGCGTGAGGGGGGGAGGGAGATGTAGGTTATGTATCTAAGCTACTGTGCCGAGTAGCAACCTTGTATATAAGCTACTGTGCCGAGTAACATTTATATATGTAATTACGTGGCAACACTGCACGTGTTATGTGGCAACATTACCCCGAGGCTGCCATATGGCAAGGCAGCCTCAGTCTGACTCTTTTGGCCGTGCATGGCACATGCTAGTCACTACTTGTATTTCTCCTATCCGTTAAAAAATGGACTTCAGTGTTACCCGGAGTTTCCCTACCCATCACTGCCTTCTTCAGGAAATACTTTGACCCTTCAGAATTCAGCGACGTTCTGGTGACCAAGTCCGCTCTGGAATCCAAGCCCCTCAAAAAGATGGTAGGCCCCCCATGAGGATCCACTTGATGGACGACGCGAAGCCCTTCACCATCTACACCCCTCGACTGGTCCCCCTGGCCTTCCGTGATGCGGTCAAAAACGAGCTGGACTCCATGGTCGCCCAAGAAATCATTGCACCAGCCGGAGATGACCCATCTCCATGGCGTCACCCTATGGTAGTCATCGCAAAACCCAAAGGTGGTGTTCAGATCACCACCAACCTCTCCAAGCTCAACAGCCAGGTGTCTCGTCCTGCGCACCCTTCTCCCACGCCCTTTGCAGCTATCCGCACTGTAACCCCGAAGGCGCGCTTCTTCACAACGATGGATACTGGCAGATAGAGCTTGCCGAAGAAGACCGACCACTTACAACTTTCATGACCCAGCACGGATGTTACAGTTATTGCCGTGGCCCCATGGGATTCGCCACTACAGGAGATGCCTTCTGCCTTCGAGGCGATATGGCTCTACAAGGTCTGGCAAACTGTGTGAAAGTGGTCGACGACATACTCGTGTGCGACGAGGATTACACGTATCACCTCTACCGTATTTACGAGGTACTCAATAGGTGCCGGAAGCATGGCATCACCCTAAATGCCAACAGGTTTGCTCTGGCCGGCTCTTCAGTGAACTTCTGTGGGTACACCCTCTCAGGGAATGGTATTGCAACCGACCCGGACAAGGTCCGCACTATCACGGATTTCCCCACCCCTGCTAACCTCACCGACTTGAGGTACTTCATGGGTCTCGTCAACCAGTTAGCAGAGTTTTCGCTGGACATCTCCGCAGCCGCCCAACCACTCCGCCACATGATGAGACCCAAGATGACATTCCTGTGGACTCCCGATCACGACAAGGCCTTCCAGCAAGCGAAACAGGCCCTGTCTAGTCCACCTGTCCTCGCCACGTTTGACCCAGCCCTGCCGACGGTTCTGCAGACAGATGCCTCACGCTTGTACGGCGTGGGATACGCCCTACTGCAGGATCATGGTGGAGGGCAGTTCCGGCTCGTCCAGTGTGGCTTGCGTTTCCTCTCTGACACCGAAACGCGCTGTGCCACTATTGAGCTGGAGCTGTTGGCTGTGGTTTGGGCGACGTCCAAGTGCAGGTTTTACCTCATAGGCATGCAACACTTTCACCTAGTGACCGACCGTCGCCCGCTCGTCCCGATCCTCAACCACTACACGCTTGACGCCATTGAGAACCCTCGCCTCCAGCGTCTGAAGGAGAAGCTCTCGACGTACATCTTCACAGCAGTTTGGCGTGCTGGTAAGGAGCTCTGCATCCCTGATGCCATATCCCGCTCTCCTGTCAGCCGCCCTACTCCAGAAGACCAGGTGCTCGACGCCGACCTCGCTCTTTCCGTCAGGACTGTGGTCACCCTACACGCTGTCCAATCCCTTCATTCGGACCTGTCACCAGATGACGACAAGGCAATGGAGGATCTTTGAACAGCGGCCCGAGATGACCCTTCCTACGTCCGACTCGTCGAGTGCGTGAGGAACGGATTCCCAAGCAACCGCTACGACCTTCACAACACCCTGCTCCCATATTGGAAACTCCGCGATGAACTCTACTGCGACGGGGACCTTGTTCTGTACGGAGCACGTGTAATTATCCCTGCTGCCTCATGTCGCCACGTCTTGGCTCGCCTTCACGACAGTCACCGAGGAGCTGAGGCCACCAAACGACGTGCAAGACAGACTGTGTTCTGGCCCGGCATCGACTACGACATTTCTAATGCTGTCCATGCGTGTGAGCCCTGCCAAGTTCTACAAATCAGCCAGCAGCAGGAACCCTTCTTGAGTAACGACAACCCCACCCGCCCCTTTGAGTCTGTGTCGGCCGACTTTTTCTGTGTGTCAGGAAAGTACTTCCTTGTCATCGTCGACCGTCTCTCTGGTTGGCCGGTTGTCATCAAGTGCGGTAATGATACGACGTCTGCCGCCACCATCAGCAAGTTCCGCCACTACTTCCATTACATGGGCGTTCCATTGCACCTGCGAACCGACGGAGGGCCCCAGTTGACAAGCCGGGACTTTGCTGCGTTCCTCGACCGTTGGGGAGTCCGGCATGTGTTGTCATCGCCCCATTACCCGCAGTCCAACGGCCACGCTGAGGCTGCTGTCAAATCCTTGAAGCACCTCATCCTCAAAGTGGCCCCGTCTGGGAATATTGACTGCGATGCCTTCGACCGGGGTCTCCTTGAGCTCCGCAACACACCCAATTACACCGGACGCTCCCTGCCCAAGTCTTGTATGGACGCCCCCTCCGTTCTTGTGTCCCTGCTCACCCTCAGTCCTTCTCCAAGGAGTGGCAGGCCAAGACAGAGGATTGTGATCGCCGAGCCGCCGAACGTGTTCAAGACGTCGTCGCCCGCTACAACGACCACGCCCGTCCTCTCCCCAGGTTGAGTGTCGGCACCCAAGTCAGCGTCCAGGACCCTACCTCCCTACGTTGGGACAAAGTGGGCGTAGTCATGGGTCTCGGTAGGTCACGGGACTACCAGGTTCGGTTACCCAGTGGTCGTGTGTGGTGGAGGAACCACCGTTTTCTCCGCTCCGTAACACCTTCCGCTGACCCCGTCACCAGTGCTGAGTCCCATACCCCCTCCCCAGTGATCAAGCCCCTCGACGCTCAGAACTGATCCACAGGAAAAGTTCCGCTCAAGACTCGGCTATGAGCGTATAAAGGGGGGGGGGGAGGTGTATGTATATTATGTATGTTGTATGTATACCATGGATGTACTCTATATACAGTATATACATTACTTCTCTAGTCAGTAGCGTGTGGCAATGCCCTCGTTTCATGTCACCACACGCTTAGATAAATGTGCCTGGCGACATCTGGAAGCTGCTCATGTACCACTTACCACATGTCGCCTGAGAGGTCAGAGAGAGGTCAGTTGACCCCTAAAGGAGTGTAAGGACTACCCCGAACATCTCCAGACGCCAGCAACGGAAATGTACTAAATATGATTATGACATAGCTCACAGGAACGGTACGGGAAGACCAGACCCCCGAGAACACCACATCTACAACTGGAACATACGACCCCCCTGGGTCAGATACTAGACAGGAAGGAGAACTTGCCATACAAAAGAACACCCACAACCGTGAAGCCTCCCCCCCCCCCTTGCAACAGATCACGAGGAACAGAACAGCAAGCACTTGATCACAGACAAGAGTGACATCACCCTGAACAGAGCAGAAAAACCTTCCGAAATACTTTGAAAAACAAGCGGTTTCCCCTTGCTGGTCCTTTCTTGGAGCAGGTCCCCGAGTGTCAGGGCTGTAACAAGCAGCAGGATGGTTGTTCGCAGCCCGCTTGCTTGTTCACGTCCCCCACTTGGGGGAGTAGACGGAGGTGAGAACGTGACTGCTGCCTCGACACACAAATCAGACACTACCCAGCTAGCACCACAGCTGCACTTACCCGCTGCTTGTTCAAACTCTGGTTGTGTTCTCTTCTGGTGTGTCCTGGGCTCGTGGGCTGATTCCCCAGACCTTCACAAATCGACTGCCAATCTCCGGACACTTACCCCGGCTACTACATAAACCAGTACATAAAACCAATCATAAATAAGACAAACATATATCTGAGAGTATCAAAAATAAAAAAAATAAAAATCATCTGAGCATGCTTGAAAACATACATATCGACACTAAGATCATTTAGATTGACCAACTACATCAATTTCTATAAAAAAAACAAATCTTTGGAAGGTCAATTTGGCAGCCATCTTGAAAAATGGCCGCCATCTTGGATTTCCAAATGGCCAATCAGGCAGATTTGACACGTAGCCCCTAGGGTATGATCATGCCAAATTTTATGCTTGTATCACCATTTACACGATTTTCCATTATCTGTTCTACTATACTGACGCATCAAGTTCTTGTAAGGCATTTACTGCTACCTCCTACACAGATTGTAAATCAATCCTAACCGAACCTAACCTAACCTAACATATCCTATCCTATCCTATCCTATCCTAACATAACCTAACCTAACACTAACCTAACCTAACCTAACCTAACCTAACCTAACCGAACCTAACCTATAATTAACAGTAAATTTATATGGTAATTCTTATCCCACCTCCGAGGATACAATTGGAAAATATATGGCTCTTCTTCTTCTGCCTCTTCTTCTGAAACAAACATCCCTGAATGGCTACATCACAAATTTAACCATCTTTTTCTTCTTCTGTTGCAGTCAGGGGTGGTACTCAGCTTAGTCCTCCTAAAAAGTAAAGACAGATTTTAATATATTACTTGATAAAGCATACCATTAGTAAACAATTTCTAAATTAAATTATACTTATCTGAGTATATGCATTATCGCAGAGTGTTTTTGGAAGTTAATGTAAACTAAGTTGATAGGAAACCAAGTTTAGGTAAGGCTGCCAAGGTCTTAGCCACAGATATGAGAGTAACCTTTTCGTTATATCTAATCAGAATTAGGAATCATTACCTAACCTAACCTAGGTTGCTGCTTATCTGAGGCGTTAATTTGTGGCATAATACAGTATGTTAGGTTTGGTGACCATCATGACATTTCCTGAGAAGCTTTTATAATAATGGCATTAGAAAATGTTAAGAAACTAGTATTTTTAACCCATCTAGCAACATAAGGGATATTTGATCAATGTCTTAGCAGTGCACAGTACATGATATGGACCGTTTTGTTGCTTCCACTTACCAACAATATTGGTTGCTCAATGTGGGCAGGACTTTGAAGTAGAGGGAAAATCTGGGAAATACTGTAAAGAACACCAAACAAACCTTTTACTCAGCGTTCTAAGACATAGGGTTAGTTACAATAATGCATACTCGTATTTTAACGTGTTCTTTAACTTGTATTTAATACATGAAGTGCTTTCTTCACATTATGTGCCCAAACAGTGGTACTAGAGTAATGAGACTCACGATCAACATTATATACGGATGTGATTTGTGACTTGACTTAATTTCTTAGTTGTTAGTTCCTGATAAATTACGCTTAACTTTTTCTTCCGGTCTTAGTGACAATAGTGTACAATATTGCCATTCTCGACTAGATAATCAATATAGTTTTATATAACGTGTTTTTTAATTCTCGGAAGTGTTCTGCTTAACCTCCCTTCTCAATTCCACATGCAGTTGGCTCCACTTCTGCATTTACCACTTTGCGCTGCCAATCCTCTCTCTCTCCCTAAGATATGAACCCCAAACTCAGAAGCGTGAATTCGAAGCATTCGCTCAAGAAGACCTCTCAACAAGACCTCCTGCTGGACCCGGAACTGTGAAGACCGCCCTCTCTCTTGTGCCATTGTTGGCCATCTTCCCGGACCGGACCATCCACCACTGACATCGTCGACAACAACTCACGAGCGTTTTCGGTTTATCGAGCATTAGCTTGCCCTCCCCACTGGTGGTGTGAGTGACCCACACTCCAGCTGGAGAGCAGCTATAGCGCGATATTCCCGACGTGGTTTGAGCTCTTTTCCTTCTACTGCTATTTTTCCTTTTTTCGCTCTGGCCTAGGGACCTGCACCCTCAAAAAGTGTATTCGTCCTGCGGTCCCCCCTGTAACTGTTCACCTCCCTCCCAGGAGATTGTGAACACGAAAGGGGGTTGGAGCAAAACCCATCCCAGCCGAGTCTTTCCAGGAAAACCGTGATCGTGCGGGTCCACCTGGAAAGAGGGTAGCAATCCTTATCCTTCCCAAATAGGCACACTTAGCTCACGTCTATAAGTGAGCAGTCACATACACTAGGAAGTAGGCTTCCCCAACGGGGCTCCGGGAGAGAAGCTCAGGAACCACTCTACGACCACCAGCCAGTGGGGAGTGCTGAAATTCCTCTGCTACTTACTCAACCGGAATAGGTAGGTTTTAATAAAAAAAAAATAAAATAAATAAAACAACCACCGGTTATGGAGCGCGTACGCCCTCCTAACCGCGACCCCCGCCTGATCCGCCAACCTGACGACCCGAACCACGACAGGCTCCGCACAGAGAAAGCGGACCAGTTACGCGCCTTCAATGAAGCCCTGAAAAGCAGGAACACTGCCACCACCTCCAACAACTCCACCACCACTGCTACCGCCACTGAGGACGACAACTGGACGAAGGTAGAAAACAAAAAACGCCGACGTGCTTTTTCGGGAAACGAATGCCGTCAAGCAGCCCAAAAGGCACCCATCACCACCACCAGCTCACCTCCAACGACACTGCCAAAATTCCGGATCACGAAAACGGACACAAAAACGACATATGCCGCCATCACAGAGATGGAAAAGCTAAATCCACTGGCCAAGTTCTCAGTGCGGCCCAACCTAAAGGGGGAGATGATTATTCACCCCAAAGACAAGGACTCCGCCACCACCCTCGACACTTACCTGCAAAACACCACCACCGTTGCATCAACCAAGCTGGACCCCGCCCAGAAACTGATGAAGTCGGTAGTCCTCCGGTACCCAAAGGAACTACCCCTCGAACCCCTGGAGAACCACCCGAAGATCCTAAAAGCCGAGAGATGCTCTTCCCCGTCCGACAAGACGGCCACCACAAAACAATTGCTCATAACGCACTACGGTTCACCCCCCAGCACCATAGACCTCAAAACCTGGGGGATCTACGAAGTGAGGCCCTTCGTCCCAGAGCCCCTGCGGTGCTTCAGATGCCAAAAATACGGGCACCATCAGACAAGGTGCACGTACAAGGAAATCTGCTCAGTCTGCGCACAGAAGCACGGCACACACTCCTGCCTCACCAAGTTGAAAAATGGAGAAAAAATTGCCCCCAAGTGTGCCAACTGCGGGGTCAAACACCACGCCTGGAACCCTGGATGCTCCGAGAGGACAAAGAGGGTCCAGGCAAACCGACCAGCAGCAAGACCGGCCCCCACCGCCTGCACACCAGCCCCACCAAGTACCTTCGTGTGGGGAACCTAAAGGCCAAAACAACAAAGCCAACCTCCTCAGCCGGTCAACACCCAAAGTGCAGCCCAGTTTCCTGGCCTCACTACGGCCACACCTCAGCCACCCAAGCAGCAGACAACGACAACCACGAAAAAGACAAAAGAAGCACACACTCCGAAACAGAACTCAAATCTCCCAAGAAGCACACACAACACCAGCGGCCACTCTAACCCGAAAGGCCCAAACAGACCAGATTCACCACCTTCTCCGGGTCATCACACGATACCCACCACCCAGATAGCTTAGAAAGTATCCTCTCCCAGCAAGTGCGGACCCCAGTTCGGGGGGCGCGCCACTCCGAAACTGACCACGTCCAAGAGTGGGGGTTGGTGGTAAGCGTCCACTGATCGGGGGTCCGCTCACACTTGCAACCTGCAGTATCCTTCCAAATCTGCAGGTAGGACCACCTCCAATCCCAATCCGGTCTGGCTGCTCCTGGAGCTCCAGCCGGAACCACCAAACGGGCCGCCTATAGGCAAAGGCCCGTATCGGACTACGGTCCGACAATCTCAACAACAACAACAACAGCATTCGCTAGTGAGCGGGAGGGAGAGCTGAGGGGGATGTGTTGGGGTAGGTGTTATTCTGTGGGGACCATTTTTCTCTGAACGTTGGCCGTACTGGACAGACGTGTCGCAGCCTTAAACGTGGCGACAATAGAGCTGACTCTCACTGGCTGCCTATGCTTTGCACCATGCCTGGGGCAAGAGGTGCACAGCATAGAAGACGACCTGTGGCTTTCAAGTAGAAATTCGGAAGCAGATGCTCCGCGGCCAACAACAATGGAGGTGGCAGGCAGTTTTCAAGAGGTGATTAGTAGGAAAGAAGAGAAGAGGAGGCAAGAGTTGGCGAAGAAAAGTGAAGGAAGTGATAGTGATGAGATCATGAATGATAGGAAGAAAATTACTGCACATGTAAAAAAGAAAGCAGAAATAATTCAACTGGGAGTCAAATGCAGCAAGTTGGTCGAATGAATCATCATGACAGTAATAATGTGATGAGCAAACTGGGTGATGGAAACAGCTCAGGTAGGAGGAGGTTGAACTTTTCAAGTATTTACACAATGTCATTCTATGAGCGGTTGCTGTGGACTGCTATACTGGAAAGCTAGCATAAAAAGTTTGAACCCCTGCTTAAGGAAGGTCGTAATAATTCCTCTCTGACTGTAGCTGGGGATGAAGCAGGAAAGTTTTTGACGACGGCAGGATTTAAGGAGGTAATAATAACAATGCCTCAGAACACAGAACAACAAACTAAGGTGATCGTATTCAAGTACCCGGTTATACTGGATCCTGATTGTTTTCTTGACGATACACGATTCGTATGGGAAAGGCGACATGAAATCCGGGTGAAAAGAAGAATCAAGTTGGTAGCCTTGATGAAGGGGGGGCGTTCTGGAGAAGATATTCGTTTCTGGAATAGGATATAGGAAAATTGTAAAGTTTATTGAACAACCTGTTATGTGTTACAAGTGCAGTAGGTGGGACCATATGGGTTGGAAATGTCAGAATGAATGCCGTTGTTATTACTGTTACAAAAATCATAACTCAATAGAATGTGGAAATAAAATAAAGTCTGGGCAACATGTTGTGCCGTGGTGCCCGATGGTAGAGCATGAGGGAAGTGGAGCGGCGGGAAAGGAGAATGGACGAGGAGCTGCAGGTGACACAACTCTACCTTTAACTGAGAACGTGTGGAAGAAGAGGATGGAACGCAGTGACACGATGAAGGTAACAGGAAATGGTACAGGAGCTGCAAAAAAAGTTGTTCCAGAAGATAAAGTGACTGACAAGTTTGGATATATGTATTGTGTAAGTAGTTCAACTCATGCAAGAAATTTAGATCCTTAGAAAAAAGGTAATTGCCCATTTTTGTGAACATAGAGATGTAGATGTTGAACAAAAGGGAAAGAATGTTGAAAATAATACACTGATAAAATCTACCAAATCATCATTGCTATGGAGGACCGGAAAAGTGGACATTAGGGAAGAGATAACCCGAAAGTGGGGTGTCACCCCCGAAGTATTACATGATAAGGTATTAGCTCGAGTAAAAGAAGTAATGGAACTGTTTGTGAATGAAAGAAAAAGGTTAGTTTCTTTTGATAATATGGAAAATGGAGGACAATAGGTTAAGCATACTTTCATGGAATGTACAGTACAGTAAATAGCTTACGTCCCAGGACCACAAATGAGCATGCTTATGCATTGTGGTATAAGGTGGAAGTTATAGCCTCACAAGAGACAGGCACGGAGGATGGTAATTTTATGCATTTACGTGATTATCCATGATTCTATTTATTAGTTAATAATAGAAATAATACACAAGGTCTGTTGAAGGTGGCATCAGGGATAGGAGAGGGACAAGGTAAAACATCTCCAGCTAAGCAAACTATTAGTACATAACCATAAAGAGAATAATGTGGCATTGGAAATTAGTAAGTCTTCGCATGTTACTGGTGTGGTTAATTATACAGTATATTCTTATATTACTGACCAAATGATGTGAGACAATAAATATGGCAAAATAAAACTACGGTCTCCTCTACACTCACGACCATCAGCAGTGCTCTGTTCCTCCAAGTCCTTCCCTCCCCAACAGAAATGTGAGGAATTAACTTTTATCACACAATAAGTAACAGATGCATTTGATTACGGTTATAAGAAATGTAATATTAATATAGTGGAACAATACAGCAATCCGAAATTGCCAAGCGCATTATAAAATAACATACAACTATGATTCCTAAGCAAATCCACATTTTCAGAGGATTTCTTTATTATTAATGCTTACAACGACAGGAAACACAGTTCCAGTTGTTTATGTATTCTGTCTACTGAACGATAGCACTCTTATGAAATGATGTGGATATAATATACTAGTTTAGGTTGGGATAAACCAAAAACACGCTACTGCATCCTGTTTGAAGTAATATTTGCACATATACTCTTGTTAGCATTAGCCAACCTGGGATATGTGTGTGGTTGCATGGGAGAGACTCGTTATAAGAACATGTCTGCTACTTTATCTGCGTAGGGATTCAATGATATGCTGGTATGAACCAGAAGTTATGCAAGAAAGTCGCTAGTCAACATATGCTAAAGTGCTGAAATAGGTAAACAATATAAAATCAGCAGGGCCGACTGGATATTGCCCAAGACTAGGAGAAATTATGTTTTACTTTTAATTAAGATGCTCTTGTTGACGCTGGGAGATATTCCACTGGGTATTTCTATGCTCACTTACATTCGACCTAATGAAGATATCTGTAATCTTATCAGCTAATATCACGTTCAATATCTGTATGATTTATTCATGAGAGCATTATGCAAAACATAATCATACCACACTCATTAAAAAGGCTAGCATTATCCAAAATTTTGTCAACGTAAGTTACAATTACTCCTCTCTGAAGTGGACATCGCTAACCCTCAATTACAAGAAACATTGGCATATTTTTAGTGAATCTACCACATTCAGGACATATTCTTAATAACAATAATATAAAGGAACAATATTATACATATTTGAAAGTCCATATCCGGGTAAGACTCCCAATAACCTAGAGGAGGCAGTCACCACATGATACTTGGTTTTCACCCTCCTCTCTATACCCCTACTGTTCTACTGTACTCTTGGTCCTTTAACCGTTGATTCCGTCTGGGTTAATGAGGCTGGAACATGTATATTATATTGGGTTTTAGTAGCGAAACCCAATTGTCTGTTATCCATTTATTTAGGAACTATCTCAGATACAGTTCCAAGTGTGTATCACCGTAACTTATCACTGTAGCTATGAGTGTTAAGAGGAGGACAGAGGCTATGTTAAATAGCTCTTCTAAATCCGTCCGGTTGGTGTGAGGGGTTGAGTAACAATGCCCATGAGTAGGAACCCATCGAGGGAGAACGGAAATTTGTACTTCGTCCTCCCTCGAGGGAAGACGGAACCATCCACAATGGCTCTCAATAACGTCTTCCTCTAGTCAAGGATATCAAACTACTGCCCGCATCAGGTGGCCAGAGAGCCGGCTACTTAATGCCTTAGCTCAGCTCTACGTGATACGACTTCCCGTGGGCATACCTTATCACATGCTCTGAACATGCTACCTCATAGCCAGTGGAAAGTTACAGGGGATGATAGAGTATATAAATCTAATGTAATTAACCCATTTATATAATACTTCTGCCTATAAGACAGGGGCTATTACATCGCTCGGTCACACCCTCCAAGCTCCGCGAGATATAAACTAAACTCGCAGATAAACATCCTATACATAAACCTAACCATGTTACAAACATATGTGTAGACATTAAGCTGGGGACTCTGGATCTGTAGACTCAGTAACTACTGAGGTCCTAGACTTAAGTGTCTTACAGGCTAGTCTCTTATGTACAATGGTAAAATTGGATGATTCTAACTTAAAGGACAAACATTACTGCCAATATCAACACAATAGTGGAAATCGTTAACTTGGGTAAGCAAATCCCGTAATAACATGGCAGAAATAATCTTCGCCTACTTCGTGTTTAAGAACGCACCTTCTTAGCAATGTACAACTTTTGCTACTATAATCACGCTGGATGAATGAGTATGTGGTGCTTGAGACTCTTCGACAAAACATTCATTTTTGCTGAGAGCAATGTTACTGAGTTGTGTAGGGTTCTACCACAGTATGGCTGAAAATTTATAGTCTGTGATAATATACTGTAGAACTATCATATTTGTATTTTGAAAAGATGTGGCTATGATATCATTAACATTAATATAAAACTATCATATTTGTAGTTTAAAAATTATGAACATTATTATCCTTCCTGGGAAAAAAACATAAAATGTCCGCATTTTCTATGTCTAAGGTTTGAAATTTTTTTTAGATACAAACCAAAATAATAACCTTGTCCATCCATTTACAGGAAATTGATATAAATTATATTTAAGATAATTAATGTATCAATAGCAGAACAGGTGAAAAATAAATACTGGAAATTATATTACGTCAGTATATATTAAAATAAGTAGGGCACTTATAATAAATGATATAACATACACGATGTCGATCAGTGTGAAGTTATATCGTTGAATATGTTAATGTGGGTATATATTTAATGTATACCTAGATACCTATTTACAGAGGTGTTGGTCGTCGTAGAAAACGGATGCCGCCAGACACATCCGTCCCTCCCAGTAGCACAGCTAATCCCAGGTCGGGGTGGGTGTGTCAATGGTCGCCACGCTGTCAGTTGCATATCATCGTTGCGTCGCAACTGAATGATGCTTCAAGATGGCGACGGGAGAGTCCACATCACACCTGGGAGTTCACTATCCACCAAAATTGCTGACTGCTAGTCTTAAGGTCACTGGATACGTCCACCAATGACTAGATGCTGCTCCTTCTGTGTGTCAAACCTTCGGAAGCCCTGTATATATAGAACTTGCTGGGAACACCCGGGGAGTGAATATTCCACAGCCATAAACAGCCAAAACAGTCTGCTTAAACAATGGTGTAAGGTCCACGTGTTGCAAAACCTCGAAGCTCGTAGGTATGTGGCAACACTGTAAGCTCCGCCCACAGGATGCTGATTGCTGACCTGGAGAATTCTTCACCGTCACGCCTTGTTACCAGACAGGGGTGTTGCCAACTTTCAATAAGATAGAAAGTCATCAATAACTCAGAATCGTTTATTGGAAAAAACTTTTGCACACCACTTTGGATGAGAAAATAAAGGTCATGCAACGTATAACGTCTCTCTACGGGATACCCTAATACACTTTGGAACAGAGGACACTTCACTGTTTTTTTTTCTGTTTTCGTAAAACACTTATGACTTGTCATGTAGAATGTGTATCTAGACAGGAATGTCGTTATTCGTAACGACTTGCTGCCACCTTAATGTAACAGTAGTATAACGGTTTCTTTGTAGATCCGCTGCCACGTATATAACAATTCTTCTTCCTTGTAGTAGTAAATGTAACACATATAACAATATCTTTGATTGCTATTTCATATTTACGTTCCATATATGGGTTCTTCTTCTTTACCAGCATGCCACAGTAATGGGGAGAACATAATATCTCTACCTTTGCCAATTGTGTATATGGTGAGATGACTGTTAGTGTGATATAACAGTTACTTGTGGAATTGTCATATATGTAACAATCTTCCTGGGTTGTCACCACTTGTAACAATCACTTGAGAAGCTATTTCTGATGGAGTTCCACTGAGTATCACCGTAGGTTCTTCTCTGTAAAATATCTCAATGCAGCTATTGAGATGTTACGAGGAGATGCAACATGAAATGGACGGAGGCTATGTTAAATAGTTCTGCTAAGTACGTCTTGTCGATAATATATATGAGTGAGGGTGAGTAGTGACCCATCGAGGGAGAACGGAAATATATCCGTCGTCTTCCCTCGGGGGAAGACGGAACCATTTACGATGGCTCTCAATAACGTCTTCCTCTAGTGAGTGATAATGAACTACTGCCCGCATCAGGTGGCAAGAGAGCCGGCTACTTAATGCCTTAGCTCAGCACTACGTGACACGACTTCCCGTGGGCACACCTTATCACGTGCTCTGAACATGCTACCTCATAGCCAGTGGAAAGTTACAGGAGATGACAGAGTATATAAATCAAATGTAATTAACCCATTTATATAATACTTCTGCCTATAAGACAGGGGCTATTACACAACTGTTGTTGGTCAATGTAATAGTTTCTCTTTTTCTTAGCCATTTAATCAATCAGAGTGAGAACTAGGTTTCCCAAACAACCAATCACGGATAAACAGAGGTGTTGTTTGGCTTCCAGCCATAAAGGTTCACTTATCTCCTGTTGTCCACATGGAAAGGCAACGGGGTCAGATCATCTCCCTGTGAGACAATGGTGTCTCGCCTAGGACTGTTTCCAAGTGGTTACAGAGATAGGAGGGGACTGGAAACTTGAAAGATCTGGGTATGTATGAATGCAGAAATATTTTATGCATTAGTTTTACATACTCCTAAAGTTGATTGATTTTTTGTTTTTAAATTATAATATGAAATTTGTGCCACTATAAACGGTTTACCCTACCCTTCACCCAGGAGACCCCATTCCAGAGTCATTACTCCCCAGGAAGACGAGCACATTCGGCAGGCAGTGGAATAAAATCCCTTCACAAGTGTTATTGCTGTGAGAGACAAACTGCAGCTCAACGTGTCCAATGAGACTGTGTAGAGACGGCTGCATGAGGCGGGAATGCACCATAGGCAAGGCTTGGTAATGAATATTCGGTTAACCATCTATATATATTTTTGCGCCATGTAGATTTGCATATTATAATTTTTATATTACAATCAGAAAAGGAGTCTCAGTGCAGCATGAGTATTGAATAACTTACGCACATCTGTGATAGCGAACCTGCTGAATGGCAGCTTTTTTACGCTTGTATCAGTTTCAAATCATAAGGCAAACACAGACAAGAGATATTTTGAATGCTATAATAACTACAAAGGAATAAATATATAAGCTATTAGATATGAGCATCGCAAAACCTATTTTCATTTACAACCAGAACATATCTAGTCTTTTACCAAATACTAAATTTCACAGGGAGTGTCTCGCTGATCAACATCGTGCTGCAAGACTCGCCTTCTCTCGTCAGTATATTTGTGACACAAAATTGAGGTAAGGTTCACAGCCCAGAAATAAATAGACATTCTACAAAATTTATTCTTTCCCTCCTTGCAAGAACGAAATTTCCCATTCCCATCAGTTACAGTCATTTTCATGCACGATCGCTGTCCCATCCATACAGCCACAGTAGTTACGGACGTGGTTTCAGCAGCAAGAGAATTTGCCTCTGATGGAGTAGCCAAGCAAGGGATGCTACTGTAATCCTGTAGAAACCTATGGGGTACAATGGTCAATACGTGGGAGTTTGAGACAGAGAGGACATCTCAACAGCTGATGGCCCATTCGAGAAGGCAATGGGTAATGTTCCGTCAACAACCACGACTTATTAAGAACCTCCTCTCTTCAATGCCTGAGAGACTCCAGGCAGTCATTAAGAAGGCGGGAGGTAGACGGGTCAATAAAGCACCAACCCCCCCAAAAATTGATAGAAATTGCTTTATGGCTGATTTTTATACTATCAGGTATGTTTAAGAATATATCAAAAGTTGGCCAAAATTGGAGCACCGGAAAGTGTCCAAATATGACGTAAAAAAATGTCTGCCACTGTTAAAAAATGGCTATTTGTCAATTTATATCTAACATATCGGCTAAATCCCACAGTATCTAACCACCATACGAATTTATACTGCTTGCAGATGTTATCATCTTTGTGTAAAAGTAATAGTGGAACGTGAGAGAATCGTCTCATGACGTATGGAGTCGTGATGTCACACCACGACTACATGCCCTTCTTCATCAAACTTTTGGTAACTTTTCAGTGTAACTAAATTGTTATTTTTGTTTCACATAATCATTGGAGCCAATTAATATATAAGGCATGAAAGTCTGAAAGTCTCCTTTAACAATTGTTAGTAAAGCACAGACATCATCACCTAATAGTCGCTTTAGAATTTTTAAATTGTACACATACGGTTTAGGCTTGTCTTAGCGGTAGTAAAGATCATTGTAATCCTTATCTGTCACGTGTTATAGAAGAAGAATCAACAAGTCAATGTCTTCTCCAATGAGGGTTGTGGATTTGTAGGAAGACATTGAGACTGCCGCTTTTACTATTTCCACGTCTGCATCTCCCTCAGTTTGTATGACATGGCGGCCTTTTTGCCGTAACCATTCTGAGATTAGACGGATCATGGCCTACTTTTTTGGTATTATTCGAGAGGAAGTCCTCCTTTCGCCGACAAACTTTGTTGCATCGGATATGTTGACTGTGTTAGAAACCTTGTTTTGACTTCGTCGCTGATGGGTATTGTCCTTGACGCTTGGTCCTCCCCCGTAACCATCAAATACAACTGTTGCATGGCCATAGCGATTTTGCGTAAACAATGCGTAGTCCTCTGCAATTGCACAGTATGTTTTATGTGTCCTTCCGTCCATTTTAAGCGATACAGAAATGACCCACCATCTATGACGTAGTGATCAGTCTTCAGAATCGACCGAACCACAGCATCATCTGACAAGGAACTAGCAAGTTCCGTATTGCTTCTGCCAATGGTGACTTATCAGCCTTGCACATTAGATACTTTGCTTCAAATAATGACAGGAGGGTAGGGGCAAAGTTCGTTGTCTATTACCTGATCTAGGTGAAGATCGCTGATGCTAAAGTTTCGACCTTGGTATTTCTCTTGTGCAAGTATGAAAACACAAATTGTCCTTCCATTCGTTTCACCGTTTCTTCCCCTACTGCAAATAAATCATGTAGATTCGCATTATCATTTGCAGTGACTCCAGTGATTAGATTCCTCAATATCTCATCTTTGGAAAACGGGGAGATGTTTTCGAATTTTGAAAGGAGTTTCTCCAGGTCACAAAGATCTCTCTACAGCCTCGAAGCAGTGGCCTCTTTGTACTGTTCACTAGTTGTAAAAGCCAACAGACTGAAATCCTGCATAGCCACATTGTAAGTGGACGACACTGGGCTAGACAAGGTCCAAATTGCTCGCTGATGTTCTGACATTCCACTTCCTGTGGTTAGCCCGCCAGTGGTCTTCAGGGACCGCATGAGAGCCCGTTCAATCCCTAAATCAGGCCCAAGTCCAGCCCAGCACTGGTTACTGTGTATAATGACATGTAACCCGTTCTCGAATTTTTGGTGCACTGCTAAATTTTCAGTTTCCAATACATTCATTTTCTATAGGTGCAGATATCCAGACTCCAGATAGTTCGAGTAACCTGCAGCCGCATATATTGGTAAGCATTGAGCTGCAGCATGGAGATGCACCCTCCATGATCCGGTTCGATCAACTGCCACAAGCTCTCGAGCGACTGAAACCATCCTTTGATAATTCACCCACAGTTTGCTAGTTTTTGAATGATTTGATAGTTCATCCCTTTTCACAGCGAGAGTGCGACCAATTTTTTCTATACACTCAGATTTGACCAGAAAGTCCAAGTCCATCTCACCAATCAGCTTCAGATCATACATTTCTCTCCAGTTCTGTCAAGTTGTCGGAGAAGTCCGGGTTTTCTTCGAGTACTTGAGCAACAATATGTTGTGTAATGGCATTGATCAACCAAAAGATGCCCCCGAAATGCACACTTTACTGACTTTCCACTTATCATGAATGCCACTGTGTTTTCCCCGTATATTGTCTCCAGGATCTCTTTTAGTCCGCTCCCGTCCATCAGTGGTCCAATGGCTCCCAAAAAATTTATAAAGGTGTGGAAAGACCCAAGTAATAAGACGACTTCTCGGAGTGGACTGTTGTCTGGTACCTCGTTCACTATATCGGAAGCTTTCCAGAATAGTGGCTGGTCAGACGTGACGATTGGGGGAACGTGATACTTCGAAACAAACTGGCAAAGAAATTCTAGGGTAGAGAAGATGCACGTTTTGTCCCCATAATACATATCAATCATTGGCAAAAAACTATCGATGATTGTCCAGGATAATGAAAATCTTTGTGCAGTATGTGCATCCCTTGCCAGTTTGGTGCTGTTTGTGCGAAGCGAAAGGACAACTCCCACAGTATGTTACCTTGGCGATCAATGGCAGGGGGAACTGGTAGAGGCTGAAATTGAACACTGCGAAGGGTATGTTTGACAAAACGATAATCAATTATGTCGATTTTCGTCTCATCGATAACTTTTAGGTCTGTTATTTTTCTTCTCAGAAAGACGCGAGGAATATATTTTTTGTCGGGAGGTGATGGCAACTATCATCCCCATGCCATGGAAAGTGCCCTTTCCATCCAGAGTCATTATGTTGTGATCGATATTGTCCCCTGAAAATAATAGTGCCATGTCAAGTATGTCAATCTCCCCACCTAACATGTCAGGAGCAACTGAGGACGCAGCATTTTCTTCAAACCGCTACACCTCAGAGTAGGAGGAGCAAAACCCCTTGGTGGAAAGATTATAAAAAACCGTGACCGGAACAGGTGGTGCATTTGAACGGCTAAGCTAAGTTGCAGTGGTGATAGGACAGTCCTTGGACGCACTGCCTGTATGATAGATTGTCCAATACTTGCCATTTTTTGCTGGTATCCATTACAACAAGGAGATGCTGAAGCATGAAGCGTAAGCTCTCAGGAATGAATTGCAGGGCGGAGTCTAGTGTGAGGTCTGAAGCTTTTTGGATACTCATCACACACAGGTTTAACTAAAGTTTTGATATAGATTTTAATCAGTCTTATATCGGCTTCAATTATGGCTCTTTCCTGAGCCTCCTCATCATCCTTGTTGGACATATTGAAGTAACTCCGAAGGATTTGACCAGTCTTTTCTCGAAAAGTTACAATATCTAGCAGCCCTTCACCTTCAGCAGCAAATATTGAGTCACCATAGTGTTTTAAAAGATTACATTTCAGGTACTGTTTTCCATAGGTGGAAGACTCGCTATCAATCAGATACTTAGACACATTTTCATAAATGCTGCTCTTGGTCACTGTCTGTAGGTCTCTCTACTTTTTTGTTATTGTCACTAGGACTTACTCTATGCTGCATAGGAAATTCCCGAAAACAGAGACAATGAATGTCACATGAATAGTGATAAAGACAGTCTCCTGCATGAAGATCGCCCCCAAAATATTCAATGCGTCCTTGGAGAGTGAAGGCCCATTCAACTGATCGTGCCTTGCAGATAACCAATATCTTATCTACTAAGATATCAGTTTTACACAGCTATAGTTAACATTAGCAGCACTTCTGTGTTTTTAGTCCAGTTTCAAATTTTTTTCCCTGCAGTCATTTTTATTATCATAAGGTCCAGCAGAAAAAACGTGCACTTCTTTTAACAGATGGAGTAGAATCTGATTTAGCTTTCTTACACTTCTCTATGTCTTTTTTGTTAATATGATTCATGCGACAAGATATATGCACTATATTTCCAGCCACAACATTGATGTCAACACCTCTTTCTAAGCTTGCGTTGTTGATTCCGTCTGCTTCTTTATTGCCGATCATTACTCTGTCTTCACTGTCAGTTTCCCTTTGGCACAGGGGCAGGTTTCTTGACTTGCACTCATTTTCAAGACCTGAAATACAGAGGAAAATGCATCAGTAACAATTTATTATATTTGGCAATAAATTGGCATAATCCAAAAAAGAAACCATCTACATCATGAAATATGACAACTACATCATGACGTCACCTATGATGTCCTGATGATGTAACTTCTGATATTAAATCCAAGATATTGGAATTATTTTGGTATCCTCCTATTTAAAATATAGAGATAAAATTTCATATTTACCATGGTTAAATCCTCTGAAATGAAGCCCATATTAGTTGAAATTAGCATGCTCTCTTGCATGCAGGGTGAGAGATAGGGCATATCAAGCTATGAAACTATCTCCTATTACCCACACCTCTTTCATTACTTCTAGGAATCGTTGTAAGGCTATTCTTCGTAGGGCCAAACGGAATTTTTAAAAAGAAAGACCGTTGTCCTGACTAATTCTTCCTCCAGTAAATCCTTCTGGTCCTTAACCAAAAACATCTGTAATAACTTCTGCACTCCTTCTTTTCCTCATCTCTTCAGTGACCCTGAGTTTGTACTGTTCCTTAATCAGTATCAATGTTCCCACAATGATGATGCTAGTGTCATTCCCTTAGATGTGCTTGATCGTATGTGTTACACCCCATTTACCCATGGTGTCGACACAATACTCCCTCATATTAATCCTGATGCCTTTCTACAAAACTCACTGGGTTACACCAACCCAAATTGTAACTATTACTTTCCTGACTCTCCCGAGTTTAGTTCTAGTCTCCTACTACCTCATTCCTTCTCCTTGATTAGCCATAACATCAACAAAATTCCCCTTCATCTAGATACCTTTTTAGATCAGTGTTTATCTTCTATTGCCCACAAATTTAATGTACTTGGGTTTTGTGAGACCAAACTCACTAACGATATTGACCATTTGTATAACATTCCTAATTATAATAGACACTGTGTCAAAATGTCACTACATAGTGGTGGTGTCGCCCTATATGTTGATATCAAGAATAACACTTCTGTAAGAGATGATTTAAAGGTTCAGGAGGAGTACACAGAGCGTTTTCATTTAATTACGTAACTACACACCAAATATCCTAGTAGGAGTAATCTACAGAAGACCCCACACTAATGTAAGGAATTTTCTTGATAAATTTTCGGAGCTTATCACTATCATAAGTTCAGAGAGGAAACATTGCTGCATTACAGGAGATTTCAACCTAGATCTATTAAAATAAAAAATCGACGCCTCAGTATAAGACCTTCTTGCTACCTGTCATTCTAAACTCTTCCTCAACACTATAACCAATCCCACTAGAGTAACTGCCAGCTCTACCGCTGTGGTAGATCATATCTGGACTAACAACACTCCCAACAATCTTGCAAGTGGAATTATTTATAACAATATCTCAGATCACTTCCCAGTTTTTGCCATGTATAAAACAGCCACTCGACCTGAAAGGTCTAGTAGAGTCTCAATCCAACTTCTCTTGCATCTTCAATGCTTGCTTTGAAAACTGCTTCCCGCTCAAGACTAAGACAGTGAAAACTGTCTCCATTTCCAAACCCAATATCACAAGCGAAATTAAGATAATGATAAAAGAAAAACACAAACTCTAAGAGAAGTGTGCAAAAAGACCCAAACTTTAGGTGATGCTTACCGAAGTATCAGAAATGGAGTAACTCAAGTAGTTAGAAATGCCAGACGTAAATATTATACAAATAAGCTCCAGTCAGCATCAGGCGACAGTAAGAAAACCTGGAATGTCATACATTCTATTCAAAACAGAAACACTCAGCCTTCGGCCCCCCACTCAGCTTTTATGATAAATGATTCAGTTGTAACGGAACCCTCCCCCATTGCCAACCACTTCAATGAATATTTTATTAATGTCGGCAAAAATCTTGTAGAGAGCATCCTTGATGACCATGAAGAATTTAGAGCCTACCTGCAAAACAGACAGCAAAATGAGCAATTCTTATCCCCTGTCAGAGCAGATGAATTACCGACCATAATAAAAATGTCCAAAGATAGAGCAGCAGGCGAAGACAATATACCAATGAGCATCATTAAGAAAGAAAACCACTTATAACTACCTGTTCTCCTACTCATTTGTAACTCCTCCTTCACTCGTGGTATCTTTCCTGATAAACTGAAAATTGGTAAAGTTCACCCAGCATATAAAATATCTGGGGACAAAGGTCTCTTCGAGAATTACCGCCCCATATCAGTCCTCCCAGCCTTGAGTAAGATACTGGAAAAGCTTGCATGTATTAGACCAAATTCCTTCTACAATGCCAATAACATCTTTACAGATTCCCAGTTTGGATTTAGAGCTCGAAGGTCGACTAAGAATGCTCTGCTATCCTTTACAAATGACATCTTAAATTCCTTTGATGACAGTCAGTTCACAGTAGGTATATTCTTGTACCTCTCTAAAGCCTTCGATCCTGTCGACCATATCATCCTCCTTTCAAAGCTTGAACATTACGGCGTTAGGGGCCTGCCCCACAATTAGTTACCTCATATATGTCCAACAGAATGCAGTATGTCTTCTATAATAATCACCAGTCTGACTCCTCGCCAATCTTGTATGGAGTCCCCCAAGGTTCCACTCTCGGTCCAGTACTGTTTTTGTTGAACATAAACGACATAGTCCACGCCAGCTCACTCATAAAATACAACTTATTTGCAGACGATAATAATCTCTATGCCAGCAACTGAAACTTCCATTCGTTGATGAGAACTATGAACACTGAATTAACTAAAGTCAGGACCTGGGTAATAAACTGTCCTTAAACCTTGAGAAAACCCACTACACGATTTTTCACAGAAGGAAAAACTTACCCCCAGAATTGGAGCCCCTGTACCTTGGTAATACAGTCCTCAAACGCGAACAAAACACTAAGTTCCTCGGAGTTATTGTTGATGAGAAACTAAACTGGAGAAACTACATACAAGCCATTCACAGTAAAGTCAATAAACAGAGAGGTACCATGTATCACACTCGACAGTCACTCACTCTCACAACAACGAAAGAAATCTATCATGATCTTGTTTACCAACACCTGATACACTGTCACTCACTCTGGGGGGCCTCTGGCTCTTCAAAAACACAATCTCTGGTTACTGCACAAAAGTGAGTTGTACGGACAATGACCTACTTGAATAAAACAGATGACACAAACGAAAAATTTGCGATAATGAAAATTTTAAAATTCGAAGATATTAACACCTACTGGTGTGCCCTCTTTGTTTACAAAACTATCAATCACTTGCTTGACAATAATTATTTCCAGTTCAGGAATAATCAGATACAACGTAAGGCACCCAGAGCTACTAAGACCACCCCCCAATGGGCTCCTCTCAGTCCCAGACCTCCATAAAATATCACGGTGTGAAGGTGTGGAACAACTTACCCCCACCCATCCGTGCAAAGAATACGCTCCCATCCTTTAAATCACCTCTTAAAAAATATCTATTGTCTAAGTATTAATATTTCTTGTAACACCTACTATATTTTCAGTACCTGCTTTTATTGTACCATCAAAACCGTTTTATCGGAAATTATCATGTAAATAGACAAGTAATTACCATTGCAATAAACATTATTGCCAACTAGACATAATCTTGACAGCTCTGTCCTCTTGTTCAACCTTATTACTGTACAACCCATGTTGTACTGCTCCCCCATTCTACTTATGTTTTTCAATTCCACTGTAATTTATGTATATATAAAAATAATAATAATAATAAATAAATAAAATTAATAAATATTGAAGTGATAACCGTGGTAACATTATGAGATGTTCTAATTACCACAATGCTATTGTACTATTCCAGATGATACTAAATGTTACATAATACTTCCTTGAGATAAGTGAATAGTATATATCAGGTGCCTAAAAGAGAGCACAGGTTCTCATCTGGCTCAGCCATGTCAATATTGTTATTATTATCCACTCTCCATCTGTGTTTTTCTGGCTAAATAAACTGTTTCAATTCAATTCAATTCAATTCAAACTATAGCCAACTCTCCCCCTGACAAAGCCAATCTCTTTGGCACCTTATTCTCCTTTAATTCCACCTTAGACAATTCCTACTCTATCCCTCCTACCACTGCTCCTCCTACTGAACCTATGTACTTTTCTATAATTTCCACTCTCAGGGTTGCAGGTGTGTTATCTAGGTTGGATGTGAGTAAGGCGCATGGACCGGACGGAATACTCCCTCGTGTTCTGAGGGAGTGTGCTGAAGCCCTGGCCCCTCTGCTTGCTTGCCTCTTTCGTTTCTGCCTCAAAACCCAAACTTTTCCTTTTTCTTGGAAGCATGCCTTGGTTCAACCCATCTCGAAGAAGGGTGACCATTTCAATCACCCTAACTAACGCCCCATTGCCCTAACTTCAACCCTCTCTAAGATTTTCGAAACTATCTTGAACTCCCATTTTCTCTGTCACCTTGAACGCCATTCTCTTTTGACGGATCACCAGTATGGCTTTCGTAAGGCGAGATCTACTGGTGATCTGCTCTCCTATTGCACCCATCTTTGGTCATCCTCTCTTCGGGATTATGAGAAAACTTTCGTCGTGACCCTCGACATCTCCAAAGCATTTGACAGGGTATGGCACAAGTCTTTGCTTCCTAAATTTCCCTCTTATGGTTTCTCTCCCCCACTTTGTTTTCTAATCTCTAGTTTCCTTGAGAAGCGACCCATGGCAGTTGTTGTCGAGGGATCGATATCTCGCTCTTTCTCTACCAATAGTGGTGTCCTACAGGGTTCTATTCTTTCACCTACTCTCTTCCTTATTTTTATCAATGATTTACTTCACACTACAACTAATTTTATCCATTCTTACGCTGATGATTTTACGCTTCACATTTTCCCCTTCCTCCTAACTCTCAAACAAGAACTGTTTCTAGAACTGATATCATTACTTTTATCAATGCGGATCTGTGCAGTATCTCTGAATGGGGAGGTAGAAACTTGGTTAAATTCATTAGTAATAAAACTCAGTATTTACCAATTACACCTTCTAAAATAGATAATCTCCACCAATTACATTTCAGGATGCTATCATTTTGCCAAATTTTGAAATAGATATGCTAAGCCTCACCATTTCCTCCAATATGTCATGAAAATCACACATCTTTTAACATAGCTAAAGCTGCCTCCCGAAAGTTGGAAATGCTGTACAGATGCCGTAGCTAATTCACTCCTGAGCAGTTGCTTCAATTATATAAGGGATTCATTCCTCCTAACTTGGAGTACTGCTCTCATATCTGGGGTGGCTCTTCTTCTGTCCAACTGTTAGATAAGGTGGAATTAAAGGCATTTCATCTTATTAACTCTCCTCCTTTAGTTGACAATCTTTCTTCCCTTTCTCTTCGCCTCAATGTTGCTTCACTTTCTCTCTTTTACAGGTACTTTAATGACAATGTTCGGTGGATTTGGCATACTGTGTACCGCCGACAAGGCCGTGGGCTCGTAACACACGTCTTGCCCTCGGTACCCGCCGTTTCTCTGTGGATTTCGTTCACACTAGAATAACCCGTTATAGTGCATCCTTCTTTCCTCACACAGCCAAACTGTGTAATGCTCTGCCTTCTTCTGTGTTTCCATACTTATACAATCTGTCTCACTTTAAAAAGCTGGTTTCCGGCATCTATTTTTATTTTTTTTCTGTTCTTATTTTTTCGCCCCCTAGGACTCGTTGTGGGTCGTTCGACCTGTGCCCGGGTGGGCTAATTCCCGTAAAAAAAAAATGTTTAAGTTGCAGCCATCTTCGTTTTATGTCATATATTTACACTTTCTGGTGCTAAATTTTAACCAACTTTTAATATGTTATGCAACATACCTGAGAGTACAAAAAAACAAAAACAAAAACAATCTATCAATTTTGGGGGATAACCCTTTTTTTTATATTTTGACCCGTCTAAGGATGGACAATGTATTAAATGTGAAATAAATATTAATGCTATAAAAAGTAATATTGAGGTAATGCATGAGATTTGATTACCGTACACCTGAGTAAATTATGCATTGCACGTGATAATGATCAAACTAAATGATTATTTGAAGCTTGGTGGAACGGTCACGTAAATAGCATGTTAGCCAATGAATTTGTAAACTGACCGAAAAATTAGCAACTGTTTTAGTGTCTGGAGGAAATGATAAGGCTTGATTTTTCTACCACTATGTAATGATCGCACATGATGGATAACTGGTAGGTTGGCAGAGTTTGAAACACACTTTTGTGTGTGTGTGGGGGTGAGAAGTAAGCATAAAAAAACGAAAAGTATTTTTAGAGGTTCATTTAAAAATTAGCATATTAATCTCTTCATTTCCAGCACGTCAACCCACTTATGGTAACTACAAAATTGCCATTACAGGTAAAGCGGACTTCTCGGGAAAATATACACACACGCACGTGTGTATTTAATATATATATAATATGTATTGTATAAGGATCAGAGAACAAAATATGGCCAGGAAGGTAAACCAAAAGCACATACTGTAGTTATAACTGAACTGCTAATCCTTGACAGGTGCTGATCGCCAGGCAGGCGATCACCCATACCGGATGTAGAGCAAAAAACTGCACACTGGTAAAGTTTTTATGACCAGTTAATACTATGGAAGGTAAATTTCATGAATTGTAATATTCAATGAAAAATAGTTTGGTGATAAATAACTGTATTTAGGTATGAAAGCAACATCTGCGCCCTGCATAGGTTAGCCATACCAGGAAAAACAGCGTGGTTAGATGTAAGTGGAATCCTTCCCTGCTTAGTATAGACGCTTAAGACGTTGCTCTCGGAAGCTTTCTCTGAATGACTATACAAACAAGCTTCATTGAAGTTATTCTAATACGAATCAATGCTTAATAGCTTCCTTCCAAAATCTCAGCAATATAGTGCTATCATTTGAAAGTTGTTTACTAAGAAAAATAATTATGCGAGCCAATCCACAGTGTAATTAATGTATACCTTCCTTTCTAATTATACACGCCACTGCTTGTATAGGCTGCCCTTAGCCTGTTTGAATGAATTAGGAATATTAAATAGTTTTGCATATATGCCAACTTATATGCTTTGAGTCCAACCAGGGCAGGCTACTCGCTAACCTACTGTACACACCACTGTAGACTGTCATGTCTATTTGTCTGTTGCTTCTTAAATATATGACAATCAGATTACATCTCGGAGCATAATCTTTGTTTAATTTGACATTTCTATGAATTAAGCATGTCTTATAATTTTCCTCTCATAATTGGCTATACAACCAATGTCATGGATATTCAGTAAACATATGTCTGTAATTTACTGTAATTAGGCTCTGCTACGCTTCATTACTTAAAATACAAGTGGGTGCCTATCAACTGCACAAGAGTTATTAAGGCGAATAAGACTTCCGCTGAGATTTAGACCCAAGACGGAGACGGCCTCTCTCGCCCCAGGTGGTATACACTGTAGGTAGCGTTCTCCTTTCTTATAGCAGCGCTACATGGACTCTGATGTCTAGCGCGGTGGATTAATTTTCATTTTCCTTGTAATTAAGGCAGGCAAAGGCGACACAGATATAGTAGCAAGCGTTACAGAAAATGTGAATAATGTTGGGCATTATTATGAGTGTGGTGTAAATATGGTTTATATGTAACAGCACCATTTGTATTATATAAATATTTACCCAAATGTATAATACCAAATTGTTCACCAAGTTATTCAACTGTGCCTCAGCTGCTGATTTTATGCATGGCTGAGGTTGCAGTTCCTTCGGGGAGAGAGCGAGGGCAGGCTGAGGTCAGCGCAGGGCAGGCTGAGGTCAGCGCATGTCAGCAACAACAAGATATCGGACAGTTTCCTTCTCTAGGTCTGCTTCGCTCTCTCTCCCTTGGTCAGAGTGAGGAGGCTCATATCACTTGTTACCCAGTGAACACCTCACTTAAATGTTCTCCTATAAGTGCACTAAGACACTTCCCTTAGTAGAGAAGGAACATTATAAGTGGCACTTCAAGTGAATCATCAACAAACAAGCAATTACAAGAAAATTAAGTAGATAGTGGCTATAAACACTTGCAGAACGTATACATAGAGACACAGTGGTAACAAAAACATTATAAAAGATTGCTAACTTAGCAGTCAAACCCTCAGTGACACATCCTACTGAAGGTTACCCCGACCGGAGCTTAGAGCAGCCGAACCTACCCGAGTGTGGGCTGAGATTGCTACCAACTAACACTACATCACCGGAGTTTAGGAAGGTTGTCAAAGTGGTTCCAGACGATCAAACAATCTCTTGCTTAAACAATCAAGACTCGTCGGTGTGCAACAGAGGACAGCCCCAGGTCAGCCCCCAGGCTGATCGCACCAACCTAGAGGTCAGCCCCAGATCAGGCCCGAGCTGACCGCCACAAGATCCAGGTCAGCCCCCCCAGGTGGATCCCCGTAAGACGTGACGTCGTACCTCCCTGAGAAGGACGGCATCGACTCCTGACGTCATAGCCAGCGCGAAGCTCTACGGACTTTCCACTCA
>NW_024735442.1:9048003-9255503 GCF_018991925.1 Homarus americanus | reverse complement strand
ACAAAAGCCCAAAAGAAAGAGTTTAAAAATGGGACTAAACTTGTAGAATACGTAGAAGAAATTGCGGAACCCAAGGAAAATATTCCTAGGGCGATGTCAGTAGCACCAGTCACCAGCTTCAAGGAACAACCACAGTCTGTCATGGGAACCAAACCCAAAAAGAAACTTTTTTGCAAAGTCTGCAAACGTAAGGGACATACCACAGAAAAATGCTGGTTTGCAGGAAATGCAGATAAGTCCCCAGCCAGCCAGAGGCAGGATCGAAGAAAGGAATCCTCGCAGAATTTAAAATATCAGATAGTCCTGCTAAACCAAAAACTCCAAAGGGACATTACGCTGGAAATAAAATGTCTCCACACACTAAAAGCACTCCGAATAAATGGTGTATAGTACAATCAGTCTCCATACCACAACACAGAAGATTGTAGAAATATACAGAGTATGAGGCAAGAAATGGAAAATCGACGGGAGGCAAGTATACAGCCTTCAGGGGAAGAGGAGCGCGACCAGCAACACGATCTAGGATAGCGTCAACGGTTCAAGAAAACAACGCTTCCATCAAAGGCTCATTAATTGCCGCGTTAAACAAAATGGAGGTGTTGACTCTAACAGCGAGGATGGTAACGATGAGTTATCCCTAGATATAGATAAGGGGGCCTGTGTCAATGTTATCTCATTAAAGTCGTTCAACGAAATCCAACGGCGATATCCTCCAAATAAGTGGCCAATAATACCTACAGACATTCCTCAGTCCTGTGTGTTTTGAATCCAATTAGACATAGCGGGGGTAATAATAGTACCAATCCGTTTTTCTAGGTCCACTAAAGCGTTTTTCGCGGATTTCTACATAGGTAAAGCATTTTCTTTGCCAGCGGACGGGTTACTTGGTCTGATCACTCTAAGACAGAACAATATTAACGTTCAGCCAAAAGATCAAACAATCACACATAACTGTAAAACATATCACGCAATGCAAACTTCACATCCATTGCTACTTCAGGTGTTCATGTAATAACTGCCTCGACAGGCGCGGGAGAGTCATTGTCACAGCAGCAATTAGTTATAGATTCACTCTCTGAAACTCCAACTAGTAACTCAAAGTACATTTCTGATGAAAGCGGACAGAGCTGGACTCTAACGCCTGCTGTGTTAACTGGTGTACAACGGTTACATAGCCAGGAACTAACTAGAGTCACAGTACGTTTGGCAAATGTGAGTGAAGGAACAGATGTTGTGTGTCTGACTGAAAGTTCACGAGTGAAAGGTTTGTCACTTGAGTCTACCTTAAGCACTTTTATAATAGGTAGTCTAACAGATGTCCTCGTTCTCAATAGAACTGGGGGACCCATAACCTTAAGAAAGGGGTGTTGTTTAGGTAATTTCCTTGTTTATGACAAAGCGGTTGTCGAAGAGCCATTAGAATTACCAATAAGTAGTGTAACACATGGTAAATCGAACGAAAAATCACATATTGTAAATGCTGTAGCGTTAATAGCGCCACACGTGAAAGTAGTCGATCATCCTCGAGGCAAAAGTGGTCTTTTAGAATTACTCGCCGAGCTCAAGGAAATCATAACATTACCTGGAGAACCCCTAGGTAAAGCAACGTTGACAAATCATCATATACCACTTAAACCGTAAACTAACCCAATCTACATCCCAGCATATAGACTACCTCACAGCAGAAGAGCGGTAGTCCATCAGATAGTGTAAGACATGGTGGACCAAAAGGTAATCCAACCTTCCTCATCACCATGGAACTCACCTTCATTTTTAGTTCCCAAGAAAGATGGAGGATGGAGACCAGTCACAGATTTTCGAAGAGTCAACCAGGTAACTGTACCAGACAGGTTCCCAATGCCTGTCCTTACTGACTTACTACAGTCACAAGGAAAAGACAACGCAGTCTTCAGCAACTTAGATTTACTTAGCGGGTACTGGCAAATGCGTTCAGTACGCCTATGGGACATTTCGAATTCTTAAGAATGCCATTTGGCCTAAGAAATGTGCCGCTAACATTCCAAAGAACGATAAACACCGTGTTTGCTGGAATGATAGGCAACACAGTCTTTGCCTATCTAGATGATCTTATCATAGTAAGCAAAGATTTACAAAGGTATCTAAAGAAGCCCCGAGAAGTTTTCACAAAGCTACATCTAGCTGGATTGAAAGTGAAACTTTCCAAATGTGAATTTCTCAAATCCAGAATCCAATTTCTTGGACACTTAGTAGATGGCAATGGTATACACACAGTAGATTGCAAGGTAAAGGCGGTGAAGCAATCCCTTGTCCCA
The DNA here is from genome assembly GCF_018991925.1 of Homarus americanus. Taxonomy (NCBI): domain Eukaryota; kingdom Metazoa; phylum Arthropoda; class Malacostraca; order Decapoda; family Nephropidae; genus Homarus; species Homarus americanus. The sequence goes on along the minus strand of NW_024735442.1, from coordinate 9,253,209 downwards.
AAAACTTAGATCAACTTCGTAGTTTCCTAGGATTATCAGGATACTACCGTTCTTTCATTGAAGGTTATGCCAAGTTAGCATCACAACTCACAAAACTCCTCACAAAGGATGTGGAGTTTACATGGAATAAAGAACAAGAGGACAGTTTTAATGCCCTCAAGAGCGCTTTAACGAAAGCTCCAGTGTTAGCCTTTCCGGAATACATGAAACCATTTACCATGCTTCGGGCCTAGGTTTAGGGGCAGTGCTCAGGCAAACTGATCATCGAGGAAAATGGCGGGTAATAGCATATGCCAGTCGCACCCTCAACGATGCAGAAAAACACAATTCAGCTACTCACTTAGAAGCATTAGCTGTAGTGTGGGCTCTCAAGCATTTTCCGGATCTCATTTTGGGATATCCGATCACAGTCCACTCAGATCATGTAGCCGTGACAGAACTATTTAATGGGAAGAACTTATCACTGCATTTAGCGCGCTGGTATCTGACCATACAGGAGTTCGCACCCTACTTCAAGTATTTGCCGGGTCGTGCGAACGTGGTAGCTGATTCACTATTTAGACACATAGCTCCTGTCACGCCACTACCAACGTTCACCCTGTCACAATTAAGGGCGGAACAGTTACAGGATCCATTATGGTCCAAGGTTATATATGCCTTAGAATTGGGAGATGAGGTAAATTTGCCCAAATTACCTCTACCACTCTCACAGTTTGAGCTGCGGCACAACATACTATATCGCTCAGTGAAAACACAACACGAGTCTATCTCTCTGTAAGGGCGGAAACGATCCTCCTGCTGGTTACCTCTGCTAACTCGCTCGTTTGCTGGTGCAGACGACACTTGGGGTGGTTGGACGGAGGTGAGAACGGCAGCCACTATCTGCGCCACCGGCAGATTCAACCCAGCCGCCATACTGTCAGTATCTAGCTACCCTGCTGTCCGTCAAATTCTGGCTGTGATCTCATCATAGGTCCTGGACTCGTGGGCTGTGTTCCCAGACCTTCACCTATCAACTGCCAACTCTCTGGTCATCTACCACTACCGCATACCCCGACCGTCAGTTCCTCACATTCCGTCTGTGCCCCGGTGTTCTCCTGCCTTTTCAAGACGTCGCTGAGTGTGGAGTGAATGGACGCTTCCCTACCCTGAGTGTGCATCACCCTGTTCCAGAACCTTCCCCCAGGGCCACTGCCGTAGGAAATATTTGTTCATCGTTTGATTCTATGATTGTTTGATTCCATTAATTGCGGACTCCCCTTTATTGTTCTATTCTATCAATTGTTGACTCCATTTCATTGTTTGAATCCATTATTTGCTGACTCCCTTTATTTGTTTGATTCCTTTAATTGTTTGCTTCAGGATTTCTATCCCTAAGTCCCAGGCCTTTACACTCAAATTGTTATTCTATCATTAAAGGAAAACATCCTCACCCTCTTCCATGATGCACCCAAGCTGGGCCAGGGCGAGATAGATGTTTAAAAAATTAGACAAAAATATTTTTGGAAAACTATGAGGACCGACATCGAGCATCACATTGCTAAATGTTTATCTTGTGCAAAACACAAGGGACAACGATAGACCCGCCCCAATCTTAGAATACCCGACGCCGGAACGTCCATGGAATACAGTTGCGATCAATTTATTGCAACTACCAAAATCCATCAGGCTCTAATTACGTACTTGTCTGTGTTGACCACTTCTCTAGATTTGTGGTACTACCACTTGCAGAACAAGTCCGCCGAATCAGTGGCTCATGCATTAGTCACTCATCTAATCTGTCCTTTTTCTACACCTGAGTGATACTCTCGGATAACGGGGCAGAATTTAAGAATCAACTCTTAACTGCAATATGTCAATAATATGACATCACACAAACCTTCACAACCACCTACCATCCATCTTCAAATAGGTTGGTGGAGCGTGCGAATAGAAAAATCTTGAGATTCTCCGACATGTGGTGAATCCAATGCATAGTTCGAGGAGGACTGGCTTCCACAGGTTGCAGCGTCCATCAATGGATCTATAAATAGCTTTACAGGCAAATCGCCATACTACATAATTTATGGTACCGATAAATGCTTGCCATATGATCTACTAGCAAGAACCCCATAACCTGTGTACAACATGGATGACAGTGCCAAGAAACAAATCAATGTTTTCACAAGCATCCATGGAAAAGTACGAAACACTTAGCAGCCTCACGTGCTGAAATGATCTGCAAGCAACATAAAAAAGCTAAGCCTATAAAATTAGAAATAGGAGACAAAGTGATGATAAAAGCGTCGGGCGCATATCAAAACTCTCACCTAAATTTACAGGTCCGTACGTGATTAGAGAAGAACATGGAAACAAATTTCAAGTAGTTGAGCCAACGTCAAATGTCACAGATATAGTACATGTAAATAGAATGAAAAAAAAGTCAACAGAGAATTAGTAGGGATTCTAATGTCAGTCAGGTACATCCTACTTCTACTACAACAGTTGCTCAACAAAATATAACGATAGACAATACATATCGTCAAAAACAACGATCAGAAACCACAAATCGTTAATTATCCTCGCCTCATTCAGGCATGGCTTGGATATCACTAGTACTGTTGGTATGGAGTGCGGTAACAGCAGCCGCATCCCCAGCAGATGTCGTCAAACCCGGACCTTTAGTTGCCCCACTAGGCAAAAGTACTGGTAGTACAAGACGTTGTAACTGTCAAATACGAGCTCCATGACTTAATGCGCATGCCAGTGCATCTGAGGTCGATAGCAGTCCACATTGAAACAGCTATGCAAACTATGCAAGATTTAAAACAACAATCTACAGTCTCTACAACAATCCGTCAGACCATCTCTCTTCAACACGACCGTATGAATCTAATATACTATAGGACTAGGCATGTGTGTGTTTGTATGTGTGTGTATGTGTGTGTGTGTGTGTGTGTGTGTGTGTGTGTGTGTGTGTGTGTCTGTTCTGGGCACCCGGAACGGCACAATCGTTTTTCATCAAACTTGGTAAAAAAATCGCAAAAAAAAATCATGCGGAGGAACAAACCCGGTCCCATATCGATGGTTTCTTTAGGAAGCCATTACATAACCATATTATTTACGCTGGAAAACGATGCAAGTCTACGTACTTGGCGCACCCTCATTCGCTGGACTCTGTCAGCCCACGATTGCAGTTATCATAAGGCTCCCTCCTCCTCCCCCCACTTTTTTCTTAGCCTACTTTTTTTATGTTGTTTGGATTAGTAAAGGAAGGAAGATGAGTAAATAGAAGGGAAACAGAAAATAGTTAGAGATAACAGGTGGGGGGGAGCTGAGTTTCATCATGCGTCTGGGCGCGCAGTTTCAGCGTTACCAGACGACCTTACAGCTACAGTGTATACTTATTCCTGTGGGTGGAAAGGAGAAGAGATAAAAACAGGAATAGCAGGAATGCATGGAGAAGATGACTACAATAGACACAGGGTAAGTATAGACAGTGAAACAGACCGGAGGTTGACAAATATAGACAGATTCATACATGCACAAATAGACAATATGGCAACTAACAGGACAGACAGACAGCTGACTGATTGGTTCACATGATGACTATGATGACATAATACAGGTGATGATTTAAGCAGATGGTGACTAATCTAACCAGAATCAAGGTAAATTCTCTTCATAATATAATTTATCTCTAAATGATCATCTGTGATTCATAATAATTTTTTTTATGATTTTAACCTCTCCTTCTGGCGAATATTTCTTTAACTAAATATACTAACCTTTATTCTATTTCTTCTTATAGTATATTAGATACTGTAAGTATCACGACCACGACCATGATTATAACAACCAGGACCACGATTATAACAACCACGACTATGATTATAACAACCACGATCATGTTTATAACAACCACGACAATGATTATAACAACCACGACTATGATTATAACAACCTCGACCATGATTATAACAACCACGACCATGATTATAACAACCACGTCCATAATTATAACAACCACGATTATGATTATAACAACGCGACTATGATCGCAACACGACTGATTATAGCAACCGACCATAATTTATAACAAGCACGACCGCGGTATAACAACCACGACCATGATTATAACAACCCGACCGCGATTATAACACTCGATAGCGATTATAACAACCCGACGCTATGATTTTAAAAGCACGATTATGATTATAACAACCAAGACCATGATTATAACAACCCACGACCGCCGAAGTTATAACAACCCACGACCATGATTATAACAGCGACCATGATTATAACACTCACGATCCGCAGTTATAACAACCAGAGCTATGATTATAAAGCAAGATTATGATTATAACAACCAAGACCATGATTATAACGACCCACGACCATGATTATAACAACCCGACTATGATTATAACAAAGCGACCATGATTATAACGACCACAGCTATGATTATAACAAGCACGACCATGAATATAACAACCACGACCATGATTATAGCAACCGGCTATGATTATAACAATCACGACTATGATTATAACAACCACGACCATGATTATAACAACCGACTATGATTATAACAAGCACGACCATGATTATAACAACCACGAATGCTGATTATATCAACCACGACCATGATTATAACACTCACGATCATAGTTATAACAACCACGACGCCAGCAGTTATAACAACCACGACCATGATTATATAGCCGCGACCATGATTATAACAACCACGAATATGTAGTTATATCAACCGACCATGATTATAACAACCACGACCATGATTATAACCTCCACGATCATGATTATAGCAACCCGTCCATGATAATATAAGCCTGACCATGAATATAACACCCACAACCATAGTTATAACAGCCACGACCATGAATATAACAACCACGACCATGATTATAACAACCACGACAATGATTATAATAACCGACTTATGATTATAACAACCTCGACCATGATTATAACAACCACGACCATGATTATAATAACCGATCATAATTATAACAACCACGATTGATTATAACAACCGACTATGATCATAACCGACTATGATTATAACAACCCGACCATAATTATAACATACGACCATGATTATAACAACCGATGCATGATTATAACAACCACGACCATGATTATAACTCGATCACGATTATAGCAACCATTTCTGTGATTATAAGCACGATTATATGATTATAACAACCAAGACCATGATTATAACGACCACGACCATGATTATAACAACCACGACTATGATTATAACAACCACGACCATGATTATAACGACCGGCTATGATTATAACAAGCACGACCATGAATATAACAACACGACCGCCCAGTTATAACAACCGACTATGATTATAACAATCACGACCTGATTATAACAACCACGACCATGATTATAACAACCGACTATGATTATAACAAGCGACCATGATTATAACAACCGAATATGATTATATCATACGACCATGATTATAACACTCCGATCATTGATTCTAACAACCGGCCATGATTATAACAACCACGACCATGATTATAACAGCACGACCATGATTATAACAACCACGAATATGATTGCCGAACCCACGACCATGATTATAACAACACGACCGTGATTATAACGCTCACGATCGCCGATTATAAAAACCGACCATGATTATAAAAACCACGTCCATAATTATAACAACCACGGTATGATTATAACGCTTCCGACTATGATCGCAACCACATTTATGATTATAACAACCACGACCGTAATTATAACCGCCGACCATGATTATAACCACAACCACGACCGCTGATTATAACAGCGACCGCCCAGTTATAACACTCACGATCACGATTATAACAACCCGACTATGATTGCAGCACGATTATGATTATAACAACCAAGACCATGATTATAACGACCACGACCATGATTAACAACCACGACTATGATTATATGCCGACCATGATATAACGACCACGACTATGATTATAACAAGCACGACCTTGAATACTAACAACCCACGACCATAATTATAACAACCACGACTATGATTATAACAATCACGACTATGATTATAACTAACCACGACCATGATTATAACAACCACGACAATGATTATAACAACCACGACTATGATTATAACAACCTCGACCGCCAGTTATAACAACACGACCATGATTATAACTTAGCCCACGTCCATAATTATAACAACCACGATTATGATTATAGCAACCACGACTATGATCATAACCGACTATGATTACCAACAACCCGCGACCATAATTATAACAATACGACCGCAGTTATAACAGCCACGACCCATGATTATAACAACTTCACGACCGCCCAGTTATAACACTTTCGATGCGATTATAACAACCGACTATGATTATAAGCCGCGATTATGATTATAACAACCAAGACCATGATTATAACAACCGACCATGATTATAACAACAACCACGACCGTAGTTATAACAACCACGACCATGATTATAACACTCCGATCCGATTATAACAAACCCGACTATGATTATAAGCCACGATTATGATTATAACAACCAGACCATGATTATAACGGCCGACCATGATTATAACAACCACGACTATGATTACCTTAACAGCCCGACCATGATTATAACGACCCACGGCTATAGTTATAACAAGCACGACCATGAATATAACCACGACCATGATTATAACAACCACGACTATGATTATAACAATCACGACTATGATTATAACAACCGACCATGATTATAACTTAACCGCGACTATGATTATAACCAAGCACGACCGCCCAGTTGCCCAACAACCACGAATATGATTATATCAGCCACGACCATGATTATAACACTCACGATCGCCAGTTATAACAACCGACCATGATTACTTAACAGCCACGACCGCCAAGAGTTATAACAACCACGACCATGATTACTTATACGAATATGATTATATCAACCGACCATGATTATAACGCCGACCGCCGTTATAACACTCACGATCCTTGATTATAGCAACCACGACCATATTCGTTATAACAAGCCGCGACCATGAATATAGCAACCACAACCGCCAGTTACTTAACAACCGACCATGAATATAACAACCACGACCGCGAGTTCTGCTTGCCCACGACCATGATTATAACAACCACGACCATGATTATAACACTCACGATCATGATTATAAAAACCACGACCATGATTATAAAAACCACGTCCATAATTATAACAACCACGATTATGATTATAACAACCACGACTATGATCATAACCACGACTATGATTATAACAACCACGACCGTAATTATAACAACCACGACCATGATTATAACAACCACGACCATGATTATAACAACCACGACCATGATTATAACACTCACGATCACGATTATAACAACCACGACTATGATTATAAGCACGATTATGATTATAACAACCAAGACCATGATTATAACGACCACGACCATGATTATAGCAACCACGACTATGATTATAACAACCACGACCATGATTATAACGACCACGGCTATGATTATAACAAGCACGACCATGAATATAACAACCACGACCATGATTATTTACAACCACGACTATGATTATAACAATCACGACTATGATTATAACAACCACGACCATGATTATAACAACCACGACTATGATTATAACAAGCACGACCATGATTATAACAACCACGAATATGATTATATCAACCACGACCATGATTATAACACTCACGATCATGATTATAACAACCACGACCATGATTATAACAACCACGACCATGATTATAACAACCACGAATATGATTATATCAACCACGACCATGATTATAACAACCACGACCATGATTATAAAACTCACGATCATGATTATAGCAACCACGACCATGATTATAACAAGCACGACCATGAATATAACAACCACAACCATGATTATAACAACCACGACCATGAATATAACAACCACGACCATGATTATAACAACCACGACAATGATTATAATAACCACGACTATGATTATAACAACCTCGACCATGATTATAACAACCACGACCATGATTATAAAAACCACGTCCATAATTATAACAACCACGATTATGATTATAACAACCACGACTATGATCATAACCACGACTATGATTATAACAACCACGACCGTAATTATAACAACCACGACCATGATTATAACAACCACCATGATTATAACAACCACGACCATGATTATAACACTCACGATCACGATTATAACAACCACGACTATGATTATAAGCACGATTATGATTATAACAACCAAGACCATGATTATAACGACCACGACCATGATTATAACAACCACGACTATGATTATAATAACCACGACCATGATTATAACGACCACGACTATGATTATAACAAGCACGACCTTGAATATAACAACCACGACCATAATTATAACAACCACGACTATGATTATAACAATCACGACTATGATTATAACAACCACGACCATGATTATAATAACCACGACTATGATTATAACAACCACGACCATGATTATAACAACCACGACCATGATTATAACAACCACGACATGATTATCAACCACGACCATGATTATAACAACCACGACCATGATTATAACACTCACGATCATGATTATAAAAACCACGACCATGATTATAAAAACCACGTCCATAATTATAACAACCACGATTATGATTATAACAACCACGACTATGATCATAACTACGACTATGATTATAACAACCACGACCGTAATTATAACAACCACGACCATGATTATAACAACCACGACCATGATTATAACAACCACGACCATGATTATAACACTCACGATCACGATTATAACAACCACGACTATGATTATAAGCACGATTATGATTATAACAACCAAGACCATGATTATAACGACCACGACCATGATTATAACAACCACGACTATGATTATAACAACCACGACCATGATTATAACGACCACGGCTATGATTATAACAAGCACGACCATGAATATAACAACCACGACCATGATTATAACAACCACGACTATGATTATAACAATCACGACTATGATTATAACAACCACGACCATGATTATAACAACCACGACTATGATTATAACAAGCACGACCATGATTATAACAACCACGAATATGATTATATCAACCACGACCATGATTATAACACTCACGATCATGATTATAACAACCACGACCATGATTATAACAACCACGACCATGATTATAACAACCACGACCATGATTATAACAACCACGAATATGATTATATCAACCACGAGCATGATTATAACAACCACGACCATGATTATAACACTCACGATCATGATTATAGCAACCACGACCATGATTATAACAAGCACGACCATGAATATAACAACCACAACCATGATTATAACAACCACGACCATGATTATAACAATCACGACCATGTTTATAACAACCACTACTATTATTATAACATCACGACCATGATTATAAAAACCACGACCATGATTATATCAACCACGACCATGATTATAACAACCACGAATATGATTATAAAAACCACGACTATGATTATAACACTCCCGACCATGATTTTAACACCCAGGAATATGACTATAACAACCACGACCATGAATATAACAACAACAACTAAGATTATAACAACCAAGACCATGATTTTAACACTCACGACAATGATTATAACCACGACTATGATTATGACAAGCACGGCCATGATTATAACAACCACGACCATGATTATAACAACAACGACTACCATTATAACAACCACGACCATGATTATAACAACCACGACTTTGATTATTACAACCACTACCATGATTATAACAACCATGACTATGATTATACCAAGCACGACCATGAATATAGCAACCACGACCATTATTATAACAACCACGACTATGATTATAACAATCACGACTATGATTATAACAACCACGACCATGATTATAACAACCACTACCATGATTATAACAACCACGACCATGATTATAACACTCACGACCATAACAACCACGACTATGATTATAACAACCACGACTATGTTCATAACCACGACTATGATTATAAGAACCACAAATATGATTATAACTACCACGACCATGATTATAACACTCACGACCATGATTATAACAACCACGACCATGATTATAACAACCATGACCATGATTATAACAACCACGACCATAATTATAACAACCACGACCATCTGGAAAACGATGTCACTGTACGCTGTCTGCAGGACGGCGGTTGCCCGCTAGCCAAGCACGAGTGTTCGAACTTTCACGCCTCGGTAAACTGTATCACCGGACTTGCCACCGGGCACGAAGGGCCCACGATCACTTGTAGTCTACTTAAGCGAGTAAGGCACTTCGAGGGAAAGCTCTCTATATATCCTGAAGATATCTGGAAAAATTTACATTCCCAGCGGCGTCAAAAAGGAGGTCTGTTTAATTTTGTAGTGTTAATAAGTAACACCTTGTTTGGTGTGTCAACCGCCGAAAATGAAGCTAAACTACGGAATAAAATGAGTGCAGTTTCAGAAGCGGTTACGTAACAAAATCGGGCCATTGCACAGTCCTACAAGGCAGTACAAACTCTGACCTTTCATATGAATGCTATTGTTGAAGAAACTAATCAACTAACACAAGTTGTCCAGGGATTCACATGGTCAGAATCTACACTGAAATGGCTACTCTTCTTAACTGAATACATGCATGCTGCTGAGGCCTCTGTCCAAGCTTTCATAGACACCAGTTATAGGCTCACTGCTGATCTAGTAAATGCAGGGTTAGGTCGTGTTGATGCACAGTTGTTGCCAGTTGGTCAACTAATTGCCACGTTGCATATATATGAAACTAAATATCGTCTAACATTATCTTTCAGGAGAATGAAGTGGAATATTTTTACCCCTTATTAGAAGCAACATTAACACACAGGGAAATATTGATGCACATTCCACTAAAATCACAAAAAAAATTGATGAATGGCATTTGGAACCATTTCCACTGAAAGCGAATGATGGACTATTAATTCTAAACAAACAAACTGAACTAATAGTAGTATCAGAGGATTTTTAATTAGTTGCTGTAACTTAGCATGAAGTCCTAAATCATTGTAAAGCAACATATTTACATTTGCATGTTTCTCCAGCGTATGCTTTCGCATTCACTTGGGCCGCTGAGGCTATATGTGAATTAGCTATATTCCAAACTAATGCTTCTATAGCTCTACAACAATGTGTATATACTCCAATACCGCATAGGTTAGTGTTTCACGCACATGTCAATAATGTGCAATATTCCTTTTACCCAAATGAAACCAGTGTGATGCTTATATGTCAGAATGTAGGCAAACATTTAGTGGTAGAAGGTCATCATATAGGACCAGACTATTGTGAAATTAGCAGAAATGCAATCACAACCTTGCCTACTCGCCATCATCTTGCATTTGTCACAAATATTGCTTCTGAGCTGGCTCCCATATCATTTCCCTTAAATATAAGTTTCAGTAATCTTCATATTGTTTCTGATAAGCTTAACCTCCTATCTTATATTAATGACTATCGGAATCGCCGCCCTCCGGGCGGCTCTTTCGCTAGGCCACGGTAGGATGCCACCCTCCGAGAGGCTCCACATTGTCTCACTGTAGTGCATTAGGGTAGACCACATTTTTGGTTTTGCCATTAGCAGCATGTAAGTACAGATTTTTGCCAGGTCCCACTCTGGAGCATCCAACATAGAACTGTCCATGAGAGAAGCAAGGAAACACCAGGTTTAGGCCAGCCATCTTTAGGGACTGTCCCTGGCTTTTGTAGATGGTCATGGCAAAGCTCACCTTAACCGGGAACTGAAGTCGCTTGAACTCAAATGGCAGGTCAGTGGTGATGAGAGGTATCCTTGGTATAAAAACGTCCTCTCCTTTAGCTTTTCCTGTCAGTATTGTAGCTTCCAGTACATGTGGCATCATGTTCTTCACCACCATTGCAGAGGATTGGTGGTTCAAGATTTCTTAAGAGCATTATAGGAGTTCCAATCTTGAGAGTGAGGTGGTGAGGAGGCATTCCAGCGGGCTCCAAAGAATTAAGAAATTCTGCAGGGTACTGAACTGCTTGGTCCTGGTCGATTACTGTATCAACACATTTGAATGAGGTCTCACTGCCTGGAAGCTGTCTGAGTAGAGAAATGTTGATTTCAGCCACTGTTTCATTCTTTGGTGCCAGAATTGCGCGTTCACGCAGCCACTTGTGATCCTTGTACTGGTGGATAATGTTTCGGTATACCATGTTCGTGAGCTCAGTTGAGGACTTTACAACATTTCCACATCCTTGAGGAATCATTATTTGTCCTTCTAAATCAACAGGGAAAGTTCCATTCCCAATCTGTAGTAGAAGGTTTGCAAACCGTCCAGAATCCTGATCTCCTTGTAGATGTACTCTCATGTTTGTGGATAGGGTGAGTGTCTGAACACTTCTCCAAAGGTATGATGCCTTGAGGCACGCATTCAGTTCATCAGCTGGAGTGCTTCGAGGAATGACAGGTAGGGTCTGGCGAAAGTCTCTAGCAATCACCATTGTAATGCCACCCATGAGCTGGTCATTTTTTCGTATGTCTTGCAAGGTCCTGTCCAATGCTTCAAACGCTAACTTGTGAGACATAGTGCATTCATCCCAGACTATGAGGCTGCATTTTTCTAAGAGTTTTGCCTTTGCCGATCCTTTTTTGATGTTGCACACTGGATTCTCATTGTGAGCGAGGTTGAGAGGCAGTTTAAAAGTTGAGTGTTCAGTACGTCCTCCTTCTAGTAGTGTTGCAGCAATGCCTGAGGATGCCACAGCAAGAGCAATTTTCCCCTGATGACGTACTTTGGCCAACAGAAGGTTGATCAAGAATATTTTTCCTGTCCCGCCAGGTGCATCAATATAGATCATACTTCCCTGCTCCGCTTGTATCGCTTGCAAGATCTATTCATAAGCATTTGCTTGATCAGGCACCAGGTGGGGCTCATTTTCTTCAACAAAATTTACCAGAACTTCAACTGAGTAGTTTGTCTCTCTGAGCAACTCCCTGTTTGCAGCTACTGGTTCTTCTCGGTTTGGGGAAGGCAATCCAAAATCATTCAGGTTTTTTCCGCATAGCTTCATCACTTTGTCTTCCAGTATGATCAGAGCCCTGTTGAACATGTCATCCATAAACTCAATCTCTTGACCAGGATGTTCTCTTCTTGCTTGATGAAGCAGATCCTCTGAAAGACTTTCTTGGTGGTTTTTCCAGAGCTGGCTTGGGTTGGAAAGTCCACATGTAGCAATTATGATGGCAAACAGGTTCCTCATTCTCATTGGCGATTGAGTAGCTGCTGCCTCTTCTAATGTGTCATTCCAGTGACCACCATCTTCCAGTAGGCCAAGGAGATTGCACGCTTCCTGATAGGTTCTGTAGACTTGTCCATTCATTGTCTTGAGTGCTGCACATGATGTTGGGCCACGGATGTGGTGCAAAAGTAATCTCAAACAACAGCATTCAAAGTTGTTGGGGTGAACCGTGTAGACACGTCCCAAAGCATTGCCTGACTTTATCCCTGAATATCCTTCAACATCGGATCCTTGAGCTATTCTCTGGAACTTTTTCATTGAAGCCTGCCATATGCAGAATTTGGGTACGTCAACATACAGGAGTATTTGAACAAACTCATCTTCCTGTGAAAGCTTAAAGAATGCAGTGAAAGTCATATCAGCAGGATTTGCCATTTGATTTTGGAGAGACTCTTCTGTGAAGCATACTCTTTGTCCATTTTCCAGGTGAACAGCCAGATGAACTACTGTTGGACATCGTTCGTGTATGTGAAAACTAAAAATTCTCCATACGGCTTCATTGCTGCATATATAACGGCCCTGCTGAAACTGTGTCACCTCATCATGATTTCCATCCTTTTCCAATGCAAAGATCGCTTGGTCAGAGCCTTTGTTGACGTATCTGCAAACATACTTGATGGACTTGACTGAATTACAGAACTCCACATTGATGTGCGCATTCAATGCTTTACTCAAAAGAGGACTGTAGGGGACCACCTATATAACATATAACAACATCCACCATCACCACATATAACATCATCCATCATCACTACATATAACAACATCCATCATCACTACATATAACACCACCCATCATCACTACATATAACACCATCCATCATCACTACATATAACACGACCCATCATCACTACATATAACAACATCCATCATCACTACATATAACACCATCCATCATCATCACTACATAAAACACCATTCATCATCAATACAGATCTGTAAAGTAGTTTCCGAGATTCTCGTGCGGACACACATACAAACAAACACACAAACAAACACACACACAGACATACTTCTTTGTTATATATATATATATATATATATATATATATATATATATATATATATATATATATGAGAGAGAGAGAGAGAGAGAGAGAGAGAGAGAGAGAGAGAGAGAGTTTCCTGACTTACAGGATTCTCTTCCTTCATATTTATCTTCCGGTATAATCCTACCTGGTTTTATTATACCTACCATCATATTTATCAGTTCCTTGATTGTTATGATAATTTGTTACAGGAAGATTTCTTCTAGGTAGACAATAGTTTCTAAATAGACTTTTAGGAAGGAATTGCAAAAAGCATGTGCACAAAGAAAAAGCTTAGCTAAGGCACACCTTTTTGTAACAAGATTAGGTACACTTAGGCTTTAAGCCGTGAGGTCTCGGTTGGAGGTAGCCGAGCTGTGTAACAGCACCATTTGTATTATATAAATATTTACCCAAATGTATAATACCAAATTATTCACCAAGCTATTCAACTGTGCCTCAGCTGTTGATGTTATGCATGGATGAGGTTGCAGTTCCTTCGGGGAGCGAGGGAGGGCAGGCTGAGGTCAGCTCATGTCAGCAACAACAAGATATCTGACGCGTTTCCTTCCCGAGGCCTGCTTCGCTCTCTCTCCCTTGGTCAGACTCATATCATTTGTTACCCAGTGAACACCTCACTTAAGTGTTCTCCTATAAGTGCACTAAGACACTTCCCTTAGCAGAGAAGGTACAATAAATTCTCAACTGAACTAAGGGCCTGTGGAACTATATTTTTCTATAATAAAGAAAAACCAACAAAGTGTTTACTTCAGTGGTTGAACAAAGCAAGAATGAGTAAATATTTGGTCACAGCCAGTATGGGTGAATTATGGCATTGAGCAACAGGTTAACTTATTATATGGTTCTAACTAATAAAAAGTCCAGTCATGCGAGCCGCACAATTACTCTAGCTCACCTCCACTGCTATCCTCTTCACCACCCAAGCCCGTCACCCCCCTCCCCCACCAGCTCCCGGTTCTCCCCACGTCACCAGCGAATTAATTGTATTGGAATTAGTTAATTTTACCACCACACCACCCCGTTAAGTACAGTACTGCGGTGTCCTTCAGGACTCATTTAGTTTAAAACTCGGGTTGAAACACGACGACCCTCTTTAAGGGAAGATGTTGATTAATAATACGGGCGATACTCCCGTGGCTCACAACTCTCTGAAACGATGACTTACAATACTGACTGGAACAGATGGAAGTGTGGGAGGTTGTACATCGTGAAAGTTTGGATACTGATGACATGCTTGAGTACTTATTTAATGATGCTAGTGTTTTGGTTGGAAATAATAATGGTAGACAAGAAGTCCTGGGTACTATGGGATCCAGCAACTTTAATAGAAGGAGATGGTTACACATCTTGGAGGAGTTTGATGATATTAAAATACTGTACTGGGGAATCATCAGCCTACCCAAATACATGTATAGTCTCGTTCAAGATTCTTCGAATATTGCTTGAGACACCTGGCAACTCAAGGCCGTTTGTTTACTATAGTACGTAGTATAATATAATACGAAACAACAAAGCCCAACCAATAATTAAGCAACAGGGAACTAAGTAACCAATCACCGATAATCTTTTACATTCAATCTTAATTTTTATTACGTACTATAGTAAACAAACGGCCTTGAGTTGCCAGCTGTCTCCAGCAATGTTCGAAGAATCTTAACGAGACTGTACAGTGTACATGGAGGAAGGTTGGATTATGCAGTATTTTTTTAATTCATGTTGAATAAGGACGAATGATGTTATAGTTATGGGTTTGCTTAGTGATTTGTTCGCATTACAAATTAGTGTACATATTAACAAAATACAGAAGCTAATTAGGCGAAAAAGATATTGGTTGCCGGATGACAAAGAAGAGGAGCTTATCACTACTATACAAGATTGGTATACAGATTATGAACCAAAATATGTTGATAGCTTTCATGATGATTTATTGCAAATCATTGATTCTGTTTTGACGACAAGTAAGTGTAGTTATAGAGGAAAAATAAATAATGGGAAAAGTCATATGTATATTAATGAGAAATTGGTTCAGGGCTGGAGTAAATTCCTTAGAAAGGTGCAAAAAGAATGGAGTGCAAATTCAAATGATAATTAACTCAACGAAGTACTGAAAGAAACTGAAAAAAAAATGCGCAGTGAAATCAAGCCAGATGCGAGTGATAAGTACCAGACAGAATTTTTAGGGAGAATTGGTAAAGGCAAGAGAGCTTGGATGGCAAATGGATGGAAGTGAATCGAGTGCGAGATGTTCGAAGCAAGGGTAACAGATATTCTGACCCACAGGACAGGGCCAGTCACCTTAATATGAAATGGGCTGGAACGGCTAGTTTTGCCGAATTACTTCCGAGTGTGCAGGTTCAAAATGGGAAGTCTACGGCACCTGGTGATAATGGAATAGCATACGATATCATTAATTATCTGGCTGCTTTTAAAGAAGGACCCCTTTTAGACTTGTTTAAAATGTCTTATACTGGAGGTTGTATCCCTCCTAAGTGGAAGAAAGCAGTAATTTTACCAATACCAAAGAGAAATGGAGATTTTCGTCCAATATCTTTAGCCTCTTGTATTATTAAAATTAGGGAACAAATTTTATTGAACAGGTTGTTGTATAAAGTGGAAAATCTCTTAGCGCCCAATTTACATGGATTTATGGAAGGGAGAACTACTGCTGATTTAAAAGGGACCTTTGATAGGACCGATAAAGAAGTCATACTTTTTTTCCTGAGTTGCTGAAATAGATTGTTGATTCCTTGAGTAACAGAATGGCTAGAGTTTGGTTTCGGGGTTGGTACTCAGAAGAAAGAGAGATGGAGTTGGTGATTCCACAAGGAGATGTTCATAGCGTCACTCTTTTTTTTAAATTTTGATGAACATAATGGCTCGCTACGAATTTTCTGGAGACACACAGGTTGTCCAGTAATATATGTTGATGGAATTCTTTTGCAGCGTAAATATGTGATAAACATGCAAGAGGTTTTAGATGTACTGAATATACTTTGATGTAGATTGGGTCATGTAATTCACAATTAAAAATCTAAACATCAGATCAGAATCTATGTACAACGGGATATATTTTTTAATGGATTAAGGCTATACAAATTTGATGTTTGCAAATAATTTGAGATATAAATTGGAAATAAGTCCAACAGTAAAGTACATGAGATGCAATACCAGGAGAATGCATGTAAAGGACGTTTAAGACCTTTAAGAGGTTTGGCGTGGAAGGAAAATGGCGCAGATATTCCTATTTTAAGAATGGGCTATATCAGCATTATACGTTCAGATAGTGACTATGCAGTTCCAAGCCTTATAATGTACAGTAAGAAAGTTTTTCAAAAGCTTGAAGTGATACCAAATGAGGCCATGAGAATAGTCTTATGTTGTCAACGAGATACTAGAAGTGAACTAATGAGAATGTAATTAAGTTTACCAAGTATAGAACAAAGAGTAAAGGAGCTTGCTGTAGCTGCTACTCTTAGGACCATTGGTAGAGGCGGAGATAATAGGTTGTCCCGTACAATAATGTGCTTAAAATAAGAAGAGATCTTGGCATTGTTGCCAAGTATGCTAGGCTACTGTATAATATTATGATGAAGTATGGACGAGATAAATGTTGCATTTCATTACAAACTCATCTAAGGTTTGGACCATGGCAGTAAGGATGCATTGCAGTAAATATTTTACAGCTTGAAGGAAAATAAAAAAATTGGTATCCCAGTTATTTACGAAATGGCTTTTTAGAGAAAATAAGTAGTTTTCCCAGACGAAACACTGTACTGTACATATATATTGTAATGGATCAGTATTACGAAACGGTAAAGATGATATGGTGTTTTCATACATAACGGAATATCTTATCAATGAGTGTTATGCAGATAAAACAGTTTGCAAAAGAATTAGTAATAACACCTCATCCCCGCTGACCGAATATGTGAAGGAATTCAGGTAGTTTTTTTTTTTTAATGTTAATATATATTAAATTTTGTACATAGTGGAAGTGCATTGGAAGCCTTGCAGAGTAAAAATCCATGTAACTCTTAAATTGTTAATATAAGTAAAAAAAAAAAAAAAAAATATATATATATATATATATATATATATATATATATATATATATATATATATATATATATATATATATATATATATATATATATATATATATATATATATATATATATATATATATAATTAACCCACCCGGGCACAGGTCACAAACCCACATCGGGGCCTGTGGGGCAAAATGTAGTAATAATAATAATAATAATAATAATAATAATAATAATAATAATAATAATAATAATAATAATAATAATAATAATAATAATAATAATAATAATAATAATAATAATAATAAATTTGACAAAAAATACAAATAAAAATTTAATAATTTTAATAATAATATAGAACCATAAAGAAATACCCACCCCCCAGCAAACAAAAATTAAGAGTGAGAAACGATATACAGTATGTATGTTGTGTTGTCAAAGTAAGAGAAACAATTGAGACTCTTCAATTGTGCAAATGAGGCAGAAAGCACTGTCACGCTTACGTGAATTACGAAATTTAAGCCTATAAGCTTCAGACACCAACTCACACGCTTTCAGCACAGCCCACTTCACCTTCTCATAGCCACTACAGTCATCCACTGACATTGACAAATAGATTTCCTGAGCTTTTCCTACGCACACAGACAGAAGGAGTACTGTCCACTGTTCCTTTGGCCATCCCAAACTCATGGTTACCTTCTGAAATTATCTAAAATATATATATACAGCCTTTTCTTGGAATGGAGGAACTAATTTAAAATTATGAGCAACATCGAAGAGAACAGTGGTGACTGCAGGAAGTGGGCCACTTAACTCTAACTCCTCCAGACAAAGTTCTCTCTTAATTTCTAATTCTCCCATTCATATCTCTCTCTCCCCATCCTCTCTTTCTCTTTGGAGTTCAAGTTTCCTGAGTTTAATTTGATGTCCATGCTCAACCCACTCTCTCTCTCTCCACCTTCAGCTTGGCCTAAAGCACTCTCATCAAGTAGCTCTTCATCAACCATATACCTGATCAGTTCATTCTTAATTCCATGCTTTCTCATACCGTTCTTAACCTTCAGTTAAAAGTGTTCAGCAACTTCAAACAAATCACATTTACGTAACACATTCAATGCCTCCACTGTGAATGACTGGGCAAATTCATTTACAGCACAAGTAATCTCGGATTACTTTACTACCTCCTTCATCCAACTTAGTTTCAATTTTAGAATAGATTATGAATACTAAGTGCACCGCTCGCTTCATTACAACTCTGTTCGAGATCTGAACAACACAGATACGGAGCTCCGGAGAGCCTAACCATGAGCCCAAGCTATGGGCCACCCAATGTATCAATGATCCATGACTCGAGGTCCGAAACATCGAGTCAGGAGATCGAGTAAAGGTGGTGGAGCAGTGGTCGTGCAGCAGCCAAGGGTCGTTGGTCAGGTACCAGTCGGGTCGTCAAGCCTATTATTCTATATCAAGCTTCGTAATACCTCCCTCCTTAAAGGAAAAACAAAAGTGTAATTAGACATCTTTTCTTTTAACAATAAATGGGTTCATTAAAGAATCTGCACATATCACTGGTTTATACAAACAATGTAACTGATAAAATAAATCACCATAAAACATAATTACCCAATATCCTTCACCAACACTCTAAAGCAGGGGTTCTCAACCAGGGGGGAATTTCCCCCCTCAGGTTTTCATGGGGAACTGATACTAATATGAAAAAAATAAAGGATTTTCAGTATTATATGCATATTATTTGGAATGCACTTTTTGAGGCAGACAATCTTGGAAAGGAGGGGGGAATGACATTCTGACATGTGGTGAAAGGGGTGCATGGGGCAAACAAGGTTGAGAACCACTGCTCTAAAGGGTGAATAAGAATATATTAGTAAGCACATTGCAAAATTTAGAGATTATAACATACACCAAAGTTGCAAACTTTAGTCTAATTCTGCAATATTAAGTTGAAAAATGGCGTGAATATCAAGGTTATATCTTTGCAACTCTAGACTCCACCTTAAGATTCTTTGATTTTTATTACTCATTTGCTCAAGAAAAGTCAATGGATTATGATCAGTGAACACCTTTACAGGGTGTTTAGCAAGATATATATAAATCTCAAATTGCCTTACGCCCGTATTATTAAACAACATCTTCCCTTGAAGATGGTCGTCGAGTTTCAACCCGAGTTTTAAACTAAATATTTTCAATTAATTTTATTGGAATTAGTTAATATTACCGCCACACCACCCCATTAAGTATTGTACTGCGGTGTCCCTCAGGACTCAATTAGTTTAAAACTCGGGTTGAAACACGACGACCCTCTTCAAGGGAACATGTTGTTTAATAATACTGGAGTTAGTGTCATGATGAGCCCTAGTGTTCTGTTCAATGATGGACCCCAAGTACTCTTCACACATACTCCTGTACCTGGCCAGCTGCCACTCTTCAGCTCGGCACTGACGATCGACTCTGGGAGGTTGACAACCCTTGCATTGCCGACACCTGTGGTCGTTCTGGTCCTGCATCCTCCAGGAATGAGGGAAAGTGAACGGGAAGTACTCGAGCGGGTGCACGTTGCCTTGCCTGCTAGTGAAGTCATCAGCATCGTAGAAGTTGAAGTGTCCACACAGACCATCCAGGTTATTTGCTTGTGTGGGGTGAGCCCACACGTCCAGACGATGGTGGCAGTGCTGCACCATAAGCTTAGAGGAGTCTAGTAACACAGTACACTGGCCATTGCGCCACGTCAGAACAGAGTGAACTTTGAATGAACACCCCACTTGTTCCGGCCAAATAACAGGCACAGTGTAAGGGTCGCCGTTTACCAGTAGGTTGAACACGCTGGAGCCCAATGATATCAAGGTGTGTTATCGTCCTTGAAAGTGGTGTGTCCGAGGCAGGAATGACCCCCAAAACACGGCTCAAAGTCACTGAAGACACCAGCCTCGGGGTCATAAGTCATGTCAGTGTGAGCCACGGAGTAGTTACAGTAGACGCGCCAGTCGTACGGGTGACCGTCGAAGGTGAAGAAGTGGGGGTCGTCATATTTACAGCAGTGATTACAGCAGTCGTCTATGTTTACCTCTGGGAAGCCACCCCTTCCTGGTACACTGCGCACCACTACACAGTGACCAGACAACTCTGCTCCTTCACCGTCCAACAACCCGTCAAACTTACAACAGTGGTTTGTGCCGGTGTCACCAAGGAAGTGAGGGAGAATCTTGCCACTGTTACACACTAATTGGAGACATTTGCTGGGGTAGATTGACCATCACCTGGCAGTGATCCAACACGGTGTCGTTGAAGCAGAAGACAGCCTGCGGTCGTGGTCCGTTACCGATATTTGCACTAATCAGCACAGGTCCTACCCCATGTGCCACAGCCAGCGTCAGGAGCGCTAGTAACAACACACACTGCCTCATACTCAAGTCGACTGCTGCACACTTCACGAGCCGCACAGTGCGCCAATCATCCTCAGCAGAGACCTCTGGTGGTCTCCATTTACGCATTAGTACGCCACTCTTCTAATAATACCCCGTGGAGATATTTGATACTTCATGTTCTGTTTGAGCAAACTCAGCCATCCTAATTAATTCTGGGTACTTTTTTTTTGCTGATCTAACAGTTTCATCCTCTCCACGGGGGAGGTACTGAGGTACCTCAACTACGCTGGTATCAGTTTTGTGATTAAATAATGCGATCATATCCTCACTAGTAATTGTTTCTAACACACCGTCACATACCTGAGGATTTTTAAATTGTTCTTGACTCACTGGGGTTGCCATGTCCGTGTCAGGCTTTGGGTCCTCATGACCGACACACTCTGCCTTTTTCCTTATTGCTCTGGTAACAGCACAGGCAGGAAACACACCTATTTCAGCTGCCTCGATCTGCTCACTGCTGTTACTTAGGTCTATGACGCTCAAAACAATAGGATTATGGTTGTAAAACACCTTATCTCCTGCCAAATCATTTGCAAGAATAAATGATACACCATCAATGGGTAATTTTGGCACCACTCCCACGGTTACATTCTGGTACATATAATTAAATTGTAAATGAACTCAATGAAGAGAAACATTAATATGCCCACATTCTATCCCGGTTAACACCACATTAGCCTGATAATGGCAATATACCTTCTAACATCAAAGATTGAATGGCCCCGTATTTCTCAAAATAACCACAGGTTTCGTACTATCTTCATTACCCACCAGAGAGACTCTAGCCTCTGAACTAAAACGCTTAAATTCTACCCTAACACTCTGTACACATTGATAATCTTTTCTAGGGAACTTTACAATGTATGAATTCCTTATACTGGCAAGAGCTGCTGGAGCATCCTTGGACTCATTGTCTTTAAAAAAACAACAATTACTTATTGTATGACCCAAGAATTTACAGTTAAAACATCTTACGGGCTTTCTTTTATCTAAATCAGAACTCAGGTGAGAGCTGGAACTGTCAATTCAATTTCAATTTCAATAATTTATTCCTTGATAGAGGAAGCGGGATCCTAGTGCTGTCACTAGGTACCCCTGTACAATAACACGTTTCTGGAACTGTCTTCCTTAAAATAACTTCGCTTACCTGTCGACGAAGACGTTGTGGCGAGGCGTTACTCTTTACAAAGTTATTATGTAGTTTGGCATGAGAGAATAATCCTCTGCCGTACGGGCTGTTTTCTCTAGTGTATTCACTCTTTTTTCTTGAAGATACACGTTAACTCTATTAGGAAAACACCTCTTAAACTCTAATACCAGTAACAGTCGACACAGTTTCTCATAATCATTACACACCTTTTTCACTTTCACACCAACGAGAAAACATATCAACCTTCTCCCTTGCAAATTCTAAGTAACTCCGACTGCCATGCTTACGTGAATTGCGAAATTTAAGCCTATAAACTTCAGACACCAACACATTCGCTTTCAGCACGGCGCACTTCACCTTCTCATAGTCACTACAGTCATCCACTGACATTGACAAATAGATTTCCTGAGATTTTCCTACGAACATAGACTGAAGGAGTACTGTCTACAGGTCCGTTGGCCATCCTAAACTCATGGTTACCGTCTGAAAATATCTAAAATATCTATCTACAGCCTTTTCTTATGAGCAACATTGAAGAGAACAGTGGTGACTGCAAGAAGTGGGCCTCTTAAAACTAACTCCTTCACACTAAGTTCTCTTTTAATTTCTAATTTTCCCATTCATATACCTCTCTCCCCATCCTCTCTTTCTCTTTGGAGTTCAAGTTTCCTGAGTTTAATTTGATGTCCATGCTCAACCCACTCTCTCTCTCTACCTTCAGCTTGTCATAAAGCACTCATCAAGTAGCTCTTCATCTACCATATACCTCATCAGTTCATTTTTAATTCCATGCTTTCTCATACCTTTCTTAACCTTCAGTTAAAAGTGTTCAGCAACTTTAAGCAAGTCACATTTA
Source organism: Homarus americanus (assembly GCF_018991925.1). Classification (NCBI taxonomy): domain Eukaryota; kingdom Metazoa; phylum Arthropoda; class Malacostraca; order Decapoda; family Nephropidae; genus Homarus; species Homarus americanus. Next base: position 9,229,264 of record NW_024735442.1, on the reverse strand, counting down.
CGTAACTCATTCAATGCCTCCACTGTAGGTGACTGGGCAAATTCATTTACATCACGAGTTATCTCGAATTACTTTACTACCTCCATCATCCAACTTAGTTACAATAGTAGAATAGATTATGAATACCGAGTACTGAATAGTTTACATGGAAATTAACAAACACTGAATCGAGCCATTACTTATGAAATTAGTATTATAAAAAAAAATCTACGAGACCTACATATGGAACATCTCCTTGGGCAGGCCCCAAATTTTGTTAGGAGCTTTGTTCCTGAGCTGGACACCTTACCAGGAACTGGGAGGTAACCGACCCCCAGAGATTCGAACGTTTTGTTTACTTACATTCCGCCTCATGTTTAGCCTATTGCTCCCCTGTACTATTCAGTCTTACTCAGGTATTCTACATCACTATAGGAGAGGAGTAGCAAACGCAATGTTGTAATGCACCAAATATTGAAAAGAAACACAAAAAAACAGCAATAATCAAAAAATTAACAATCGCCACACTCATACAATAGAGTTACACAAGTGATCGTGGGCCCTTCGTTCCCGGTGGCGAGTCTGGTGGTACAGTTTACCAAAGCTTGAAAGTTCGAACACTCGTGCTTGGCTAGCGCGCACACGCCAGCCGGATGACAGCGTACTGTGACATCGTTTTCCAGCGTAAGTAAAATGGTTAATTAATGCCTTCCAAAAGAAACAATCGTCATATGACCAGGTTTGTTCCACTAGACGGTTTTTTGGCGATTTTTCCACCAAGTTTGATGAAAAACGACTGTGCCGTTTCAGCTGCCCAGAACAGACACACACACACAGACACACGTGGTCGTGGTTGTTACAATCATAGTCGTGGTTGTTATAATCATGGTCGTGGTTATGATCATGGTCGCAGTTGTTACAATCATGGTCATGGGTGTTATAATGATAGTCGTGGTTGTTATAATCATGGTCGTGGTTGTTATAATCATAGTCGTGGTTGTTATAATCATAGTCGTGGTTGATATAATCATAGTCGCGGTTGTTATAATCATAGTCGTGGTTGTTATAATCATAGTCGTGGTTGATATAATCATAGTCGCGGTTGTTATAATCATAGTCGTGGATATGATCATGGTCGTAGTTGTTATAATCATGGTCGTGGTTGTTATAATCATGGTAGCGGTTGTTACAATCATAGTCGTGGTTGTTATAATCATGGACGTGGATATGATCATGGTCGTAGTTGTTATAATCATGGTCGTGGGTGTTATAATCATAGTCGTGGTTGATATAATCATAGTCGTGGGTGTTATAGCCATGGTCGTGGTTGTTATAATCATAATCGTTGTTGTTATAATCATGGTCGTGGTTGTTATAATCATGGTCGTGGTTGTTATAATCATAGTCGTGGTTGATATAATCATAGTCGTGGGTGTTATAGCCATGGTCGTGGTTGTTATAATCATAGTCGTGGTTGTTATAATCATAGTCGTGGTTGTTATAATCATGGACGTGGTTATAATATTCATGGTCGTGGTTGTTACAATCGTGGCCGTGCTTGTTATAATCATGGTCATGGGTGATATAATCATCGTCGTGGTTGTTATAATCATGGACGTGGATATGATCATGGTCGTAGTTGTTATAATCATGGTCGTGGTTGTTTTAATCATGGTCGTGGTTGTTATAATCATGGTCGTGGTTGTTATAATCATAGTCGTGGTTGATATAATCATAGTCGTGGTTGTTATAATCATGGTCGTGGTTGTTATAATCATGGTCGTGGTTGTTGTAATCATGGTAGCGGTTGTTACAATCATAGTCGTTGTTGTTATAATCATGGACGTGGATATGATCATGGTCGTAGTTGTTATAATCATAGTCGTGGTTGTTATAATCATGGTCATGGTTGTTATAATCATGGTCCTGGTTGTTATAATCATGGTCCTGGTTGTTATAATCATGGTCGTGGTTGTTATAATCATGATCGTGATCGTGAGACTTACAATATCTAATATACTATAAGAAGGAATAGAATAAAGGTTAGAATTATTAGTTAAAGAAATATTCGCAATAAGGAGAGGTGAAAATCATAAACAATAAAAATCATTATGAATCACCGATGATCAATCCGCAATAAATTATATTATGAAGAGAAGTGACCTTGATTCTGGTTATATTAGTCACCATCAGCTTAAATCATCATCTACGTTAGTCAGTTTTAGGCCCATCTCAGATGACTGACCGACCATCGATGTTCTTTCCTCGCGAGGGTGTTAGTTTTCAATGCGTCTTACTATTTACGCTGGTGGATTTAAGACCTCCTATCCTCACTGACGCAGCTATGGTCAATTTGGTGTTATTCTTGTTTATAAATGCCTTCTAATCTGTCTCAAGTCTGTCCGTCCTGTCTATTGCCATCCCAACTGCCTGTTCGTCTGCGTGGTGTTTGAATGTAAGCCCGTCTGTACTCTTTGTGTCGTCAAATCTGTCTGTCTTATCCGTTCTTGGCGTGTGTCTGCCTGTTTGTGTAATGTGAACCAGTCAGTCAGCTGTCTGTCTGTCATGTTAGTTGCCATATTGTCTATTTGTTCATGTATGAATCTGTCTATTTTTGTCAACCTCTTGTCTGTTTCACTGTCTATATTCACCCTATATCTATTGTAGTCATCTTCTCCATGCATTCCTGTTATTATCTTTTTATCCTTTCTCCTTTTCCATGAGCCACAGGAATAAGTATACACTGTACCTGTAAGGTCGTCTGGTAACCTTCAAACTGCACATCCAGACGCATGATGAAACTCAGCTCACCCCCAACTGTTATCTCTAACTATTTTCTGTTTCCCCTTCTTGATTCCTCTATTTACTCATCTTCCTTTCTTTACTGATCCAAACAACATTAAAAAAAAGTAGGCGAAGAAAAAAAAGTGGGGGGAGGAGGAGGGAGCCTTATGATAACTGCAATCGTGGGCTGACAGCGTACAGCGAATGAGGGTGCGCCAAGTCCGTAGACTTGCATCGTTTTCCAGCATAAATAAAATGGTAATGTAATGGCTTCCTAAAGAAACAATCGATATGGGACCAGGTTTGTTCCACTGTACAAATTTTTTGCTATTTTTTCACCAAGTTTGATGAAAAACGATTGTGTCGTTTCGGCTGCCCAGAACAGACACACACACACACACAGACACATACACACGCCTAGTCCTATAGTATATTATATATATATATATATATATATATATATATATATATATATATATATATATATATATATATATATATATATATATATATATATATATATATATATATATATATATAAATAATCAACGACCTCACCAGTCAGGACTCAGATGCGTGTGACCAGGTAATGCATTCACTGGTCACACTCATTAGCCTCTAGGGTTCGAGTCCTGGCTGGTGAGGTCGTTGATTATATGTTCAAGTCCGCGTGTTATATGGACTAAAAATGAAGTATATATATATATATATATATATATATATATATATATATATATATATATATATATATATATATATATATATATATATATATATATATATATATACCAAAGAAGTATGTCTGTGTGTTTGTTTGTTTGTGTGTGTGTCCGCACGAAAATCTCGGAAACTACTTTACCCGTCTGTAGTGATGATTGATGGTGTTATATATGTAGTGATGATGATGATGGATGGTGTTGTGTAGTGATGCTGGATGATCTTATATGTAGTGTTGATGGATGTTGTTGCTATGTAGTGATGATGGGTGGTGTTATATGTAGTGAATGATGGATGGTGTTATATGTAGTGATTATGGGTGGTGTTATATGTAGTGATGATGGATGGTGTTATATGTAGTGATGATGAGTCATGTTATATGTAGTGATGATTAGACAATTAAATAATAACAGTTTAATGCTAAAAAAATATACTCTGCTGTACTGTTGTAGTGGAACTTACATACACCGTTAATAAACTATTGATGGAAGAAGAAGTTTTCGGGACTGAACAGTAGTTGCAAACAGGGAGTTGCTCAGAGAGACAGACTACTCAGTTGAAGTTCTGGTGAATTTTCTTAAAGAAAATGAGCCTCACGTGGTGCCTGATCAAGCAAATGCTTATGAGCAGATCTTGCAAGCGATACAAGCGTAGCAGGGAGGTATGATCTTTCTCGATGCACCTGGCGGGACAGGAAAAACATTCCGGATCAACCTTCTGTTGGCCAAAGTACGTCATCAGGGGAAAATTGCTATTGCTGTGGCATCCTCAGGCATTGCTGCAACACTACTAGAAGGAGGACGTACTGCACACTCAACTTTTAAACTGCCTCTCAAACTCGTTCACAATGAGAATCCGGTGTGCAACGTCAAAAAAGGATCGGCAAAGGCGAAACTCTTAGAAAAATGCAGCCTCATAGTCTGGGATGAATGCACTATGTCTCACAAGTTAGCGTTTGAAGCATTGGACAGGACCTTGCAAGACATTCGAGAAAATAACCAGCTCATGGGTGGCATTACAATGGTCATTGCTAGAGACTTTTGCCAGACCCTACCTGTCATTTCTCGAAGCACTCCAGCTGATGAACTGAATGCATGCCTCAAGGCATCATACCTTTGGAGAAGTGTTCAGACACTCACCCTATCCACAAACATAAGAGTACATCTACAAGGAAATCAGGATGCTGGACGGTTTGCAAACTTTCTACTACAGATTGGGAATGGAACTTTCCCTGTTGATTCAGAAAGACAAATAATCATTCCTCAAGGATGTGGAAATGTTGTAAAGTCCTAAACTGAGCTCACTAACATGGTCTACCCAAACATTATCGACCACTACAAGGATCATGAGTGGCTGCGTGAATGCTCAATTCTGGCACCAAAGAATGAAACAGTGGCTGAAATCAACATTGGAGATGTTCGGGGTACTTGGTTCTAACTACAGGAGCGAACATAAACACCTGTAGAGTTCTGTAGGTTCTACTCAACGGAAATATACAAGGGTGTGTTCACAAACACCGGTAGTCCTTACACTCCTATATGGGCAACTGACCTCTCTCTGACCTCTCAGGCGACATGTGGTAAGTGGTACATTAGCAGCTTCCAGATGTAGCCAGGCACATTTATCAAAGCGTGTGGTGACATGAAACAGGGGCATTGCCACACGCTGACCTTTGATGTGCCGTTCTAGAACATCCAGTACCTCCTCTCCAACAACAAAGACGTCTGGGGCACTTGCAACGTGTGTTCCAACACATGCTGCGTTGACAAAGACAGGCACATACGTAACTGAAAGAGTTGTTTAGGCTGTGGCAAACTCTGGAGATCCACCATTGTAGCATAATCAGTCCTTCGTCGCCGCCACTCACGAAAAGTCTGGAAAGTCTCATCAGGCTTCAAGGTGGGTGGGGGTTGGACAACCGCTTTGGCAGAAGGCATTGACGAGGTATCTGAGCCAGTCGGTACTTGAGTTGAGCAGTGGAAGGACCAAGGGCTTGATTAGCAGTGAGGCTAGATATCAAAGCTGCAAACCGTTCTTTATCTTCCAATCTCCTTTGCTGGTCCTCAGCACGTCTTCTCGCTTCGTCCTCACGCCTTTCCTCCCTCATAAGCTTCATCAGAGCAATTATCTCTGAGGACGAGGCAGAGGGTCGAGGGGTGTGGCTGGGAGATGTGTTGGAAGAGGGTGGGGTGTCGCGCTTTGACTGGTCATCCATCTCTGTAGAGCTGTCATCCGTCTCATTCGTCCGGGCGCTAGGGACACCCCTGCGTGAGGCCCGGGGTATAATTACTTTATCTGTATATTATATCTCGAATCAGTGTTGACCGGTCAGCCCGTCGTATCAACCAGATCTGAGACAACAAATTTTATTAGATACGCAGATAAGTAACTTATATATATATATATATATATATATATATATATATATATATATATATATATATATATATATATATATATATATATATATATATATATATATATATATATATATATATATGTATGTATATGTATATAAAATATATATGAATAATGACTGCAGTCAGTGTGTTCATGCGTGGGTTGGTGTGTGTAGGCTGAGGGGGCGGTGGGGGGTGGGCAGTGGGGGTTGGGCAGTGGGGGGTGAGCGTTAGGGGGATCAGTTACCCTCGAAACAGCCGGGAACGGACGCGCTGACTCACCACTCCTCACAAATGCCCTATATCAGCCTTCCACCTTAGGGAATCCTTCAGAACAAGGTCACACTTTAGCACTAGGGGGACCGGTGGTAGAAGCGGTACCTTTGTTGCCGTGCAAGCAAGATGTCACGGGTTCGATTCCCAGACCCGTGGAAGTTGTTTGGACTTACTTCTTAGCCCCCATTAGTCCCTGTTCACCTAGCATTAAAGTAGGTACCTGTTGTAAGTCGAAAGTTGCGAATTCGTATTCAGGGAGTTGTTGGAGCTTCCAATAACTTGATGACATAACCCACTGACTCTTCAGGCTTCTACGCCCTTGACTCTTCAGGCTTCTACGCCCTTAACTCATGAGACATAAAGGCAAGCATGAACTTAGCATGCTTCCCTGTTGGGCGCTGTAAACGCTTCTGCGCTTCACCTTACAAGGATGTAGTGCCCAATAAAAAAAAAAAAAAAAAAAAAAAGCACTACACACACGAGGGACACTTAAGACACTTCACAGGAACTTGAGAGGGACACTTAAGACACTTCACAGGAACTTGAGGTCACTGAAACATTGCTCAAAACTCGTTGGTAATTCAAACGAATTTTTGTGGGAGACAATGCCGACGGTTGACGGAGTGAGTTGACGGAGGAGGTCTACCAGTCTTGATTTTATACGAACGCACGTATTTCCACTTAATCGATCACTTGATACTCACTGCGCCATGGAGATGTTCGGGGTACTTGGTTCTAACTACAGGAGCGAACATAAACACCTGTAGTGTTTTGTAGGTTCTATTCAACGAAAATATACAAGGGTATGCTCACAAACATCGGTAGTCCTTACACTCCTATATAGGTCAACTGATCTCTCTCTGACCTCTCAGGTGACATGTGGTAAGTGGTACATTAGCAGCTTCCAGATGTCGCCAGGCACATTTATCTAAGCGTGTGTTGTCATGAAACAGGGGCATTGCCACACGCTACTGACTAGAGAAGTAATGTATATATATATACATAGAGTACATACATGGTATACATACAACATACATAATATACATACAAACATGACTCTACTCAGACAGCTTCCAGGCAGTGAGACCTCATTCAAATCTGTTGATACAGTAATCGACCAAGACCAAGCAGTCCAGTACCCTGCAGAATTCCTTAATTCTTTGGAGCCTGCTGGAATGCCTCCTCACCACCTCACTCTCAAGATTGGAACTCCTATAATGCTCTTAAGAAATCTTGCACCACCAATCCTCTGCAATGGTATAAGATTGGTGGTGAAGAACATGATGCCACATGTACTGGAAGCTACAATACTGACAGGATGCTCCAGAGTGGGAACTGGCAAAAATCTGTACATACTTGCTGCTAATGGCAAAACCAAAAATGTGGTCTACCTTAATGCACTGCAGTGAGACAATGTGGAGCCTCCCGGAGGGTGGCTGATAACCACAAGGAAAGAAGAAAACACGGAGTTCCCAAGCGCTTTCGTATAATTCACATCTTCAGGGGTGAATACAGACTAAAGAGAAATACAAAACTAGGTATATATATACAGAGGAGGGTGAGATCAAGTCCACAATGTTCAGGTATTAGGTAATGACCCTACTAATCTTCAAAAAGCACCGCAGCAGTCGGTAGTCAGGTCAGAGGGTAAGCTGACCCATAGGGTGACAATAAAAAGTGAAAGTTTTTATTTTTAGATGGCCATTTGTCCAATACTGCGTACCCATGAAAAAAGAACACAGGCGAAATCCTGGGTCATTTGGACAATATTTAGAGGTGGCTCAAGCCATTTGAAGTTAACACTACTGAAATTATTATTGATTTTTTCTAATTTCTTTATTTATGAACCGATTACTATGAAACTTTGCAGGTATATGTAGAATGCAAATTCAAACTAAAGTTGTTCCTAACATTTTTTCTAAAAATGAGTAATGAGTATTTTGGCTGGTGCAGCTATTGGCAATGCAGAGGGGAGGGAGAGGCGGGTGTCAGTCTGGGTAGGGGGAAGAGGTTGTGTGCCAGTGTCTGACTGGTACAGTAGCATCAGTTGTGTGTGAGACGTGACGGTGGGTGTGTGTGCGTCGCTCTTGTTGCAGTATTACGGTTAGTACCATTGTCTTTGTCTAAAATCAATGCATCAATTTAGGTATATAACACTTTAAAAACTTTATACAAGTGATCTTGCATGCCGTATGCTTTATGGGTGCTGTTGTTTGCATAACAGTAACAACATAAGTTCTGCTCTTGAATATGATGAGTTGGGTTCTTCGTCTGAAACAGAATCACAATCAAGCTCGTCATCATCTACAAGTTCCCTAGCGATATCACCAGTGGTATCTTCTTCCAATCGTAAACGTGCTACTCTCAAAGTTATCACCCCTGAATTGTCAAGTACATTGGACCTCACTGGGATCAGTCACCGCTCTGCTCTCCGGATCGTCAGTGCCACGGCTGCTAGTCTAGGTCATGACCCAATGGAACTAGTTTTAAACTATGAGACAGTGCGTACTTCGCGAGCGACCCACCGTTCTGGGATTGCCAACGAAATTAAAGAAAAATTTCAACCTAGTGAAGTGCTCACTGTGCACTGGGATGGAAAAATTATTCCTGATGAACAAGGAGCGAGTGTTGACCGAATCGCCATTCTTGTCTCCGGAATCAATACTGAAAAGCTGCTTGGTGTCCCGAAACTATTGTCAGGGACTGGACAGGCCATTGCTACAGCAGTCAGTGCAGCGCTGGAAGAGTGGAAAATATCAGAGAATGTTTCAGCACTCAGTTTTGACACAACAGCTTCAAACACTGGGCACTTGTCGGGGCCATGTGTCATTCTGGAGCAGAAACTCGGCCGCCGTCTTCTGCATCTCGCGTGTCGTCACCACATCCTTGAGCTTGTTGCCGAGAAAGCGTATGTGGAATGCATGGGGCCTTCCTCTGGACCAGATAATACTCTCTTCTCTCGCTTCAAGCATAAGTGGAAGGACATCAGTCAAGATGACTACAGCCCTCTCTCAGACCTCCCTCCAAGTTTGTACGAGAAACGAGATGACCTCATCTGTTGCTGGAAACATCATCTGGGCAAGAAGCAGCAGCCACGTGATGATTACCGTGAGGTACTGGAGCTAGCAATCAGGTGTCTCGATGGAGCTCTACCCAAGTTTAATCTCCGACGGCCCGGAGCACTTCACCGAGCACGGTGGATGGCTAAGCTCATTTATGTCATGAAGATCCTGATTTTTGCTAATCAGTTTAAACTAACTGCTCGTGAGACATTAGGCTTGAAACGATTCACATTCTTTGTGCTAGAGGTGTATGTCAGTGCATGGTTCACGGCCTCCGTTCCATCCTCCGCTCCTGCTAATGATTTGCGGCTCCTCCAAGACCTGTCAGAGTACCACGACGTCAAAATATCAAGAACATGTCTCACAGTCTTCGGTCGTCACCTGTGGTACCTCAGTGAAGGCTTGGTGGGTCTTGCACTCTTCGATCCACAAGTTAATGCAACAGTGAAGACAAACATAGTTCGGGCAATCGTTGAGAGGAAGGCGACCGAGGATTCACCAAAACGTGCTGCTCTTCCTGCCACATCTTCCCTTCCCACAAAGCAGCTCTCAGACTTTGCTTCTAGAGGATCAAACTTTCTATTTGAAAGTCTCAAAATGAAGACTTCTTTTTTGTCCAAGGAACCTGACACATGGTCTGATGATGAAGACTTCAAAACTGGCGTCGCAGTTGTGGGTGGTCTCAGAGTCATCAACGACACTGCAGAGAGAGGGATTGCCTTGATACAGGCATTCAACAGCAAGATCACGAAGAGTGAAGACCAGCGTCAACATCTGCTGCAGGTTGTTGAAGAGCAGAGGCGGTCACAACCAGGGACATCAAAACAGGACCTTACAAGCAAAAAGCGAAAACAATGAATGGGTTGTCCACACCTCTCCCACCCATTGATGTAAGCGTGTTCACTGCAGTTTCATTTTAAAAAGGAATTAATCATTTATATGTACAGTGTACACATAAACTTGCTCAATATGTAAATTTTAAAATAAACCGGCATATTATGAATATTCGTATTTTTTGCCAAAAGGATAAAACTTCAATTGACTTGAGCTACCTCTAAATATTGTCCAAATGACCCAGGATTTCGCCTGTGTTCTTTTTTCATGGGTACGCAGTATTGGACCAATGGCCATTCCATTTAATCAATTTTAGAAATTCACCCCTATGCACTATTGTCACCCTACTGACCCAGTATATATATAATTTTCGTTTTTGTTGCAGATAACTATAATTTTTAAATCTTTTGTATGTTTTCTAGGCTCTGATGATGGAAAATGATTTTCCAAAACGTTACTAATTAAAGAAACCCAACTTAGTCAAGATGTTTGTGTTTTCCTTGATTCTCCTCTTCATTGCGAAACTACAATTTCTGCATAACAAGTCCATTGCTGAAGTAGGTTGCTTTACCTATGGAGAGAGAGACGGCCCAAAAGACCCCAGCTATAGACCCTAAATTGGTCATTGTCAAGAGTGAAGACCAGAGATCCTGGATTGTGTGGAGGAAACCACGAGGAAAATATTAAGATTGTAAATATTGTAAATAAACACAAAATTTTTATAGGGTGTTTCAAGTCTCCACTCCCTTGTGTGCTTGTTTATCGTGATAGTGCCATCCCTGTGGGGCCCACTGCGGCTCCAAGATGCCCTACTGGTCTAGCCTGGGTCCACGAGGCACCCAGTTACCGCGTGTTGCCACGAGGATGCACATTAGGGGTCTTGATGGTGAAGAGGCTGCATAGTGGCAGGGGAAAACTTATGCAAGGTTGTTTCCCTGTGCGCCACGAGGGCTAGCCAGTGGCAGTAGCTGAAAGCGAGAGGAAGCAAGCGGTACCTGTATCATAACACTAACATAATGCTCCCACACTAGATGCATTACATCACCCTGTGTTTATGCACACACGCACCCACACACACACACACACCTCACAGGATTCATCAATGTCGTCGGAGGACAATAACTCGAACACCACTCAAGTAAATAAATTAACAAAATTTTCTCACTTGCTAACTCTTCAGAAAAATTCATGCAATCATCATAAAATTAATTATGCAGCCTGAGGGTAATTTTTATTCTAACTAAACTTAGAATAAACTCATTTGTCAAGAGGTCATATTAGGGGTTTAAAGCCAGCAAGGTACTCATTATGAAATTTGTGTTTCTCTATGTGTTTAATGAAGACGTTTATAGTGTGCCTATGGTCGGAAAATCGATATCATGCACATTTAAATATGTACAAAGCTACCAGCATGTTTGTTAGAACAGTTAATTGACTGGATATCCCCCAACTCTTGTGATGTGTTTTGGGATGTAAGACTGGGTTCTACTTCCTTTCTCTCTCTCATTCCATCTTCCGGTCTCTCAAAATTAGTTTTCCTCTTTCTTACACTTCATCTTCCACTCTTACAACTCTACCTTCTCACCTTCCTCTCTCCCACACATTACCTCCCTCTCTCAAATACTTAACTGCTTCTCAAACACACTTCACCTTACTCATTTCTTCATCTCATTTTACTTTCACATACCTCACCTTATTCTCTTTGCACACTTCACCTTATCTCATATACCTCACCTTCTTCTCTCTCATACCTCACTGGTACGAGTTGGGGATTTAGAATATAGTTAAAAGTCTACCTAGATCCTAACAGGCAACAACAAAAAAACAAAACAAAGACAATCGGACTATATAAGGGTAGACAAAGGATGCGAGTTTTTGTTGTGTATAATAAAGTGCCATAAATTCCTTAACAAAATATTCAGCTTTCTATAATTTTCCCTTAACCATACTTAACCTAAACATTAACAGTATATACATATTATACAACATAAACAATTTTGAAGCAAGTGGACGTGGGGGAGGCAATATAAGATTACAAATACTTAAGTGCGGAGCTGAGATGGCTGACGAGCAAGGCTGAGTATTGTAGAAGACGGTAGGTAGTCACTGTGCCGTAGGTTTCCAGGATAGGTGATCCTGTGGTCACTTCCCAGAGTGAACTGAACTCTCATCGAACTGGAGCTGACGAAGAAGACTTGTAGGAGGTGGCGCAACAACCAGGATATGGAGAAGGGAAACCCCGGAGTGGTAACTAAGACTAGTCATACTCGTGTTTCGTCCCTAGATGGCGTTGCTCGTGGTGCTGGGTAGGTAGATCAGGACAATAGATGGCGTGGTTCGTAGTGCTGGGTAGGTAGATCATGACAATTGGTGGCGTGGTTCGTAACACTCACCTTCTCATGTACCACACCTTCTGTTCTCTCGTACCTAACCTTCTTCTCTCTCATACTTCACCTTTTCTTTCATACCTATCTGCCTTCTCTCTCATACTTCACCTTCTTCATACCCATTCATGTTGTTTTCACCCACCCACAAACACACCTTTATTATGTCACCTGTGTCACCTCTTATTCACTTAGAACACGCGTGAGCGCAACACACACACACACACATGATGATTGTATTGACCAGGTAGGGGATACCAAGTCTATGACTAAATTAGACTTATTAAAAGGTTATTGGCAAGTACATCTGACTGAGAGGTGCTAAGACTATCCCAGCATTTGTAACAATGGACGGACTGTATCCGTGTAAGGTGTTACCATTTGGCATGAAAAACTCTGGTACATTATTTCAGAGATTACTAAATGAAGTACTACATGGCATTGGAGGTTGTTCTGTATATATGGATGATATCATATTATATTCTAAGGAGAGGAAGGATCATTTGTCACTTATCCGAAGTGTTTGACAGATTGGTTAAAGCAACCCTTAATATAAATTTGATAATTTGATGAAGAGTGATATATATATATATACTGTATATATATATATATATATATATATATATATATATATATATATATATATATATATATATATATATATATATATATATATATATATATATATATATATATATATATGAATAGCGTGATCTAGGTATATGCTGATATAAATTGTTTTCGACAATGGGGTGCCCTCGGCTATGGTTTAAGTTTTGATGGTTCTAACAAGGGAGTCGACAGTGTTGACATAGCCAGAGCATTTTGCAATTTGGAGAAATTCAGTAATTTGACAAGTGAAGAAGTGAACATGTGTAAAGGTGTTGTGTATGCATCTATGTCCAAGCCTTGCATTCCAAACTGTCCAGAAAGATTCACCAAAGCAATCCAAGCCCTTAAGAAAAATAAGGATCTACATGTCACTAAAGCAGATAAAGCCAACACAGTAGTGATTTTAAACAAAGATGACTATATCTCTAAAATGAATGACCTTTTATGTGATACTACAACATATTCTAAACTCATAAATAATCCTCTCAACACTGTCAACACCCAGTTCAACAAAAAACTGAAGTCCCTATTGAGAGGCAAAGCTACTCTCATTAAACATCTTACTTCAACGTCCCCTCCACTGCCATACATGTACGGTGTAATCAAGACCCACAAGCCCAATAACCCAGCAAGACCCATCATTAGCTCAGTTGGGTCAATCCCTTATAAACTATCTAAATGGTTAGTTTCTTTACTAAATCCCCTAGTTGGCAACATTTCTAACTCCAATATCAAGAATAATATGGATTTGGTTGATAAACTCAATAACTTACACATTAATAATGATTTTAAACTGGTCAGTTTTGATGTAACATCACTCTTTACAAAGGTCCCAGTTGATGATTTACTAGAGTTCCTCATAGATTCCCTGGATTATATTTCACTGCCCGTCTCGAAAGACGACTTCATCGAACTCATCAAACTATGTATTAAGGATTGCAAATTCGAATTCAATGGAGAATATTATGCTCAAAAATTTGGTATGGCAATGGGTAATCCACTTTCACCTGTATTAAGCAACCTATATATGGAATTCTTTGAAAAGAAACTATTAAGTAATATTTTACCACCTTCAGCAGTCTGGTTTAGATATGTTGATGATGTATTATGTCTCTGCCCATGTAATGAGGACCTAAAAGCTTTCCTGCCACAACTTAATAACTTAGCCCCCTCGATCAAATTCACTGTAGAATTAGAGCAAGACTGTAAATTGCCATTCCTAGACTGTCTGATACACAGAATAGGTAACACTTTTAAGTTCAGTATTTATAGAAAACCAACTAATGTGTGTTCATACATTCATTATTATTCTGCCCACCATAATAAAGTCAAACAGTCAGTATTTTCAACAATGCTTTTACGTGCCTTGAGAATTTGCAGTCCGGAATTCATTGATGAGGAATACAAATATATATATAATATTGGCTCAAACCTTAAATACCCTAGATCTTTCATAGACAAATGCCTAAACATTACTAAGAAAACTTTTTATAGAACTGATCCCAAGCCCACCCATGACCATAAGAATATCTTAATATTACCATTTCACAAAAATTTCTCACACATTCCTTCACAACTAAAAACCTGGAACGTCAATGTGGCATTTAAAAACTCATGCACTGTTAAACAAATGTTAATCAAGAACTCCCCCAACAACACAATTGGTTGCATTTATAAAGTTCCTTGCAAGGAATGTAATATGTTTTACTTAGGCCAGACAGGTAAAGATCTTGCAACTAGAATTAAACAACACAAATACAGTGTTAGGACAGGCCAGGAATCCAATGCTCTGTTTGTTCATTTGAGGGATAACAAGCATTGCATTGACTGGGATAATGCCTCCTCAATATTACCATGTAATTCAATTGATAGTAGGAACATCATAGAATCTAGTCTTATTAAACATACCGAAGCATTCAACATGAATTTGAGTAACGGCATGTACAAGCTGGACAATTTTGTAATTAAGAAGATTTGTAATCAGGTGAGAAGGTCGGGTCACCTGACCATCTGACCTGACCACCAACCCTTGTGTGCTATTTAAAGATTAGTAGGGTCATTACCTAATACCTGACCATTGTGGACCTGGTCTCACCCTCCTCTGTATATGTACACCTTGGTTTGTATTTCTCTTTAGTCTGTACTCACCCCTGAAGATGTGAATTACACGAAAGCGCTTGGGAACTTCGTGTTTTCTTCTTTCCTTGTGGTTATCAGCATATAGTGACATGGCAGCTGTTGACGAGTACTCGACCACCTCTCACGTTCTCCAGCTTTGTCTTGCCTTGCAAGACCGACTGGAGAAGGTTGAGAAGGAGGTCCAGAGTCTCAAGGGCGAAAACTTAGCCTTGAAGCTAGTTTTAGAGGAGAAGAAAACCTTTGCTAGTGTCGTGAAGGACGGTGAAGTTGAAGTGGATTCATGGAAGGTAGTTGCTGCTAGTGCTACAAAATGCACTCTAAAAAGGCACTCAGCTGTAGACTTAAACAACAGGTTCAGCACCTTAAGTGACGAGTGTGAGGAAGGTGCTAGTAACACCACGAGTGCTACTCCCTCTGTTAGTGTGGAGAGAGGGAGTAGCGCAGGTAAGAAATCACCACACTCAGGTAAGGTCAAATGTGTTTCTGTCATGGGAGACTCGATGGTGAAGTATTTAGGTAACAATCTCTGCACTAAAGTTAGGAAGCTCGAGTGTCTCCCCGGGGCAGGGATAGGTAGAGTACTGGAGAGAGTGGAGAACGTCATTGATGACTGTGGAGACAACCCCATAGTCTTACTCAGTGCAGGAGGCAATGACGGAGGTAAGCTTACCAGTGTCGAACTGCGTAAACTGTATAGGGAAGCTCTAGATAAGATTAGGGTGAAGGGTGGAACTCCTATTGCTTGCTCTATCCTACCTAGACGTGGTGCCAGTCGTGAATGGATGTCCCGTGCAATTGGTTTCAATTGCTGGTTGGAAGAACAGTGTAAAGAGCTGTCGACGCCATTCATTGATAGTTGGAGCCTGTACTATGGTGATGATAGTATGTATGCAAGGGATGGGGTGCATTTAAGTAGGAAGGGGGTGGCGGTGCTAGCGAAGATAGTTGACAGGGTAGTAAAGGTGGGGTTTTAATATGTCCAAATCCCATCAATGGTAAAGAGAGGAAAATACCATGTGAAAATAACAGCAGTGAAACAGAAGTAGATAATGCTGAAAATATAGTTAGTCATAATAACAAACATCAAAGAAATAAATGTAAAACAGATAGAAACGGAAGAAATATATTGAGTGTTTATTATACTAATAGTAGAAGCCTGTGTAACAAAATGGACCAGCTCAGGGCCATTGTTAGTAAAGAGAACATAGATATAATTGCAATAACGGAAACATGGATAAATTCAAACAGCAAACATTTTTTAGCAGAATTTCATATTCCAGGATATAACCTATTTAAATTTGACAGAGTAGGAAGGAGAGGGGGCGGTGTAGCAGTGTATATCAGGGTGTCATTAAAAAGCTGCAATAAATCAAACATTAAAACAAATAGGGACAATGAAAGTATTTGGGTAGAGATTGGTGAGGGCAATGAGTCCGTAGTCATTGGTGTTATATATAGACCACCTAATTTGAGTAAGAACGATGGTAAATTGCTATGGGAGGAAATAAAGAAGGCATCTGATAGAAACAATTTTATGTATTCTAGGCGATTTCAATTTTTCAGGCTTAGATTGGAAAAATCAACTTAGCGATAATGAATCTGAAGATTTTCTAGAAGTAGTTCAAGATAGTTTTTTATATCAATTCATAAACTCGCCCACTAGAGGAAATAATATCCTCGATTTAGTTCTCAGTAATAATGAAAATCTAGTAAAAGATGTTGGGATTGGAGACGAACTTGGAAACAGTGATCATAAAGCCATATATTTTAACATAATATGGAATGGCAGGAAGAAGGAAAATTCGGCCTTGATCCCGGATTTTAGGAAGGCTAATTACGGTAGCTTAAGGAGAGACCTAAGGGATGACCCTATGGTCAAAAGATTAATCCCCCCCCACACCTCCGGAAACTGTCAACTTAGGACGGGAGAACCCCGAATTTAATTTGGCAGCTACTTATGAACGATTTATTGCGACAATCCATAATGCTCAAAATAAACACATCCCTAAAAGAAAATTCAGATCGATACGGAACCAACCAAAATGGATGAATAATAGACTCTTTGATCTTCTAGGGAAAAAGAAAGGAGTATATAGAAAAGTTAAGAAAAGAGAAAAATCACTTACTTGGTTACTATCAGAACCTAACAAGACAGGTAAAAACAGAAATTAGGAAAGCAAAGAGAAATTATGAAATCAAGGTAGCAAATGAATCGAAAAATAACCCCAAAGCTTTTTATCAACTGTATAAATCAAAGGTTAGAGATACAATAGGCCCCCTTAAAACTACGACATGAGAAATGACTGATGATGAGTTAGAAATGTGTAGTACGTTAAATAGTCATTTTCGCTCCGTATTCACAAATGAAAACCTAGCACAGTTTCCAGAAGTTCATAAGGTATATAACGACAGTATAGAAAATATGTTGATGAATATCAATATTACTAGTAACGACGTGCTTAAAGAAATTAACAAACTGAAGCCTCATAAATCGCCTGGTCCAGACGAGGTATATGCTAGAATATTAAAAGAATGTAGAGATGAGTTGAGTAATCCATTAGCAGTTTTATTTAATAAGTCATTAGAATCGGGCCTAGTGCCAGAAGCTTGGAAACTTGCAAATGTAGTTCCGATTTTCAAAAAAGGTGATAAATCAATTGCATCAAATTACCGTCCCATTAGTCTCACGTCAATCATAGGCAAGTTGCTAGAGTCAATTATTGCTACAAAAATCAGAAGCCACCTTGAAACATTCAACTTAATTCATTCTTCTCAGCACTGGTTCACCCAGGGACGTTCTTGTCTCACAAATTTGCTTAGCTTTTTCTCAGAAGTATATGAAGCGGTAGATAATGATAAGTCATATGATATAATTTATTTAGATTTCAGGAAAGCATTCGATAGAGTCCCTCATGAGAGATTGATAAGGAAGGTAGAAGCACATGGAATAGGTGGATCATTATTAAAATGGATTAGGTCATGGTTAACTGGTAGGAAACAAAGAGTCAGCATAAATGGATTTAAGTCAGACTGGGGTGCGGTCAAAAGCGGAGTTCCCCAGGGATCTGTATTAGGCCCTCTGCTGTTTGTTATATTCATTAATGATCTTGATTTAGGTATAACTAGTAGGATTAGTAAATTTGCAGATGATACCAAAATGGGGAGAGTGATAAATTCAGACAGTGACTTTGAACACCTTCAAAGAGATCTAGATACCTTACATGAGTGGTCAGTAGACTGGCAAATGAATTTTAATACTGATAAATGCAAGGTACTACAGATAGGGAAGACGAATACAAACGTTAAGTATAAACTAGGTAACACGGAAATAGAAAACTCAGATTGTGAAAAAGATCTAGGTGTATTTGTTAGCAACGACTTGAAACCTAGAAAACAATGTATTAGCGTTCGCAACAAGGCAAACAGGATTCTTGGGTTCATATCTAGGAGTGTGAGTAACAGAACTGCTGACGTTATCTTGAAACTTTACCTAGCATTAGTGAGGCCACACATGGATTATGCGGTTCAATTCTGGTGTCCTTATTATAGAATGGACATAGATTCTTTGGAGAGAGTACAAAGAAGAATGACAAAAATGATCCATAATATTAGAAACCTTCCATATGAAGAAAGACTGAAAAGCTTAGGCTTGCATTCATTAGAGAGGCGTAGAGTTAGGGGAGATATGATAGAGGTGTTCAAGTGGGTAAGTGGGATTAACAAGGGTAAAATGGAAGATGTTCTGAAGCTCAGTAATAACGAAATAACTAGAACAAATGGCTTTAAATTAGATAAATTCCGATTCAGAAAGGATATAGGCAAGCACTGGTTTGGTAATAGAGTTGTGGATATGTGGAATAGGCTACCGAGTGCTATAGTAGGATCGGGGACGCTAGGGAGCTTCAAGACGAAGTTGGATAGGCACATGGAAGTGCTGGGATGGGTGTGAAAGGGATCTGCCCTGGATGGGCCAGTCGGCCTCCTGCAGTATCCCACTTTCTTATGTTCTTATGTTCTCGATGTTCCGGAACTCGAGTCATGGATCATGGACACATTAGATGGCCCATAGCTTGGGCTCATGGTTAGGCTCTTCGGAGTTCCGCATCTGTGTCGTTCAGATCTCGAACGGAGTTGTAATGAAGCTGTGCATAAGGGAGGAGTGCAGAGCATTCCAGGGCGGCACGAGGGTGTGTAGCTGGTGTTCGGTGGTCGGCGGAGTCGGTTGTGGTTGATAACAAATTGTGTTACTCTGGCTTAGAATGTAATATAATTTTGTAATATTTATGTACATTTCTATGTGGTAGGATTAGGGTGATTGTTAGGGTCTTGTTTAATATTTATGAAATTCTGTTGTATGAGTGTAGTGATTGTTAATGTTTGATTATTGCTGGTTGTTGGTGTTTCTTGTCAATAGATTGTACATTCCAACATCACCTTTGCTACTCATCTCCTATAGTGATGTAGAATACCTGAGTAAGACTCAATAATACAGTGTAGCAATAGGCTAAACATAAGGTGGAATGTAAGTAAACAAAACGTTCGAGTCTGTGGGGTTCGGTTACCGCCCGGTTCCTAGTAAGTTGTCCAGCTCAGGAGCAAAGCTCGTAACAAAATTGGGGGCCTGTCTAAGGAGATGTTCCTTATGTAGGTCCCGTAGATTTTTGTTTATAATACTAATTTCATAAGTAGAGGCTCGATTAAGTGTTTGTTAATTTCCATATAAACTATTCAGTACTCGGTATTCATAATCTATTCTAATATTGTAACTAAATTGGATGAAGGAGGTAGTAAAATAATTCGAGATGACTTGTGATGTAAGTAAATTTGCCCAATCACCCACAGAGGAGGCATTGAATGAGTTACGTATATGTGATTTCCTTAAAGTTGCTGAACACTTTTAACTGAAAGTTAAGAAAGGTATGAGATAACCTGGAATTAAAAATGAACTGATGAGGTATATGGTAGATGAAGAGCTACTTGATGAGAGTGCTTTAGGCCAAGCTGAAGGTGGAGAGAGAGATAGTGGGTTGAGCATGGACATCAAATTAAAATCTGGAAACTTGAACTGCAAAGAGAAAGAAAGGATGGGGAGAGAGAGATACGAATGGGAGAATTAGAAATTAAGAGAGAACTTTGTCTGGAGGAGTTAACAGGCTCACTTCCTGCAGTTACCACAGTTCTCTTCAATATTGCTCATAATATTAAGTTAGTTCCTCCATTCCAAGAAAAGGCTGTAGATAAGTATTTTAGATAAGTTCAAAAAGCAACCAGTAGACAGTACTCCTTCAGTCTGTGTTCATAGGAAAAGCTCAGGAAATATATTTGTCAATGTCAGTGGATGACTGTAGTGACTATGAGGAGGTGAAGTGTGCAGTGCTGAAAGCGTATAAGTTGGTGCCTGAAGCTCATAGGCTTAAATTTCGTAATTCACGTAAGCATGGCAGTCAAAGTTACTCAGAATTTGTAAGGGAGAAGGTTGATATATTTTGTCGTTGGTGTGAAAGTGAGATGGTATGTAATTATTATGAGAAACTGTGTCAACCCTTAGTGGTAGAAGAGTGTATGATGTGTATACCTAATAGAGTTAAAGTGTATCTTCAAGAAAAAAGAGTGAATACACTAGAGGAAGTAGCCCGTACGGCAGAGGATTATTCTCTCATGCACAAACTACCTAGTAACTTTGTAAAGAATAACGCCTCGCCACAATCGTCTCCGCCGATAGGTAAGCGAAGTTATTTTAAGGAAGACACTTCCAGCTCTCGCCTGAGTTCTGCTTTTGATAAAAGAAAGCCCATAAGATGTTTTAACTGTAAATTCTTGGGTAATACAATAAGTAATTGTTGGTTTCTTAAAGACAAAGAGTTCAAGGATGCTCCAGCAGCTCTTGCCAGTATAAAGAATTCATACATTGTAAAGTTCCCTAGAAGAGATTCACAATGTGTACAGAATGTTCGTGTAGAATTTAAGCCTTTTAGTTCACTGAGAGTGACACTGCAAGTAAGTGAATAGTGACAGTTTTGTATATATATATATATATATATATATATATATATATATATATATATATATATATATATATATATATATATATATATATAATCAACGACCTCACCAGCCAGGAATCGAACCCTCGACCTATTGGGTGGGACTAGGGAATGCTACCGACCAACCCACAAGGACACTGTAAGCAGTCCTAGACTCTGTTATATTTCACACAAAGCCTGTTCATCGAGCTGATGGCGGGGTGAACCTCATTGGGAACTGACCATGCCTCGTATGTGGTGTCAGTAGCATTTTACCGAATCCAGCTGGATTCGGTAAAATGCTACTCTGACCACTTACGTGATACGGGTAGTCCCCATTAGAGGTTCACGGCGCCATAAGCTCGTTGAACAGGCGTTGTGTGAAATATAACAAAGTCTAGGACTGCTTTTAGTATCCTGATGGTCCGCTGTTATTTTCATTACTCTCTCTAGGTTTCAGGAGTCACGAGTGTATTTCTCCACCAACACCCGTAACATGCTTCACACATAGGTTCAGAAAGCACCCGTACTTTACGGTACTAACAGCCTTTCACAAACTTTTGAGGAGGAATTCCTAAGTCCCACATGTGCAATCAACCTGAGGAACGTTGATCTCACACCTGGACTGGTTATTTTAATCATATACACCCAATACTGAGGAGATGACTGTCTCTATGTAACCACTAGAACTCCCGGTCCTAGGGTGTGACCTTTCATTCACTCAGTCTGCACTTAGTTTACTCTCAGTACTTCATGGACAGGAAGAGAGTGACCGTCAGCCCGCCTAGTTAGGCCAGTTCAGAGTACAACCAGGTGAACCCTGCCCAGCTGAGGGAGGGATTCCACTTTCCCGTTTGTAAGATTTTTCACGGACTGACAGAAGAGATGTGGTGTTGTATGAACCAAGGTGGGGAGATTTGATGAACCAGATCAACCATTGACCAAAGTGGGGCTGCTGGTTCCACGTAGTTAGTCGTCAGACATCTGCTCGCCTCGTGCATGGCCAGCTATATCTTCCTAACCACCACTAACCACCGACCAAACAAGTGGGTTCTCGTAACCCTGCAAAAGGAGCACTCTGTTAGCTACTGTTAAATTCTTCTCCTCCCTATCTGAGATAGAATAAAACTTACTTGTAACACTGATGAAACGTGGGCGGGAAGGGACGAGGCCATGTGGTCGTTTTCCTTAGCAGAACGCAGAAAACGTATGTCTCGGTCAATGACCGGGCGCTGACTGGGACCAGGTCAGCATCGGCATCCCTCAGGGCGCTCGCCTTCTTTCACCCTATGACGTCATCTTTCGCTTATTATTAAATGTTTCTTTGGGACACACTTAACATATTTAGACCGGGAAACTATCCACAATATCTTTAAATTTTATAATTGTCCCATAACTTCATGAATCGTGTCTACATTAATTCGATAAAGTACATTTAGTTTTATGTAGGCCTAGTTCAAAATGCTTCCACCTTCCACTCGATGGCGTTGCTTGAGCCTTTGTTTTAACTCGCCATGAGGCGTGGGTGTTTCAGCCTGGCCTACTTATGCTTTCCTGTTTTGGCAGATCGGTTATTTCTGTTCTAATGTTTCTAAATATCATATTGAAATTTCTGAATATTACATATATATATATATATATATATATATATATATATATATATATATATATATATATATATATATATATATATATATATATATATATATATATATATATATATATATATACTGTATGTATATATATATACTGTAATGAATTTGTCCCGTTAGTTCGGTCCCTCAAGCTTCTAAATATTAATGTTGTTTTCAAGTATGACTCAACCATTACCAATATGTTAATAAGAAATAGCCCAAGTTTGAATGTAAATGGAAGTGTTTATTGTATTCCATGTAACACATGTAATTGTAATTATGTAGGACAGACAGGAAAAACACTGCAGCTCAGAATCAAACAACATAAGTATAATATCAGAACAGCATCTGAAAGCAGTGCCTTGTTCGTTCATGTTAGGAATAATAATCATCCCATTGCTTGGGAAAAAAGCTTAGAAGTATTTAAATCATCTTGTGTCACAGAAAGACTTCTGGTTGAAGCTAGTTTGATTAAGGAATTAAAATCAATAAACCTTAGTGATGGTCAGTTCAAAACTGATAATATGTTACATAAATTTATTTGTCAGTGGCCCAAGGTTAAAAATGCTTTAAAACCTTTGATCTAGATGTATGATAGTTATTTAGTGGGTCCCTTATTTTTGACCTGACCTGACTAGTCACGTCACCCCCCTTCTCTTAAGCTCCTCTACGTGTGTGTTGGTGTGGGGATTAGTGGATGACATCATTATGACCTAACCTCATGTTTTAAGGTCACCCTGTATATTTAAGCCTCTCTCTGTCCATGTAATCCAGTTGCCTCTGAAGATGTCTTGAATAAAGACGAAAGCTAAGGTGCTCCGTTGTTTCCATTTTCCCGTGTGATTTTATATATATATGTATATATATATATATATATATATATATATATATATATATATATATATATATATATATATATATATATATATATATATATATATATATATATGTATATATATATATATGTATATGTATATATGTATGTATATGTATATATGTATATGTATATATATGTATATGTATATATATATATATATATATGTATATATATATATATATATATATATATATATATATATATATATATATATTTATATATATATAAATATATATATATATAATATATATATATATATTTATATATATTTATATATATATATATATATATATATATATGTATGTATATATATGTACATATATGTATATATATATTATATATATATATACATACCTACATACATACATGCATGCATACACATACATACATACATGCATGCTTCTGTATGTTAAATAAGACTAGATTCTATGACGTTCCTTATTAAACATACAGAAGCATTCAACATGAATTTGAGTAACGGCATGTACAAGCTGGACAATTTTGTAATTAAGAAGATTTGTAACCAGGTGAGAAGGTTGGGTCACCTGACCATCTGACCTGACCACCAACCGTTGTGTGCTATTTAAAGATTAGTAGGGTCATTACCTAATACCTGACCATTGTGGACCTGGTCTCACCCTCCTCTGTATATATACACCTTGGTTTGTATTTCTCTCTCTCGTCTGTACTCACCCCTGAAGATGTGAATTACACGAAAGCGCTTGGGAACTTCGTGTTTTCTTCTTTCCTTGTGGTTATCAGCATATACCTAGATCACGCACACCTACAGTGATTTACTTGCATATATATATATATATATATATATATATATATATATATATATATATATATATATATATATATATATATATATATATATATATATATATATATATATATATAGGTGGTCAGAGTAACGCTTTACTAAATCCGGCTTCGAAACAAGGAGGAACCATATATATTTCATTAGCCCAATAAAGCACGCGGACTTCCACATACAATCAACACCTCAACCCGCCAGGATTCGAACCCACGGCCCACGAGCTCGTTGAACAGGCTTTGTGTGAAATATAACAGAGTCTAGGACTGCTTTTAGTATCGTGGTGGTCCAGAGGTAGTGTTCCCCGGTCACAGTTATGGGCTCGTGGGCCGTGGTTTCGAATCCTGGTGGGTTGAGGTGTTGATTGTATGTATATATATATATATATATATATATATATATGTGTGTGTGTGTAACCGGTCGGAATTACTGGACTTTAATTTCTCACTTGACTTGGGGTTTATTAAAGATTATTAGATGGAAATTGCAGTGGAAGCGCCCCTTTGAGAAAAAAACCTGAACCAGCACAAGAACATTTAAATTTACTAAACAAAATGAATTCTCCGTGACCCGTGGAAGGATAGCATCTGTGACTGGGATGAATGAGACACACTGTAAAATTTAGATGCTTATATTCCCTCCAACACTACAGACACAATCAAATAATGGTACACCAACATATGCACACCTCTTAACCTGAACTTAAAGCACCACTCTGGGGAATAAAGGTTATACATGATATTGCAATTATTAGAAACTCAGACAATGCCTCATTAGACAACAATAAATTCAAAGTATTAAGAAATGTTGCTTGCGCACATGAAACAGGCCTTAAGGTCTTTCAACAAAATAATATCAATCTCTGAGGATATGGTATAAAAAAATAGAAATTGTTAATTCCACCATGAATTGGCCTAAAGGGCACTTAATAGAATTATGTTACACCAACAAATGCAGGCCTTAAGGGTTTTCAACAAAATAATATCAATCACCGAGAAAATGGTATTAAAAAAATAATAAATTAATAACTCTACAATTAATAGGCCTTAAGGGCACTCAAAAAAATTATATCAAACTGAGAAAATATTATGAAAAAATAAGAACTTATTACCTCCACCCTGAATAGGCCTTCAGGGCACTCAACAAAATTATATTACCCCAACAGATGCAAACCTCCTAACCTAACTTAAACACTACTCTGGGGAACAAGGTTATACCTGAGATTGAAATTATAAAGAAATATTACCTGCATTAAAGGAACTAAATCACAGTATCACTTACAGCAGAGAGATGGAACCTCATCTGGAAAACAGTTCCCTCATTCTTTGGCATCAATTAGTGACAACATTGAAAAACAATACTATCAAAATTATTTAAGAGGTATTAACTACACACAGCATACATCAGTAACTGAAAAAAATAGTACTAACTGCACACAAAATATTATCACTATTATTCTATTATTAAAAATTTACTGAATCCACCAATACCCGTGAACCATGCTTCCTAACCTAACACATATATTCCACCTGCACTCAGTAGTTTGTTAAGGCTCAACCAACAGGCTCCCGTAGTTTAAGGCACAAACAAGCCTTTCTCCACCTTGGAAAATGTATCTCTAAGTTCCACTAGACTCTTGGTCCCAGTGTGTGACCCTGTATCACTCAGCTGGCTTCACTTTACCCCCAGCACATCCATGAAACGGAAGGGAGTGAGTCAATCAGACCTTGTACAGTTGAGAGAAGCTTTAGCTTCCCGTTAGTGAAAGGTTTTCACTAAGCTGCTTGAAGATATGTGGTATTGTGAGCCAAGGTAGAGGAGAGCTGATGACCCCAAACGATCGTCACGTCGTTAGTTGGGCACCCAGACAGCTGGTTTCACTCCAACTCTCACCATACTCAACAGGTGGCTCAAACCCAGGTCAGTGGACGGTCATACAGCTCGCTTCACCACTCGAGTCTCATACCGCCAGTGGACGTTATCATACCGCCATTGGATGTTATCATACCTTATCTTACCGCGTGGGCTCTACAGAACCCTGAAAAAACCCGAGCTGTTAGCTATTGTCTCACATCACCGTATGTTCCTACCGCCCTATCTAGCTTTGTATGAGATTGAATAAACTTACTTGTTAATACTGATGTTAAATAAACGAAGGAACCAGTTCACGTGGTCCGTCTCTCCTGGGTACAGATCAGAGATGGTCCTCTCCCTTGACCTCTCCCACAACTCCCAAGCCATTCTTGCTCACTCGTTCACGCTTTTCAGGAGTGACTTATTTACCAGATGATTAACAGCTTAATTAGGACATACACAACATTTTCAGACTGGGAAGCGATCTATGATTACTTTTAATTTAATAACTGATATTTAATTTCATAATTCGCCTCCATATTAATTCGGTAAATTACATTTAATATCGTATATGCCTAGTTCCACAAACTCTCGCTACGTGCTGGAGCGCGGTCTTCCCTCAGACGACCTTGAACTCAGTATCACCAGTGGCGCGGCATTTGAAATTACACTGAAATTTCTGAATATTACATCTATATATATATATATATATATATATATATATATATATATATATATATATATATATATATATATATATATATATATATATATATATATATATATATATATATATATATATATATATATATACAGGGTGATTCAGCAAAGAGTACATTAAATTGGAGGATGAAATCATTTGATAACTCAGAACCACAATGGTAAAATGTTAGATTCTGCATAGTTCCCATATTACAATACATTTAAGATTTTGTATTAATGAGAGTGAATTTGATGTGAAACCCCCTTCCCCGTGTAACTGCCTTTATCTCATTCGGTCGTATACGGTCCTTGTCTCATTACACCTGTGTAAGCCAACTATATCACTCTGTACTGCTGTACATAAGACTTCTGTGAATAAATAATTATAAAAACCTGGGGGGCTGAAAATATACACTTACATTTGATTTAGACATAATGATATAATATACATTGAATACATTTACAGGGCTGTACAGTACATAAATCAAGCGTTGTTTATTATTATTCACTCTTATCTCGTGTGTGTGTATATATATATATATATATATATATATATATATATATATATATATATATATATATATATATATAATATATATATATATATATATATATATATATATATATATATATATATATATATATATATATATATATATATATATATATATATATATATATATATATATATATATAGCCTTCGTCTTTATTGAAGACATCTTCAGAGGCAACTGAATTAAAAAGACAGAGGGAGAGCCTATGTACAGAGGGTGACCTTACAAAACATGAGGTCAGGTCGAAAAACATAACATCCACTAATCCACACACCAACCACACAGCAAACATAAGAAGAGATTATAAGAACGGGCGACATGACTACTAGTCATGTCACGTCAGGTGATTTTATCAAGATTTAATTATCCACGTTTCCATTGTGGATCAATTTATATATATATATATATATATATATATATATATATATATATATATATATATATATATATATATATATATATATATATATATATATATATATATATATATATATATATATATATATATATATATATATATATATATATATATATATATATATATATATATATATATATATATATATATATATCTTGATAAAATCACAATGGAAAAGGGAAACAACGGAGCACCTTAGCTTTGGTCTTTATTCAAGACATCTTCAGAGGCAACTGGATTACATGGACATGGACATGTAATCCAGTTGCCTCTGAAGATGTCTTGAATAAAGACGAAAGCTAAGGTGCTCCGTTGTTTCCCTTTTCCCGTGTGATTTTATCAAGATTTATCTTATCCACGTTTTCATTGTGGATCTACATGTTATACATATGCCAATATAGGTTTACATACACTAGTGGAAAGTACAGGTACACGCACACACACACACACACACACACTCACATACTACTACTACTACTTTTTGCTGTCACTCGGAATCGTGTTGTGATACAATGGTTTGGTGAGTTAAGAGGTGACTCAAGAGGTCGATACAGGACTGACAGGGTTTATCACAGATGTTGCACACGTTGGGGGGGGCTACATCTAGTGAGGGAGGGGCGGCGGGAGCATCTTTCCGGCGTTGGCGGTTGTCTGCCTTGTTATGCAGTCTGGCTAACTCGAAAGTATTGACATCTTCTTGTGTGGTGATCCTCAAAGCGCTATGATGTGTAGTAATCGTTTCCTAGGTGAAGCGGGTCGATTTGGCACTTTTTCCGGTTTGTCTTAAGACTATCCTTATACTTTTTCAGTTGCCGGCCAGCGTTAAGCATACTATTCGTTAGGTGACTGTAAAGTAGCTGCGTTGGTTGTCTACTTTCTTCCATGTGGGTAACATGGCCAGTCCATCGTAGTTGTTCATGTATAATGGTAGCCTCGATGCTTCTACAGTTGGTGTCAGTGGCATTTGTTCTCTTGTCTTCCCAGCGAACTCGGAGGATGGAACGTAGAATACGTTGGTGAAAGTTTTCAAGTGTTTTGATGTGCCTCCTGTATGTGACCTATGTTTCGATGCCATATAGCAGGGTGGTGTGGACCACTGTTCGATATAAATGTAACTACGTGTATCTTTTTAGATAGTTTCACTCTTTACAGCTGATGACACGGTTTCGGAGTCTGCCAAAGGCTTGAGATGCACATCTGATCCGATGCCGAATCTCAATTCATCGATGTCCCCTGTTTTACCCCCGTTTGGATGGGGAAGATCTTAGAATGGGTCTCATTGTCCAGGACACTGCCGTTCATGCCATCACGGAGTTGCCTCACAATGGCGATAAATTTTGGTAGGCAGTCAAACCGGCTGATGGTCCACCAGAGGGCTTTCCTGATGACTGAGTCGAATGCCTTGGTTAGGTCGATGACTGAATCGAATGCCTTGGTTAGGTCGATGAAAGCCATGTGCACGTCACGACGCTGTTCTTTGCACTTTTCCTGTATCTGACGGGTAGCAAAGACCATGTCAGTGGTGCCACATGATGGTCTAAAGCCACATTGAAAATCTGTGAGAAAGTTTTCCGCCTCAGGAAGAAGTCTGTTTAGAAGGACTCGGGCGATAATCTTGTTAGCTACGCACAGCAGTGATATCACGCGCTAGTTGCCACAGTCTGACCGGTCTCCCTTGTTCATATAAATATTGACGATGGAAGCGTCTTTAAGAGCTTGGGGAATTTCCTTATTTTCCTATATATTCTCCAGGTGAGAGTGGAGATAGCTGGTAAGCAGAGGTCCTCCTGTTTTATGCGCCTCAGCTGAGATTCCATCAGGTCCTGAGGCTTTGTTATTTTTCATCTGTTTGATCCAGTAACTACCTCATCCAGGGACGGAGGATAACTGAGGTGGGTCAGCTCTGGATGCTGAGGGACCTGCTGGATAGTCAGGACATCCACGTCTGTGTTTTGGTTGAGCAGTGAATGGTAGTGCTCTTTCCAGTGCTGAAGGAGGCCTTCATTGTCTTTAATTATGGAGTTACCGTCGGATGAGTGGAGGGGGCTGCGCCACGAGTGATTGGACCATAAAATGTTTTAGAGGAATTAAAAAATTCGCACATCATGTGCTGATCTGCAAATTTATGTGTTTCAGATGCTTTATTTTTAAACCACTAGTTACTTAGATTACGAAGTTTCCGCTGGGCAGCCACTCTCTACTTGTGGAAGGTATAAGCTTTCGTCAGAGACTGAGGGTTGTTCTGCCAGTCAGTTAAAGCAGCACGTTTATCATCGACGAGTACATTGATTGGCGGGTCATTTTCATCAAACCAGTCCTGGTGTATTCTTTCAATCTGGCTGAGAGTCTCTCTGCAGGTTTTTGTTATTTCTGTGTCAAGAATATCCCGTTTGGCATTGGGGCTTGGGTTGTTTGTTGTCGGGTCCTTTATCAGCCCATGTTCGAGCTGCTCTCTGAAAGCATGTGCTACTACTGGATCTTCCAGAAGTTTAGTCTTAAAACCTCTTTTGGAGGCTTGCTGCCTTCGCAGTTTTGGGGCGACGTGAAGTGATAGCTAATCTCTGACGAGCTAATGATCAGTGTCGCAGTGGTCTGAGCCACCCATGGCACGGGTGATGACGACATCTCGGCGATCTCTTTTCTTGACAATGATGTAGTCAATGAGATGCCAGTGTTTGGATCGTGGGTGTTGCCACAAACTCTTGAACTTGGCACCCTGACTAAACAAGGTATTAGTAATAGTGAGATTGTGTGCAGCACACTTGCTGAGGAGGAGTAGGACGTTGGGATTACAATTGGCTTGTCCATTTCTTCCTATGGTTCCCTGCCAAATGTCCGCATCTCTGCCAACTCTGGCATTGAAGTCACCAAGGAGTTCAACCTTATCTTCTCTGGGGATAGAGGTTAGCACTCTGTTGAGGTCGGCGTAAAAGGACTCCTTGATGTCATCCTCTGCATCCAGTGTTGGGGCGTATGCACTGATGAAAAAGGTATGACGTGAATGATTCAGTGGGACTCGGAGCGTCATGAGGCGCTCGTTGATCCCAATAGGAATTTCAGTTAGCCTGTTTAGGATGCGTTGGAGGATTGCAAAGCCAACTCCATAAATGCGGTCTCTCTTCACAGCAGGCTTACCCTTCCAGAAGAAGGTATAGCCAGACCCCGTTCTGTGAGTTGACCCTCGTCTGGGAGTCGGGACTCACTAATGGCTGCTATATCGATGTTATACCTAGCCAATTCTTTTGCCACAAGGTCTGTTCTTCTTTCAGGACGTTCATTTGTGCCAGTGTCCAGGAGGGTCCTGACATTCCATGCAGTGACCATACGAGATTGTATAGTTTGTTTTTGTTTGGATCTGTGATTTTGATTGTGTTTTCGACTGCATAAGGATGACCTTACTAGGTGTGGTTTCCCTGTCAGGATGTTTTTTTAGGCAGGCTATGTTTAGGGCACCTTTTCTAGCCCCCTTCCCATGTGGGGTGAGCAGAGTGGCTCTTCGAAAGGGGTGCTCAGTCGCACAGACAGGACCGGATTGCACTGCTGTCTAGATCCCAATGCATATACGACCATCTTATCTATGCTGACCTTGTGCAGAGTTGTGACTAGAGACTACCGGCAGTTATCTCTGCCTGTCCCCGTCGTCACTCGTCCATCGCCATAGGTCTTTTGGGGGTATAGGGGTTTTGATGACGATGAGAGGTATGATGAGCTGGATGATGGCTGCGTGTGAATTGATTTATGTAGTGAGGCAGGAGTCCAGGCTGCAACCACACATCTTGGCTCTCCCTTTTCCTGATCCAGTTGTGCAAATTTTGCAACAACTGGGAAGAGGAAGAGTTTCAATGGGCTGCTGATAGCCCATTTTGTTGGGTTTCTCCTTAGTAGCCTGTCCATCAGACATTGCCTTCGTTCGCCAGTTTAGTCGTTGGATTCCCATGGTGGTCACCTCTTCCACTTCTATCGCCATTGGGGTCTTGTTGGAGCTCTGTAACCATGTCTGCCCGATGCCGGGCTCCACAGCGTATTTTTCGGTTGGGATTTACTCCCGTAGCCTATACCTACCCTGGTTAATCTTGAAGGCAGCGGGGAAATAGTTGGTAGGTGTCAGGACGTGTCTACATGCCAGTGGACCTATGTGCCGTCCCTCTGGGGCCCAGTGCTACTCCGAGATCCCCTGCTGGTCTAGCCTGGGTCCACGAGGCACTCAGTTACGGTGTGTTGCCGCGAGGAGGCACAGCAGGAGTCTCGATGGTGAAGAGGCTGTGTACTGGCAAGGGAAGTCTTATGCAAGTTGCTTCCCTGATCATCACGTGGGCTAGCCAGAGGCGGTAGCTGAAAGCGAGAAGGAGCAAGCAGTGCTTGCACCTTAACACTAACATAATGCTGCCACATTAGACGAAGTTCACCAGCCTGTGTGCAAACGCACACACACACACACACACACACACACACACATTAATAAAATAGTGCCATGCTATCTTTTAATCTCTATATTTCTCACTACACAGAAACGACATAAAAATAAACCACTGTAATGGTTGTTGAACCATATGATGGATGGCCATGTCGTTAAAATTAAGCTGAAACTCAACTCCTTATTGACACGCCTTTTCACGAAACAACACAGAGAAAAGGTAAATATACATTATAGAGTCTATTAATTTAGTGAGGGTGGTAGTGATGAATTTGAAACTTGAACACGTTTATGAGTCGTTACCGCGTTCACGAGTAAACAAGTGTAAAATAACAGGAAGAGATGTATACCATGTTTTGTAACTTATAAAGGTAGCATATGATCTGAACTTGAACTTTAGCACACTGTATACTACGCCATCTTTATTCAAGGAGGAAGCGTGGACGGCTTTGCACTCAATCTCCTTCACATCCCAACTGTAAAGTTAGGTATTCATTTACACCTGTGTGGCCTTGAGTATACCGGGATTGAACCTCAAGTTCTATAAATGGGGTTAAGACACGTACGTTCAGTTATTGCGTGCAGTCTTAAATACACCATAACAGTTTCTTACAATACATGAGTTGTATAAATTTTAATAATTCTCTTTCTTGTGATGTTATGTACTGCCTTACATTCATTACTTAACTGAAGCTTTATGAGAAGATAATTGTTTTACACACACACACACACACACACACACACACATATATATATATATATATATATATATATATATATATATATATATATATATATATATATATATATATATATATATATATATATATATATATATATATATATATATATATATATATATATATATATATATATATATATATATATGACACAACAGCCACTATATTAAGTAGAAATAGAATTGAACAGACTTTGCATCAAGTAGGAATATAGAGAAATGTTATATAGCAACACACTGAAACAGTAGTAAAAGCAGAGATTCGCACCTGTCCCTGCAACCCTCTAACAATCAGTGTGTTTGCATAGACCAGGAGGGGGTGTCAGATCCAATTATAACTAGAATCCAACCCTCTTTTCAGACAATTCCCAATTCTCGTTTTTTCTTTTCTCATGGTTCTTTTTATTATGTATTTAGATACTCCAACGGACAACGCCGTAAGCACCGTTCACTAAGTCACAGTTTTGTGTGCTTCAATGTCAAGGTCTTCGGCACCATTCAATAAGTCTTACTCTTATGTGCTTTAATGTCAGGGCATTTAATCACCATTCACTAAGTCTTAGTTTCGAAACTAGACAACATGTCATCATCTAGAAATAAATAAATAAATAAAATAATATAATTATATATATATATATATATATATATATATATATATATATATATATATATATATATATATATATATATATATATATATATATATATATATATATATATATATATATATATATATCGATGTTTTTTATGGTTCTTCTGAATTTTGAATATGAGTTATTTTCTTTTTTCTTTTTTGTGATCACTTTTACCTTTTTTGAGAATGAATTGAAAGTTATTTGGGTTAGGAGGTCAAGTTAATGGTATTGGAAGGATTACTATAAATTCGAAAAGTTGAATATGCAATTTAAAGCTGCTGGTGTTACAAAGAATTAAACACACCAAAATTTAGATACCCTGATATATTCTTTCTCGTATATTTGTATTAACCTGTATACAAACAAATATTTGGTCTTCACTCTAGTAAGCATTGTCCGACGTGAGGCAGGGTGGCCGAAACCAAGAAGAAACACAGACTTTCACTTCATTCGTTGTCATTCATTCATTCCCACTGCTGTAACAGATGCGTTCTGATATGGTGTTCCCCTTCCACAGCAGAGTTCCAAATATCTATCTGGTATACTTCTGTCACTTCATGCCACGGGCTCTTCACTGGCACACCTTACTTGTACAGTTTGAGAACCTTGAGGTAACGTTACTTGATAAAAAAACAGCCTTGCAGTTCACATTCTCCCATTGTAAATCATCACCGAAGACAAAAAGTACGAGGACAGGATGTGGTGAAACATCTCGGATGTTTGTCGGCAAGATCCACGAGGGTCGTCTCTTCTACCTTTTTATTGGTCATTAAGGAAGTTATAATAGGTCAGGGGACGAACAAGTAGGCCCTGGCGACGTGGTGGCTTGGCACTGTCTTGACCCACCTCATTATGTTTGATTACCCACGGGAGGGCGCGGTTCACAAGACGAGTGTTGGTCCGTCCCCCACCCTAATATATACGCTCACTACCTCGTTCATCTCCCACCACATTCAGAATTATCTTTTTATTGTTATTCTCGCTCTGGTGTGTATATGTACTACAAGTGTGGGCGGAAGGCACGCCCTTTATGTGCAGAGGAAGGGGTATGTACGTATGTACTGTATGTATGTATGTGGACCTGACATTTAGGGGAAATGAAGAAGAGAAATTAAAGGATATCACTATAAAAAAAGAGGATGTTCTTAAGAAGATAAATAAATTAAAGAAGACAAAATCTCCAGGGCCGATGAAATTTTCCCTCGACTTTTGAAAGAGTGTAAGGAGCAGATTTTGTAAATACATTTACAAAATCATTAGACACGTGAGTTGTGCCAGACTTGTGGAAACAGGCAAATGTAATACCCATATTCAAAAAGGGAGACAGAGCATCAGCGTCAAATTACTGGCCGATTAGTCTGACGTCAGTAGTGGGAAATTTCTTGAATCAATTATCGCAAAATAGCGTCCGATCGAATTTAGAGGAAAAAAAAATGATCTACGACTCCCAACGAGGATTTACAAAGGGAAAATCTTGTCTAACAAATCTGCTGACGTTTTTAGGATAATGACGAAAATTACGATGTTATTTACTTAGACTTTAGCAAAGCATTTGATAGAGTACGGTAACAGAGGCTTCTGAGAAAAGCTAAGGCTCATGGTATCGAGGGGAAAGTTGGATAAAATCACGGTTCACCGATAAAACACAGAGGGTCAGCGTACTGTAGATGGTTTTAAATCTGAGTGGGGTTGTGTAACTAGTGGGGTTCCCCAGGGGTCAGTACTGGGTCCACTCTTGTTCATAATCTACATAAGCGATCTAGATGCTGGGATCAGCAGTGACATAAGCAAGTTTGCGGATGACACAAAACTAGGGCGGCAAATTAATTCAGGGCAGGATGCAAATGCACTACAGGAGGATTTAAATAAACTGCAGGAGTGGTCAGAAAAAGGCAAAAGGATATTCAACACCAGCAAGTGCAGCGTACTTAATATTGGAAGAACGAATACTATCAATATGTACAGCCTTAACAACATAAACCTAGAGAAGTCGACTTGTGAAAGAGATTTGGGGGTACTTAAAAGCCCGGACCTTCGGCCTAGAAAACAGTGCGTTTATGTTCGAAATAAGGCAAACAAAGTATTAGGTTTTATATCTAGAAGTGTAAGTAATAAGTACGGAGGTCATATTGCAATTATATCTTGCGCTAGTCAGGCCGCACCTCGATTATGCTGTTCAGTTCTTGTGCCCATATTATAGAATGGATATCAATTAACTGGAGTCGGTGCAGCGAAGAATGACGAGAATGATTCCGGGACTTAGAAACCTTTCATATCAAGATAGATTAAAGAACTAGACTTGCATTCCCTATTAATACGAAGAGTGCAGGGAGATTTGATAGAAGTATTTAAGTGGGTGAAAGGAATCAATAAAGGAGTTATAGATGAAGTTCTTATAGTATCTGAGAAGGATAGGATTCGTAGCAAGAGATTTAAGTTGGATAAATTTAGGTTTAGGAGGGAGATAGGAAAAAACTGGTTCACAAATAGGGTGGCAGACGAGTGGAACAAACTTAGCAACTTTGTAGTAAGTGCTGGGATGCTTGAAAGTTTTAAAAGGAGGCTAGATAGATTCATGGACGATAGAGAGTGGTTGTAACTCTCGACAGGAGCTGCCGTGCATAGGCCAACCAGCCTATTGCAGACTCCTTATTTTCTTATGTTCTTATGTATGTATGTATGTATGTATGTATGTATGTATGTATGTATGTATGTATGTATGTATGTACGTATGTAAGTATGTATGTGCTGATAACCACAAGGAAAAAGAAAACACGAAGTTCCCAAGCGCTTTCGTGTAATTCATATCTTCAGGGGTGAGTACAGACTAAAATAGAAGTGCAGAACAAGTTATATATATATACAGATGAGGGTGAGAACAAGTCCACAGAGGTCAAGTATAGGTAATGACCCTACTAATCTTTACAAAAGCACCACAGCGGTCGGTAGTCAGGTCAGAGGGAAAACTGACCCAACCTTCTCAACTGGTTACAAATCTTCTTAATTACAAAATTGTCCAATTTGTACATACCGTTACTCAAATTCATGTTAACGGATTCGGTATGTTTAATGAGACTAGAATCTATAATGTTCCTATTGTCAATGGGTAATCCACTCTCACCTGTATTAAGCAACCTATATATGGAATTCTTTGAACAGAAACTATTAAGTATTATCTTACCACCTTCAGCAGTCTGGTTTAGATATGTAGATGATGTATTATGTCTCTGGCCTAGTAATGAGGACCTAAAAGCGTTCCTGCACGACTGTAATTAGCCTTTCCTAGACTGTCTGATCCATAGAATAGGGAACACCTTTAAGTTCACTATTTATAGAAAACCAACTAATGTGTGTTCATACATTCATTATTATTCTGCCCACCATAATAGAGTCAAACAGTCAGTATTTTCAACAATGTTTTTACGTGCTTTGAGAATTTGCAGCCCGGAATTCATTGATGAGGAATATAAATATATCTATAATATTGGCTCAAACCTTAAATACCCTAGATCTTTCATAGACAAATGCCTGAACATTACTAAGAAATCTTTTTATAGAACTGATCCCAAGCCCACCCATGACCATAAGCATCTCCTAGTATTACCATTTCACAAAAATTTCTCTCAAATTCCTTTACAACTAAAAACCTGGAACGTCAATGTGGCATTTAAAAACTCATGCACTATTAAACAGATGTTAATCAAGAACTCCCCCAATAATACAAATGGCTGCATTTATAAAGTCCCTTGCAAGGAATGTAATAGGTTTTACTTAGGCCAAATAGGTAAAGATCTTGTAACTAGACTTAAACAACATAAATACAGTGTTAGGACAGGCCAGGAATCCAATGCTCTGTTCGGACTTACTTCCTAGCCCCCATTAGTCCCTGTTCACCTAGCAGTAAAGTAGGTACCTGTTGTAAGTCGAAAGTTGCGAATTCGTATTCAGGGAAAGTTGTTGGAGCTTCCAATAACTTGATGACATAAACCACTGACTCTTCAGGCTTCTACGCCCTTGACTCTTCAGGCTTCTATGCCCTTAACTCATGAGACATAAAGGTAAGCATGAACTTAGCATGCTTCCGTGTTGGGCGCTGTAAACGCTTCTGCGCTTCACCTTACACAAGGATGTTAGGGAGTGCCCAATGAATAAAAAAAAAAAAAAAAAATGCTCTGTTCGTTCATTTGAGGGATAATAAACATTGAATTGACTGGGATAATGCCTCCTCAATATTACCTTGTAATTCAATTGACAGTAGGAACATTATAGAGTCTAGTCTCATTAAACATACCGAATCCATTAACATGAATTTGAGTAACGGTATGTACAAACTGGACAATTTTGTAATTAAGAAGATTTGTAACCAGGTGAGAAGGTTGGGTCAGTTTTCCCTCTGACCTGACTACTGACCACTGAGGTGCTTTTGTAAATATTAGTAGGGTCATTACCTATACTTGACCTCTGTGGATAAAGGTTCCAAGTGTTCCCTGAAGAATGCAGTGATGGGTAGGGAAACACTGGGTAACACTGAAGTCCATTTATTCGGATAGGAGAAATACAAGTGGTGACTTGCGTGTGCCATGCACGGCCCACGGAGTCAGACTGAGACTGCCTTGCCATATGGCAGCCTCGGGGCAATGTTGCCACATAACACGTGCAGTGTTGCCACGTAATTATATATATAAATGCTACTCGGCACAGTAGCTTATTTACAAGGTTGCTACTTGGCACAGTAGCATAGATACATAACCTACATCTCCCTCCCCCCCTCACTCTCATAGTCTTTGTCTTGAGCGGACTTCTTAGTCCTAAGTCGCTCCGAGCGTCGAGGTGCACTGTGGGGCGGATCCTCGTGAGGTGTAGGGGACTCGTCCTCGGTCAGGGGGCCAGCAGCAGGGGGTGGGACTGGCCGCAGGAAGCGGCGGTTCCTCCACCAGACGCGGCCGCTCGGCATCCTGACCTTGTAGTCCCGCGACCGGCAGACGCCCATCACTATGCCCACCTTGTCCCAACGTGTCGTCGTCGGGTCTTGGACATGGACAAGGGCACCAATCTCCAGCGGCTGAAGAGGGCGGGCACGGTCGTCATACCAAGCCTTGGCGTCCTGGGCACGTGAAGCGGCGCGGCGGTCGCAGCTCTCTGCTCTGGTCTGCCACTCCTTCGCAAAGGCCTTGGCGTGTGCAGGAACGCAAGAGCGGAGAGGGTGACCATACAGGATCTGGGCAGGGGAGCGCCCTGTGTGGGTGGGAGTATTACGTAACTCCAGGAGTCCTTTGTCAAACGCCTCACAGTCTATGTTGGCTGAAGGGGCCACCTTGAGGATGAGGTGCTTGACTGTCTTGACCGCAGCCTCAGCTTGGCCGTTTGACTGTGGGTAGTGGGGTGTTGACACGATGTGGCGGACTCCCCAACGCTCCAGGAATCCTGTGAAGTCCCGGCTGGTGAACTATGGCCCACCGTCCGTCCGCAGACGTACGGGGACGCCCAGGTCACGAAAGAGGTGCCGGAAGTGGCGAATGGTGGCCGCGGACACCGTGTCCGAGCCACAGATTACCACCACAGGCCAGCCAGAGAGTCGGTCGGCGACAACTAGGAAATGTTTCCCAGCTGTGCTGAAGAAATCACCCGACACAGACTCGAAGGGCCTGGTGGGTTCATCGTCGGACAAGAGGGGCTCCTGCTGTTGACTGGGCTGCATGATCTGGCACGTCTCACAGATATCCGCGTCAATGCCGGGCTAGTACACAGCCTGCCTTGCGCGGTGCTTGGTGGCCTCTGCTCCACGATGGCTGTCATGTAAGCAGGCCAGAACGCGACGACGGAGAGCTGCAGGGACGACCACACGGGCACCGTACAGGACGAGGTCCCCATCTGCGTAGAGGTCCTCACGTATCTTCCAATATGGGCGTAGGGCGTTGTGGAGCTCAAAACGGTCGCGAGGGAACCCAGTCCTCACACTATCCAAGAGCTGAGTGTAGGAGGGGTCGTCGCGTGCCGCGGTCCGTAGTTCCTCAAGGGCCAGATTGCTGTCGGGTGGCGACACTGAGGCCTGGGTGCTGGCGAGGGACTGTACGGCCTGCAAAGTGACGATGTTGCTGACGGAGAAACCGGCCTCGGTGCTGAGCATCTCGTCTTCAGGTGTCGGGTGGCTGTCTGGGGAGCGGGAGAGGGCATCCGGGATGCACAACTCCTTACCTGCGCGCCAAGCCGCGGTGGAGACGAAGGCCAAAATCTTCTCCTTCAGGCGCTGGAGGCAGGGATTATCGATGGTGTCCAGTGAATAGTGATTAAGAATGGGGACCAAGGGCCTGTGGTCTGTGATGAGGTCGAAGTGCTGTAGGCCAATCAAGTAAAATTTGCACTTCGATAAGGCCCATACCACTGCCAGCAGCTCCAGCTCGATGGTAGCGTAGCAAGGCTCAGCATCGGTGAGGACGCGAGAGCCACACTGTACGAGCCAGTACTTTCCTCCACCGTGATCCTGGAGAAGGGCGTAACCAACCCCGTACAGGCGCGAGGCGTCTGTCTGGAGGACAGTGGGGAGCGCTGGGTCGAAAGTAGCAAGGATAGGTGGACTTGACAGGGCCTCCTTCACCTTATGAAAGGCGAGGTCGTGGTCAGGGGTCCAGGTGAAAGTCCTCTTGGGGCTCATAAGGGGGCGGAGAGGCTCGGCAGCGGCGGAGACGTCAGGAGAAAATTCTGCCAGCTGGTTCACCAGGCCCATGAAAGACCTGAGATCCGTAAGGTTGGCAGGTTTTGCAAAGTCCGCTATGGCGCGAACTTTCTCCGGGTCCACAGCAATGCCATCCCATGAGAGTCGGTAGCCGCATAAAGACACTGCAGGTGCGGCCAAGACGAACTTCTCGGCATTCAGAGTGATGCCGTGCGTCCTACACCTGGTCAGTACCTCGTCGATGCGGCAAAGATGCGTCAGGTAGTCCTCATCGTAGAGGAGGACGTCATCCACTACCTTCACGCAGTTGGTCACGCCTTGAAGTGCCATGTCACCACGGAGACAGAAGGCATCCCCCGTAGCAGCGAATCCCATAGGGCCACGTCAGTAGCGGAAGCGTCCGTAAGGCGTGATCAAAGTGGTCAGTGGCTGATCCTCCTTCTTGAGTGGGATCTGCCAGTAACCACAGAGGGTGTCCATTGTCGAGAAGTGCCGTACCTTCGGGTCCACACTCCGTATAGCTGCAAAAGGTGTGGGTGAGGGGTGGGCAGGACGGGACACCTGGCTGTTAAGCTTAGACAAGTCGGTAGTAATCCGCACTCCACCGTTAGTCTTAGTCACAGCGACTAGAGGGTGGCACCAAGGAGACGGGTCGTCACCAACGGGTACGATGACACCCTGGGCCACCATGGAATCCAGTTCCTTCTTGACTGAATCCCTGAAGGCGAGAGGAATCAACCGGGGAGTGTGTATGGCAAACGGCTGTGCATCTTCCCGCAGGTGTATCCTCATAGGCGGACCCGCCATAGCCTTCAGTGGCGAGGTCCATAGGGCCTCCATCGTCACCAGCACATCCGAGTACTCCTTCAGGAAGTCGGCCCTTGCGGCTGAAGGAAACGTCTCGCTGTGAAGAGGAAGCAGCCGTGACTTGGGTGGAGGCGGGGCGGGAGTGGACGCAGGGTCTGGGCAGCTCTGTGCGGCAGCGCCAGGCGCGTCGCTCGGTGATTCACGCACCCTGCTGGCGGTGTACCGAGCAGCTGGGATCTGCTCGGGAAAGTCTCTGAGCACCACACCTAACTCCTTGCAGTGCTCCCACGACAACAAGGGTGTAGCGAGAGTAGGCTGCACGTCGATCCTTCCGTGACACGACCTGTCGCCGTAGGTGATCTCTGCTTGAAAGGAGCCCACAGCGTCGGGCATCTGGGAACCGTCCGCATTGTAGTACAGCAGCTGCGGCGGTGGTCCCAGGTCACGTTTGGTGAGGCCCAGTTTCTGGAGGTGCTTCAACCCAATCACCGTAGTATCAGCGCCGGTGTCCGGTATCACCTCGATGTGTCCCGACACATCACCGTGTGTGACGGCGACGGGGATGGTAGGAGAAGGGATAGCCCTGGGGCGTGTGGTCGAGTCCACCCTTCTGATGTGACTCAGCTGCTGCTTGGGGCTGCGTGGGCCATCTGAAGGGGGCTGCGTGCGAACCACCCCGAGGGAAGTGCGCTGCTTTCCTCCTCGTCTCGGGCTTTTGGGCTTGGGTTGGCGGCAGCACTTGTCGTAGTGTCCATAACGACCGCAGGCCTGACACTTGTGGCCTCGTGCAGGGCACCTGTCTGTGTTAGACCAGTGGCCCTTATGGCCACATCCACGACACAGTGCGTCGGCGGCCGGGCATGTCTTGGGGCCATGCTGCTTTCCACAGCTGCCACAGGAAGCACTAGGCGGAGGCGTGGAAGAACGTGCGGCAACCTTCACGTTGTTGGCCGCCTTCTTACCCTTCTTGTACTGAGAGATTGCTCTCACAGCAGGTGGGGCCCGTAAGGCAGAGGTGGCGGACTTGGTGGCCACGTATGACCGACATTCAGTCACTACCACCTGGAATGTGGAGGAAGCGTCCAGGGGGATGAGTCGCTACACCAACTCTTCTTGTCTGACACCTGTCAAGATCCCGTGCTTGATCCAGGCTTCCTCACATTCCCGGCTGTGCGCCTTGCAGACGTCGATCTCCTCCGACAAACTCTTCAGGCGTACAAAAAAGTCGTCAAAGGATTCGTTCTCCGCCTGCTTGCAGCTTGCAGCAAGTGGTGACTTGCTTGTGCCATGCACGGCCCACGGAGTCAGACTGAGACTGCCTTGCCATATGGCAGCCTCTGGGCAATGTTGCCACATAACACGTGCAGTGTTGCCACGTAGTTATATATA
The DNA here is from genome assembly GCF_018991925.1 of Homarus americanus. Classification (NCBI taxonomy): domain Eukaryota; kingdom Metazoa; phylum Arthropoda; class Malacostraca; order Decapoda; family Nephropidae; genus Homarus; species Homarus americanus. The sequence goes on along the minus strand of NW_024735442.1, from coordinate 9,186,539 downwards.
TAAATGCTACTCGGCACAGTAGCTTATTTACAAGGTTGCTACTTGGCACAGTAGCATAGATACATAACCTACAGTGGACTTGTTCTCACCCTCCTCTGTATACAGTATATATATACTTGTTCTGCACTTCTATTTTAGTCTGTACTCACCCCTGAAGATGTGAATTACACGAAAGCGCTTGGGAACTTCGTGTTTTCTTTTTCCTTGTGGTTATCAGCATATACCTCGATCATGGGCACCTACAGTGATTTATTTGCAAGTATGTATGTATGTATGTATGTATGTATGTATGTATGTATATATATATATATATATATATATATATATATATATATATATATATATATATATATATATATATATATATATATATATATATATATTTTATATATATATATATATATATATATATATATATATATATATATATATATATATATATATGTATATATATATATATATATATATATATATATATATATATATATATATATATATATATATATATATATATGTAATATTCAGAAATTTCAGTGTAATATTTAAAGATGCAATTACCAATATTGGTGATACTGAGTCGTACAAGGTCGTATGAGTGATGGTGGCGCTGCTTGCTGCTCGTACAGTAGTGAGAGCTCCGGGAACTGCGCCCATATAATATTAAGTATACTCTCGTGACTTAATTTGGACGTTAATTATGAAATTTAATGACAGTTAATTAATTAAAAGTTATTATAGATCGTTTTCCAGTCCGAAAATGTTGAGTAAGCCCTAATTAAGCTATTTGTTATGCGAAAAATAAGTCACTCCTTCAAGGTGACTCGCCCGGGGCAGTCGTGAGGCAGTGGTCAAACAGACATGAACTCTGCTTTGGCCATGAGAGACGACACGTGAACTGGTTTCCTTCGTTCATTTAACATCAGTATTAACAAGTGAGTTTTATTCAATCTCCCAGAGATTAGATAGGGCGGTAGGAACAAACAATGAGTGAGTGACGGTGATGTGAGACAATAGCTAACAGAGGGTATATTGCAGGGATTCTGTAGAGCCCACGCTGTATGAACGTCCACACGATCTGAACGCGTTCACTCATCTGAGTTGAGCCCACGCGGTTGAGTGAGCAGTGAGGATTGGAGTGAAACCAGGTGGCTGGGTGTACAACTAATGACGTGGGACCATCGTCTGTCATCGTTTGACGATCGTTTGGGGGTCACCAGTTCTCCTCCACCTCAGCTCACAATACTACAAATCTAAAGGCAGTTTAGTGAAAACCTTTTACTAGCGGGAAGCTAGAGCTCCCCTCAACTATACAAGGTCTAATTTGCTTACTCCCTTCCGTTTCATGGGTGTACTGAGTGTAAAATGAGGCTAACTGAGGGAATGAATGGTCACACGCTGAGACCAGGAGTCTAGTGGGTACTTAGAGGAACATTCTCCAAGGTTATGAAGGGCTCGTTTGTGCCTTAAGAAAAATGTGGGTGCGTGCGGAACCTATGTGTGTTAAGGAGCATGTTTTCATGGGTATTGGTGGAGTCAATAACTTCGTCATATAGTGATAATATTTTTTCAGTGACTGATATTGTCTTGCTGTGTGTAGTTAATACTATTTTTTCAGTGACTGATATTGTCTTGCTGTGTGTATTTAATATTTTTCTTAAATATATTTGATAGTTTTGTTTTCCAATGTTTATGTGCCACTAGTTGATGTCAGATAACGAGGGAACTGTTTTCAGATGAGGTTCATCCTTTCTGTTGTAAATAATACTGTTGATTTAGTTTTTTAATGCATTTAATATTTCTTTATAATTTCAATATCATGTATAACTTTTGTTACCCAGTGTAGTGTCTTAAGCCAGGTTAAGAGGTGTGCATCTGTTGGTGTAACATTATTTTGTTGAGTGCCCTTAAGGCCTATTCATTGTGGAGTTAATAATTTCTTATTTTTTATACCATTTTCTCAGTGATTGATATTATTTTGTTGAAAGCCCTTAAGGCCTGTTCACATGCTCAAGCAACATTTCTTAATACTTTGAATTTATTGTTGTCTAATGAGGCATTTTCTAAATTTCTAATATTTTCAATATCATGTATAACTTTTATTCCCCAGAGTAGTGTTTTAAGCCAGGTTAAGAGGTGCGCACATGTTGTTGTACTATTATTGATTGTGTCTGTAGTGTTGGAGGGAATAGAAGTGTCTAAATTTTACAGTGCGTCTCATTCACCCCAATCACAGGTGCTATCCTTCCACGGGTCACTGAGAATTCATTTTTTTAGTAGTTTTAAGTGTGTTTGTGCTGGTTCGGTTTTTTTTCTCCAAGGGGCGCTTCCACCGCATTACCATCCATCTAATAAACCCCAAGTCAAGTGAGAATAATTCCATTTATGAATATAATAATTGGAATTATACATACATGTATGTATGTATGTCTGCTGACATTACGTCACGGATCACCCCAACACTATCCCAGGCGAGCTAAAAATTAATTCCATTTGGATATGGTCATGCGACGTAGAGTCAAGTGACGCTTACCCTCTCCTCTCTCTCTCTTGATCACGCTGTGCTGTGACGTAGTTTCTTAGGCCCTTTACGATGCAGCTTCTCAAGCTCGCTGTAATGGAGTCCACATATATTGATCATAACACTATCACCATAAGGCGTCACATGACTATGAGGGGTTTCAATTCGTCGCTAATCATAGTCGCCATTTGTGAGAAAGAGTTAGAGTGAGTGTACTTTTAGCCGAGACTCAGTTCAGACGTATATCCCTTACAGCAAGCAGTATCCTTCGTTTCGGTAGGCTCTGTACATAGTTTTATTAATACAGAGAAACCACTGCACAAGATTATACTTCATCCCTTCTCATTGAAGAATAAATAGAAAAAAAGTGTGTATGAAACTCGACTTTGGTAATATCCATGACCAGGAAGAATAAAACAATTACCAATCATAACCCGCTCTGACTCAGAAACTAGTAAATATTCTAAAAGGATAAACACCCCTACAAAAGGTGGTGCCAGCCTATGAGATACCCTACAATCTCTGAAACGACTATAGCCAGTCACACTGTTCTATGGTCACGTCCCAGTTCCATTTTACACTTCACGCTATTGCAGTGTTCCACCAGTGTTCCAGTTCCACGTAACTACAGTTTTCCAAAATAGTAGAAGTATGAGAAACAAAATGGATGAAATCAAGGCGTTGGTATATACCGAAAAAATCGATATAATAGCATCACCAAAACATGGATAAACCTAGACTCACGTGAGTTACCTGTCGAATACCAAATTGCAGGATACAAATTATTCCATACCGATAGGCAGATTAGGAAAGGAGGCGGAGTAGTAATCTATGTCAGGGATAATCTGAATTGTGTTATAAATAAGGAAATAAAAACTGAGCGAAATACAGAAACAATTTGGATAGAATTAATCGATGGTAAGGAAAAATTAATCACAGGAGTAATATATAGACCTCCTAATCTTGATAGAGTTAATGAGTAAATGCGCAGGGCTTCCATACATAGAAAAGTCTGTATAGTAGGCGACTATAACTTTAGCCAAATAGATTGGATTGACCTTAAGGGTAACTCAGAATCAGAAGATTTTTTTAAACAATCCAGGAATGCTTCCTAAGCCAACATATAACCGAACCCTCACGGGGTAATAATATACTCGATTTAGTTCTGTCAAGCAGAGAAAACCTCATTAGTAATGTCGAGGTAGGGAACTTGCTAACAGCGATCACAAAGAAATTAGATTCCAGTTAGAATTTCAGAACAAACACAAAGAAAATTTTACTGAAGTCCCAGATTTCAGAAGGGCAAACTTTGATAGTTTGAAGAGGCAGCTGAGAGAAGGGGTATCACGCTTGGGGGTGAATTACATGACCTCACATGAGGTTGTCTTGGTCACGCAATATTTATATATATATATATATATATATATATATATATATATATATATATATATATATATATATATATATATATATATATATATATATATATATATATATATATATATATATATATATATATATATATATATATATATATATGTATGTATATGTATGCTGATAACCACAAGGAAAGAAGAAAACACGAAGTTCCCAAGCGCTTTCGTGTAATTCACATCTTCAGGGGTGAGTACAGACTAAGGAGAAGTACAAAACAAGGTATATATATATATATATATATATATATATATATATATATATATATATATATATATATATATATATATATATATATATATATATATATATATATATATATATATATATATATATACAGAGGAGAGTGACATCAAGTCCACAATGGTCAAGTATTAGGTAAAGACCCTACTAATCTTCAAAAAGCACGGCAGCAGTCGGTAGTCGGGTCAGAGGGTAAGCATATACCTGGATCACTCGCACCCACAGTGATTTACTTGCATATATATATATATATATATATATATATATATATATATATATATATATATATATATATATATATATATATATATATATATATATATATATATATATATATATATATATATATTATTTTTTTTTTAGTTCTGGATTTTATAAGTGGCATGTTTGAAGTAAACACTTTGTTGGTTTTGCTTTATTTAAGAAAAATATAGTTTCACAGGTACTGAGTTCAGTTGAGAGCATTGTACCTTCTCTGCTCAGGCAAATGTCTTAGTACACTTGCATGGGAGAGCACTTAAGTGAGATGTTCACTGGGTAACAGGTAATATGATAATCTTTCTCTCTCACCAGGGAGAGGGAGTCGTCAGGCGTTCCTTACAGGATACGCGTCAGGTTGTTGTTGTTGAAATGTGTTGACCACGCTTGACCTCGCCTGCTCCCCAGAGGAAATGTCAACTCACAAATTGATTCATACTCATGGATGAATGACTTGGTGAATATATGGGTAATATACATTTGGGTAAATATTTATATAATACAAATTGCGCTGTTACACCGCTCGGTCACCTATAACCGATGTCCTCACGGATTAAAACCTAGGTGTACATAACCTTGTTACAAAAAGTTGTGCTTAGCTAAACCTTTTCGTTGTTTATATGTTTTTGCAATTCCTTCCTAAAAGTTTTCTTAGAAACTATTGTGTACCTAGAAGAAATCTTCCTGTAACAAATTATCATAACAATCAAGGAACTGATAAATATGATGGTAGGTATAATAAAACCAGTTAGGATTATACCGGAAGATAAGTATAAAGGAAGACAATCCTGTAAGTCAATAAACTGAGTCTCATTAATATAAGATTGGAGGTTAAGCTTATGAGAAACAATATGGAGGTTTCTGAAACTTATATTGAAGGGAAATGGTATGGGAATCAGCTTAGAAGTAATATTTGTGACAAATGCAAGATGATGACGAGTAGGCAAGGTTGTGATTGCATTACTGCTAATTTCGCAATAGTCTGGTGCTATATAATAACCTTCTACCACTAAATGTTTGCCTACATCCTGACATATAAGTATCACACTGGTTTGATGCGGGAAAAAAGAAATATTGCACATTATTGACATGTGCGTCAAACACTAACCTATGTGGTATTGGAGTGTATACACATTGTTGTAGAGCTGTAGAGGCATTAGTTTGTAACAGAGCTAATTCACATGAAGCTTCCGCGACCCGACTGAATGAGAAAGCATACGCTGGACAAACATGCAGATGCAAATATGTTGATTTACAATGATTTAGGACTTCATGCTTAGCCACAGTAACTAGTGAAAAATCCTCCGATACTACTATTAGTTCAGTTTGTTTGTTCAGAATTAATATTCCCTCATTCGCTTTTATTGGAAATGGTTCCAAATGCCATGCATTAATTTTTTTTATTTTTTTAGTGGAATGTGTAGAAGTATTTCCCTGTGTGTTAATGTTGCTTCTAATAAGGGAAAATAATATTTCACTTCATGCTCCTGAAAGATAGGAGTTAGATGATAATTAGTTTCAGATATATGCAACGCGGCATTTAGTTGATGAACCGGCGTCAACACGTCATAACTCTGCATTTACAAGATCAGCAATGAGCCTATTAATGGTTTCTATGAAATATTGTACAGAGGCCTCAGAAGCACGCGTGTATTCAGATAAGCATAGTTGCCATTCCAGTGTAGATTCTGACCGAATGAATCCCTCAACCACTTGTGTTAGTTGATTAGTCGTTCAACAATATTATTCATATGAGAGGTCAGAGTTCTTATTGCCTTGTACGACTGTGTAATGGCCATATTTTGTTTCCTAACCACGTCTGAAATTGCACTCATTTTATTTCCTAGTTTGGCCACATCTTCGGCAGTTGCCGTACCAATTAAACCTACAAAAATAAACAGACCACGTTTTTGACGCCGCTGAGAATGTACATTTTTCCCGATGTCTTCAGGAGATACAGGGAGCTTTCCCTCGAAATGCCTTGTCTCTGCTGACTTTTTTCATCCTATCTACATGTACTATATCTATAACATTTGACGTTGGCTCATCAACTTGGAATTTGTTTCCATGTTCTTTCGCTCTAATCACGTACGGACCTTTGACTTTAGGCGAGAATTTTGATACGCGTTCCGGTTCTCTTATCATTACTTTGTCTCCTATTTCAAATTTCATAGGCTAAGCTTTTTTGTGTTGCTTGCAGATCATTTCAGCACGTGAGGCCGCTAAGTGTTTTCGTACTTTTCCATGGATGCTCGTGAAAACATTGGTTTGCTTCTTGGCATAGTCATTCATGTTGTACGCAGATTTTGGAATTCCTGTTAGTAAATCATATGGCAAGCATTTATCGGTACCGTAAATTATGTAGTATGGCGATTTGCCTGTAAAGCTATTTATAGATCCATTGATGGATGCTGCAACCTGTGGAAGCCAGTCCTCCCACGAACTATGCATTGGATTCACCACATGTCGGAGAATCTCAAGATTTTTTTTATTGAAGATGGATGGTAGGCGGTTGTGAAGGTTTGGGTATTGTCATATTGTTGACATATAGCAGCTAAGAGTTGATTCTTAAATTCTGCCCCGTTATCCGAGAGTATCACCCTAGTTATAGAGAAAGGGCAGATTAGATGAGTGACTAATGCATAAGCCACTGATTCGGCGGACTTATCCGGCAATGATGAGAGTACCACAAATCTGGAAAAATGGTCAACGCAGAAAGGTACGTAACTAGAGCCTTGATGGCTGTTTGGTAGTTGCAACAAATCGATCGCAACTGTATCCCATGGACGTTCCGGCGTCGGGTATTCTAAGATTGGAGCGGGATCCATTGTTGTTCCCTTGTGTTTTGCACAAGATAAAAATTTAGCAATGTGATGCTTGAAGTCGATCCTCATAGATTTCCAATAATATTTTTGTCAAATTTTTGTCAGACATCTATCTCGTCCTGGATGCCCAGCTTAGGGTGCATCATGGAAGAGGGTGAGAATGTTTTCCTTTAATAATGTAGGAATAACAATTTGAGAGATTGACTCTAGTTGTGTTTTCACTGAGCGATATAATATGTCATGTCGCAGCTCAAACTGTGAGAGTGGTAGAGGTAATTTGGGCAAATTTACCTCATCTCCCGATTCTAAGGCATATATAACCTTGGACCATAATGGATCCTGTAACTGTTCCGCCCTTAATTGTGACAGGGTGAACGTAGGTAGTGGCGTGACAGGAGCTGTGTCTAGATAGCGAATGAGCTACCACGTTTGCACGGCCCGGCAAATACTTGAAGTCGGGTGCGAACTCCTGTACAATCACATACCAGCGCGCTAAACGCCCTGAAAAATTCTTCCCATTAAATAGTTCTGTCACGGTTACATGATCTGTGTGGACTGTGATCGGATATCCAAAAATGAGATCCCAGAAATGCTAATGCTTCTAAATGAGAAGCTGAATAATGTGTTTCTGCATCGTTGAGGGTGCGACTGGCGTATGCTACTACCCGCCATTTTCCTCGATAATCAGTTTGCATGAGCACAGCCCCTAAACCTAGGCCTGAGGCATCAGTACACATGGTAAATGGTTTTGTGTAGTCCGGAAAGGCTAACACTGGAGCTTTCGTAAAGGCGCTCTTAAGAGCATTAAAACTGTCCTCTTCTTCCTTATTCCATGTAAACTCCACATCCTTTTTGAGGAGTTTAGTGAGTGGTGATGCTAACTTGGCATAACCTTCAATGAAAGAACGGTAGTATCCTGATAATCCGAGGAAAGCGAAGTTGATCTACGTTCTTGGGACAAGGGAATTATTTCACCGCTTTTACCTTGCAATCTATTTTGTATTTACCATTGCCATCCACTACGTGACCAAGAAATTGATTTCTGGATTTGAGAAATCCACATTTGGAAAGTTTCACTTTCAATCCAGCTAGATGTAGCTTTGTGAAAATTTCTCGTAGCTTCTTTAGATGACTTTGTAAATCTTTGCTTTCTGTGAAAAGATCATCTAGATTGGCATAGACTGTGTTACCTATCATTCCAGCAAACACGGTGTTTATCGTTCTTTGGAATGTTAGCGGCGCATTTCTTAGGCCAAATGGCATTCTTAAGAATTCGAAATGTCCCATAGGCGTGATGAACGCAGTTATTTCGCGGGAATCCTCATGTAAGGGAATTTGCCAGTACCCGCTAAGTAAATCTAAGTTGCTGAAGACTGCGTTGTCTTTTCCTAGTGACTGTAGTAAGTCAGTAAGGACAGGCATTGGAAACCTGTCTGGTACAGTTACCTGGTTGCCTCGTCGAAAATCTATGACTGGTCTCCATCCTCCATCTTTCTTGGGAACTAAAAATAAAGGTGAGTTCCATTGTGATGAGGAAGGTTGGATCACCTTTTCGTCCAACATGTCTTGTACTATTTGCTGGACTGCCACTCTTCTGCTGTGGGGTAGCCTATATGCTGGGATGTAGATTGGTTTAGCTTCCGGTTTGAGTGGAATATGATGATTTGTCAATGTTGTTTTACATAGGGGTTCTCCAGGTAATGCTATGATTTCCTTGAATTCGGCGAGTAATTCTAAAAGATCACTTTTGCTTCGAGGATGATCGACTACTTTCACGTGTGGCGCTATCAACGCTACAGTATTTACAATATGTGATTTTTCGTCCGATTTACCATGTGTTACACTACCTATTGGTAATTCTAATGGCTCTTCGACAACCTCTTTGTCATAAACAAGGAAATTACCTAAACGACACCCCTTTCTTAAGGTTATGGGTACCCCAGTTCTATTGAGAACGAGGACATCTGTGAGACTAGCTATTCTAACAGTGCTTAAGGTAGACTCAAGTGACAAACCTTTCACTCGTGAACTTTCAGTCAGACACACAACATCTGTTCCTTCACTCACATTTGCCAAACGTACTGAGACTCTAGTTAGTTACTGGCTATGTAACCGTTGTACACCAGTTAACACAGCAGGCGTTAGAGTCCAGTTCTGGCCGCTTTCATCCGAAATGTCCTTTGAGCCACTAGGTGGAGTTTCAGAGAGTTACTCCTTAACTAATTGCTGCTGTGTCAATGACTCCCCCGCGCCTGTCGAGGCAGTTATTACACGAACACCCGATGTAAGCAATGGATGTGAAGTTTGCATTGTGTGATGTTTTACAATTATGCGTGATTGTTTGATCTCGTGGCTGAACGTTAATGTTGTTCTGCCTGAGAGTGGTCAGACCAAGTAACCCTTCCGCTGGCAAAGAAAATGCCTTAACTATGAAGAAATCCGCCAAAAACGCTTTACTAGTCCTAGAAAAACGGAGTGCTAGTGTTATCACCCCAGCTATGTCTAATTGGATTCCCGACACACCGGACAGAGGAATGTCTGTAGGCCTTATTGGCCACTTATTTGGAGGATATCGCCGCTGGAGTTCATTGAACGACATTAATGACATAACATTGGCACAGGACCCCGTGTCTATATCTAGGGATAACTGATTGTTTCCTATCCTCGCCGGTACGGTCAACACCGCCACTTTGTTTAACTCGGTGATTAATGAGCCGGTGATGGAAGCGTTGTTTTCTTGAACCGTTGACTCTATCCTAGATCGTGTTGCTGGACGCGCTCCAGCAAAAAAAAAAATTATAATGAGTTATGGAAATGAAGAGAAAATATATATTAGTTATTAAACGTATTAAAAAATACTAAAAGTATATATATATATATATATATATATATATATATATATATATATATATATATATATATATATATATATATATATATATATATATATATATATATATATCTTTGTGTTGACTACACGGGAAGACTTCTTGAAGTTCACTTGTGTATGTGTAGTTTATAAAATAATGATTGTTTGTGATCTACCTGAATGGAGAGCGCGTAGAACCTATCGCTGGTTATGACGTCAGGAGTCAATGACATCCTTCTCAGGGAGGGATGACGTCACGTCTTACTGCAATACACCTGGGTCTTGCGGCGGTCAGCTCAGGGCTGATCTGGGGCTGACCTGGGGCTGACCTCTGGGTTGGAGCGATCGGCCTGGGGGCTGATCTGGGGCTGAACTCTTGGTTGGTGCGATCAGCCTGAAGGCTGATCTGGGGTTTTCCTCTGTTGCATACCGACGAGTCTTGATTGTTTTAGCAAGAGATTGTTTGATTGTCTGGAACCACTTTTACAACCTTGCTAAACTCTGGTGATGTAGAGTTAGCTGGTAGTAATGTCAGCCCACACTCGGGTAGGCTCGGCTGCTCTGGGCTCCGGTCAGGGGTAACCTTCAGTAGTATGTGTCAATGAGGGTTTGACTGCAAGGTTTGCTATTTTTCATGATGTTTTTGTTACCACTGTGTCTCTATGTATACGCTTTGCAAGTGTTTATAGCCACTGTCCTCTTAAATTTCTTGTAATTGCTTGTTTGCTGCTGATTCACTTAGGATGCCAATTAATCACTGCAATCACTTGAAGTAGTGTTTGTTTCTTAGTGTCTGACCGATTCTTCTTCTAATCCGTCTGACCGCTGCCACCAGTGTGTTGGTCACACAATATATATATATATATATATATATATATATATATATATATATATATATATATATATATATATATATATATATATATATATATATATATATTAATTATTGATTTGATAAGTGGCAGGGCTGAAGTAAACACTTTGTTGGTTTTGCTTTATTGTAGAAAAATATAGCTTCACTGGTACTGAGTTCAGTTGAGAGTATATTGTACCTTCTATGCTCAGACAAATGTCTTAGTACACTTGTATGGGACAGCACTTAAGTTAGATGTTCACTGGGTAACAGGTGATATGATAATCTCTCTCTCTCACCAGGGAGAGGGAGTTGTCAGGCGTTTCTTACAGGATACGCGTCAGGTTGTTGTTGGTGTTGAAATGTGTTGACAAAGCATGACCATGAATGCTCCCCAGAGGAAATATCAACTCACCAATTGATTCATGCTCATGGATGAATGATTTGGTGAATGTATGGGTAATATGCAGTTGGGTAAATATTTATATAATACAAATTGTGCTGTTACAAGGTGACCTCACACAATGTACCCACAGAGGGCGACCTCACCTTACCCAGAGACCTGACGGTTGAGAATGACCTGAGAACGAGATCCGAGGTTGACGAGTTTCACAACAACTTAAATAATGTGTTACTTAATGCACAAAGGCAGAACATACCATACAGAAAACTCAGATCAAACAACAATGACCCTAAATGGATAAACAATTATTTAAAGAATATTATTGGACAAATGAAGGCTATAGGAAACAAGAATAAATCGTGGTGAAGTTTAGCTCCGAGATTATTATACAGTATTGGCAAGTAGGGTTAGGCCAAATGCAAAACAGTCATGGGGTGTACGACATCATTTATGATGACCTTCTTGCCCATGCTGGACAGTCCCATTTACACCCAACCCCTAATGCTCATATATCCATCCAACCTATGTTTGAAGCTATCCAGCGCATTCGAGTTAATGATGATGTTTGGTAACTTGTTCCACTAGTCCACTACTCTATTTCCAAACCAATGTTTACCTTTTTCGCGCCAAAATCTAAATTTGTCTAATTTAAAACCATTGTTACGAGTTTGCTCCTGGTTGGATAGTTTGAGTACCTTTGTAATGTACCCTTTGTTCAGCCCTGACTTCCATTTATACACTTCTATCATATCACCCCTCACTCTACATCTCTCGAGGGAGTGCAAATTAAGATGCTTCCACCTGTCTCTGTACTCAAGGTTCCTAATGCCCGGGATTAGTCTTATCATTCCCCTCTCAATTCTTTCCAAGGATTCTAAATCCATTCTGTAATTAGGTGACCAGAATTGAACTGCGTAATCCAAGTGAGGTCTCACAAGCGCAAGCTATAGTTTTAAGAAAACCTCGCTAGCCTTGTACCTAACACTCCTTTGTATGAACCCAAGTACTTGGCTTAAGATTCCTACTTATCATTACTCCTAAATCTTTCTGGCAGTCGGATTTCTCAATAACATCGTTGTTCATGTGGCATCTGGTTTTCCTGTTTACATCTCCTATACTGAGAACTTTACATTTGTCCACATTGAATTTCATCTGAAATTTTTCAGACCATTCGAAAAATTTGTTTAGATCTTCCTGTAGTTTTGCGGAGTCCTCATCAGACTTAATTACATGCCCTATTTTAGTGTCATCAGCAAATTTACTTATGTTGCTGTCTATGCCAATATCTATGTTGTTTAAGTATATAATAAATAATAATGGTCCAAGTACTGAGTCTTGGGGAACTCCACTGGTGACGTTGCTCCAATGGGATTTAGTGCCCTTAATGCTCACTTGCTGTTTCCTGTCCTGTAACCACGCCCTAATCCATTTTAGAATATCTCCTTTAATGCCCTGAGCCTCCACTTTTCTTATGAGTCATTCGTGGGGTCTCTGTCGAAGGCTTTGTTAAAGTCGAGATATACCATATCATAATTGTGCCCCTCGTTCACTGATTCGAAAACAGATGAAAAGAATGTTAATTGATTAGTTAGACATGAACGCCCGCTTGTGAAGCTATGTTGGATATCATTGATCAACTTGTGCTTCTCCAGGTGATTTCGAATAGATTTTGAAATGATTGCTTGCAGTAATTTGCCTACAATCGATGTAAGACTTATTGGACTGTAGTTAGAGGATAGTGAGATATTTCCCTTCTTGAAAATAGGTAGTACATTCGCTTTCCTCCAGGATTCTGGTACTACACCCGTTTTTCAGGACATGTTAAACAACTTTGCTAAGGGCATACTAAGCTCTTCCTTACATTCCTTTAATACTCTGGCAAATATCTTATTGGGACCTGGTGATTTATTAGGCTTTAATTTGTCTATTTGCTTACTAACATTGTTACTAGTCACTACTGTCTCGCTTAATCTATTTTTTCACTATCTTTGTATATAGTCGACTCCTTGGGTATCATATTTAAATTTTCGGTGGTGAAAACTGTTGAAAAATATTTATTCAGATTGTTGCTCATTTTTCTGTCGCTATCAGTTAGCTCGCCTGTATCTGACCGTATTGGTCCAATCTTTTCTTGAGTTTTAATTTGATATAGATGATAGAATCCCTTGGGGTTTGACTTCGCCTCCCTTGCTATCTTCAGTTCATTATTCCTCTTTGCTTTTCTTGTCTGGGTGTTAACCCTACCGGCCAATACCTTATAATAATCTTGGAGGTAGACTTCACCACGATTTATTCTCCTACCTACAGTATAGCCTTCCTTTGTCCAATAATATTCTTTAAATAATTATTTATCCATTTAGAGTCATTGTTGTTTGATCTGAGTTTTCCGTATGGTATGTTCTGCCTTTGTTCATTAAGTAACTCAATATTTAAATTCTTGTGGAACTCGGACACCTCGTATCGTATTATCATATCATTCTCAACCGTCAGGTCTCCAGGTATTGTGAGGTCGCCTTCTGTGGGTATATTGTGTGAAGACCCTCGTGTTACGTCATGTAATTCACTTTCAAGCGTGATACCCCTTCTCTCAGCTGCCTCCTCAAACTATCAAAGTTTGCCTTTCTGAAATCTGGGACTTTAGTGGAATTTTCCCGGTGGCTGCCCTGAAATTCTAACTGGAATCTAATTTCTTTTCGATTGCTGTTGGCAAGTTCATTCCCTACCTCGACATTACTAATGAGGTTTTCTCTGTTTGACAGAACTAAGTTGAGTATATTATTACCCTGCGTGGGTTCGAGTATATATTGGCTTAGGAAACAGTCAGGGATTATTTCAATAAAATCCCCTGATTCTGAGTTACCAGTAAGGTCAATCTAATCTATTTGGCTAAAGTTAACGTTGCCTACTATACAGACTTTGCTATGTATGGAAGCCCTGCCTATTTCATCCCAAATAAGTCGCTCATTAACTCTATCAACATTAGGAGGTTTTTATATTACTCTTATGATTAATTTTTCTCTACCATCGAGTAATTCTATCCTCATTGATTCTGTATTCCGCTCAGTTTTTATTTCCTTATTTATATCACACTTCAGATTATCCCTGACATAGATTGCTACTCCGCCTCCTTTGCTAAACTCCCTATCGGTATGGAATAATTTGTAACCTGCAAGTTGGTATTTGACATGTAACTCATGTGAGTCTAGGTTTATTCATGTTTCGGTGAATGCTATTATATCGATTTTTTCGGTACATACCAACGCCCTGATTGCATCCATTTTGTTTCTCATACTTCTACTGTTTGCGTAGTAGATATTTAAGTTAGTCGTTTTCTGAGTCCTCTCTTTGTCGCATTTAGGGTTTAACTCCCTGCCTAATTTAGTTTTGCCTAATTCCTAGCGCTATTTCCCTGTAACCTTTCACTTTATTTACCCGCTCCTACTGCAGTCTCCTCCACCCCTGTGCTCATATGTTCTCCTAGCAGCTTAAAGACTTCGACATCTTTTGAACTGCCCTCTCGATAGAGCCAGCCAGAGTTGCCACCCCATCCCTAGACATGTGCACCCCATCCCTAGCATAAAGGGCCCTTCTGCCGTAGAAGTTGTCTCAGTTGTCAATGAATGGGACTGATATTGACTTGCAATATCTGTCAAGATGGCCGTTGACACCAACTGTCCTCGACAACCATCCATTGCCAACTCTCCTTCTAGGCAGGACACCACATATGATAGGGATCCCCCCCTTCGACCTAATACGTTTTAAAGCTGTCTTGAACTTATCAAGAAGCTCCTCACTCCTACACCGGCCAATATCATTGCCTCATGTACTAAGGCAGATATTGGGTTTGTTCCCCGTTACAGACAAGATATTGTCCATCCTGTCAACTAGATCCCCCACCCCAGCTCCTGGAAAAGACACCCTCATCCTATTTTTATTATTATCACAAAAAGCTCTGTCCAGGTACTGTACCTGGGAATCGCCAACAATTAAGGTTTTCGTACCTTTCTTGTCAGCCTTGTCCCTGACTATGCTAACGTCCAATTCGTCTATCAAAGGACTGAAAGAGTTGGTACACTTAGCTGTTTTTGTTGTATCCTTGGTGTGTTTTCTCACCACCAGTTTGTTAGTCGATCTCCTCATAACCTTCCATTCGCCTGAGTTTTCGTCAGACATGGGCTTTCCTTGTCTCTTTTCTTCTTTCATCCTCGCTATCACTTCCTTTAATTTAAAGATTTCTTCCTTGACCCTCTCTAACTCTAACTCGGCCTGGTGAAAGCCCTGTCCAATTTATAGCCCTCGTGGACACTTACAGGCAACTGTGCTTAATGTTTTTCGGAATTTCGCCTGGGTGGACATGAAGCCCAC
The DNA here is from genome assembly GCF_018991925.1 of Homarus americanus. Classification (NCBI taxonomy): domain Eukaryota; kingdom Metazoa; phylum Arthropoda; class Malacostraca; order Decapoda; family Nephropidae; genus Homarus; species Homarus americanus. The sequence goes on along the minus strand of NW_024735442.1, from coordinate 9,170,771 downwards.
AGGAAGTAATCATACAGGTGCATCTTGTGAAGCCATCTTCAAATTTTTGCATTTTATATTATTTTAATGAGTGTACCTACCCATGTTAGGAATAAAGTAGCTGAAATTAAACTAAATCCTTCAACCACTGTCATGCAGTTACAGTCACATTTTAACCAACAAGGAGGATTTATTAAAGAAGTAGTAGTTTCCACTACCACAGCTAAATATAAGGACAGCAGTGAGCCTCTTACAAGTGCAAGGAAAGCTAAAAATAAGAAAAAGTCTCCTGTCATATGTCATTTGTGTTGCACACCTGGACACATTAGGCCTAAATGTCCTCAAATTAACACCTTTTCCACTATTTCAGCTGCATCAACTGACGGAACCTTCCTGGTACAAAGGGCACAACAAATCCTAGATTAAGGACGGTGAATTAAACCCAAGTCAGCCTCACCAATTCAGGTGACGGGCAATAAATACTGTGCCTACCACAAGTCCCGAAGGCACAATACAGGCGAATGTCGGGGTCACCTTAAACTCTGACAGGTAACACCTACTGTTCACAACACCAACTCTTTCCCTAATGCACGGGAAACAACCAACTTGCCTCCTCAGGGAAACACATAAACAATAATAGTATTTCAACTTTAGGTGCGGGGGTGCTGGTGGTAGAGTGGTACCGCTCTTGCCTTCGCAAGCGAGATGTCACGGGTTCGATTACCGGGCCGGTGGAAGTTGTTTGGACATACTTCCTAGCCCCCGTTAGTCCCTGTTCACCGAGCAGTAAAGTAGGTACCTAGTGTAAATCAAAAGTTGCGAATTCGTATTCAGGGACAAGTTGTTGGAGCTTCCAATAACTTGATGATATAAGCCATTGACTCTTCAGGCTTCTATGCCCTTGACTCTTCAGGCTTCTACGCCCTTAACTCATGAGACATAAAGGCAAGCATGAACTTAGCATGCTTCCCTGTTGGGCGCTGTAAACGCTTCTGCGCTTCACCTTACACAAGGATGTAGGGGAGTGCCCAATAAAAAATAAATAAAATAACTTCAGGTGCCAGTGACTATAGTGTGTTGTCTTTGACTAAAAATTTTAATACCTTCTTACGAGTTAGGGAAAGAATAGAACCTATTGTTTGGGGTCAAGTGGGTCAGAAAAACACTTAGCAATCTTACAGGGGACGAAGTAAATGGAGATTATTTCAGGTATTGGCGACCCAGGGAGTCAAGGTCAAGGGTGTCATACAGCTTAAGGTTAAGTTAGGGAATACATACATTACTTGTTTAGCCTATGTAGCTGAAGGAGTTAATATCCCCGGGCATTTGATGATGGGTCACCCGACCATGAGGACCTACAAGATTGTAGTGGTTCACAATGAGAATTTAATTGCAGTTAACCAGGGCATAGTTTGATTGGTAACTTATGTTCGTCACCCTCCTAACTCAGCTCGGAATTATAGGACGACCGATTTGCGATCTTTAGCAACTGAGGTTTCTGTCCCAAATAATATTAACAGACAGACCCTCTCGAATGCAGACGAATTACAGTTGGCTTTCAATCCAACTGTGAGTGATGATCACTTAGTCAATACAGTACTTATTATTTTCTGAATTATGCCCTGGAAAACTTGTCAAAGGTGTACATATCCTGCCTGACCAGTTAACCAAAGCTTCTGTGATGTTAGATTCTAAATGGTTGGAACAGCATGGTTTCGATCCTACTAACCCTAGGATTAAGATATGCTGTCTAATAGAACCTTCCACGGTGAAGGCTAGAGGGATTATTTCTGTCTGCACGCTACATGAGAGCCAAGGCGGACTAGTGGAATTATACCTGACCAGTATATCCTCCTTCCATCAATGGCTCCGGCGTGGTACGAGAACTGTTGCATTGTCTATATTGAAGGGTAACATTCAGGATAGATAAAATCAATGATTTTCAAATCAGCATTGTTAACGCAGTGCCTAACGTTCTCACCACACGAAGTGATACTGAACAGAGTCCTGTAACCGGAGCCCCAGAAACATTACCTATAATAAATGCGAGCCACGTGCATCCGACAGGATTCGCTAAGGCCTTACCTACACTGTTGGACTTACTCAACATATGCAGTTCTATATTAGCACCAAAAGGGGAACCCCTGGGACAGGTACATCTCGTTCAACATCACATTAATTTGCAACCTCGTACTAACCAAATGTACATACCTGCATACCGGCAGCCTCATTCACAAAGAGGCACAATAGACTAGTGTGTGGAGGAAATGCTATCACAAGGGATAATTTAGATAGCTAATTCTGCTTGGAATTTTCCTTAATTACTTGTCCTTAAGTCAGGCAGTACCTAGAGGTCGTGTGTAGACTATCGCTGTCTTAAACGGGTAAAAGTCCCTGATCTCATCCCATTACCAGTGTTAGAAGATATCTTAAGGAGTCTTGGACATAGTAAAGTGTTCTCGACACTTGAATTTATATCAGGCTTTTGGCAAGTGTCGTTAGGCGTTTGACGAATAACGGCATTCAGTAAACTGTCGGGACACTGGGAATTCCAATGTATACCTTTTGGTCTTCGCAGAAGCCCACTTAATGACGAGTGTCTTCTGCTCGAATCTGGGCACAGAAGTCCTCGTGTATCTGGATAATATAATTCTCAAGTCTCCAGACGTGTCCTCACACCTTGTGAGACTAGAGCATGTGCTAGCCAGACTTCAAGCAGCTAATTTAAAGCTAAAGTTGTCAAATTGTAAATTTCTACAACCTGGCATACAATACTTGGGGAATGTGATCGACCAAAGCGGTGTTAGTATTGACACCAGTAAAGTAGAGGCTATAAATGATTATCCTATTCCAAAATCTGTTGATGATGTCTGTTCATTTATAGGTATGGCTGGATTATAGATCTTTCATTCAATGGTTTTCTAAAATTGCTCTTCCTTTAACTTGTTTGATTAAAAAAGATGTTCCCTTTAAGTGAGAGGATCAGCACCATAATGCATCGTTTGTTATCCAGATTTCAGTAAACCTTTTATGATAACTACAGACGCCAGCTATAGTGGGTTTGAAGCTGTTATCACAAGACTACAAGAAGAAACAGTTACCCATAGCGTATGCTAGCTATACCCTCTCTAAGTCAGAGAAGAATTTGAGGCTTTAGCTGTTTTGTGGCTTCAGAAGAAGTTTCTTGATTATGTGTACAGAGTTCCAGTAGTGATAACCACCGACCACAAACCTCTTATCAGTTTGTTTAATACTAAAGAGCTTACCGGCAAATTTGCCATATGGTTCATTACTATACAAAAGCATAAACCCTTAGTTAAATACAAGCGATCCCCAGAGTATGAACGGGTTCTGTTCCTGAGGATGTTCTTAAGTCTGAAATATACGTAAGTCAGAACACATTCTATGTGCATATCATACTTACAGAAAAATGTTTAAAATCCCAATATATCATAGCTAAAGTCCTTATATACATCTAAAATCACTTAATTTAAGAGAACAGAAGAAATAGAATTGCAGTAAATGAAAGTAAAAAATAAGTCATCTGGTTAATAAAATACTGAAAATTTCATCTTTAACCTCGTTCATATCGTCGGACGTTCGTAAGTCAGGGACCCCTCTGTATATAGAAGGAAGACATATTTCATTGCAGACGCTTTGTCCAGGCATGTAGCTTTAGCACACGTGTTTTCTTCAGTAGACATTGGTCGTATATGTACGCCGCAGGAAGATGATCGCATGTGGTCACGTATATTGTCTTACGTCAAATTTAGTATGCCTAATTTAGAGATTAAATCTCCTGTTGCTATAAGAGAATTTGTAGTTCAAGATAATGTTCCCTGCCGTCGAACGACACTTGGTTCTCCTGCCCATAACGTCACTCTGTTAGTAATACCTGCTATGTTTGTACCAGAGTTACTTTGTCTTAATGTATTACACACCACATGTAGCTCACCCAGGTAAGGACAGGTGTATCAAGCAAATGCGGTTAAAGTATTTCTGGCATCTACTCGATCTTTGGAAAGGGTCAGTATGGATGTTCTAGGTGGGCTCATAGAGACTCACCGCCATATTAAGTACCTCTTAGTAATGGTCGATGCTTTTATCCATTACTACGAACTTGCATCTATCCATAGCAGTGAAAATAGCCAGAGCCTTTAAGGGATAGGTTCTCAACAGGCATGATACTCCTAACATTTTACTCCCCGATAACGGCGGCGAGTTTAATAAAGAATTGTTAGCCAAGTTGTGTGATTTATATCACCTTAATATTGGTAACATTACCGCTTATCACCCAGCTTCAAATGGGATGGCAGTGTGTCTTAACAGGAAGATACTTAATCATCTTCATACTAAAGTTAACTTCACTAACATGAATTGGGATTAATGTATGTCTGATGTGCAGAGTTCCATTAATTGTTCGTATCATCATTCAGGTTACACTCCTCATTTTGCTCTCTATCATTAAGATAAAGACTTCCGTTTGAAGCTCAGATAGGGAGCATACTCGACCAGTAGGTGACATGGCAGGTCGCTTAGTAATGGTCAAGAACTATGTATGGACCAAGCTTGATAAATAATTTAATGGCCTTATAGAGTTGTGCAAAATGTTTCGGGTCACAGGTACCATTTGAAAAACATACATACAGAAGAAATGAACACAGGGACAATGTAAAATTACTCACATACCAGTAAAAAGCCCAATTAGATGATATTGCTGATCCTAATATTTCGCCTTCTTCTATACCTAACTCAGCAGTAGACCCCCCTCACAGATATAATTTGCGCGGTAGGCGAGCCTAAGCGCCTTGTGCTTTTGAAGGTAATTGTTGTGTTAATGAGTAAATCTCAATTATAGGACCTGGATAATTGTCCTGCTGTTTATTAACTCCTCCTTAGATTGTAACCGTATTATCTCAGTTGCCTCGTGACTTGGTTCCTCTCAAAAAACGAGTTAACGAATTTACTGTGGATACCTACTCCCATATTAGCTCAACCAGAATACAATCACAACCTCCTATATTTCACTGGTTACGTTAAAAAAACATTTGCACGGTGTAGCCACAGAAGATGACTTAACCCAGGTCCAAAAACAAAGGTTCAGGCCAATCAACATACAGCTCCCTTAATCAGTTGGTGAATAAGGTTAATAACGTTGCATTGTTGTTAAGATCACTGCAAGGGCAATGGACCATGGCTATGTTAATTGATACATTGTACAGTCAAGTAGAATATTACTGCAAATATTTCATTACCTTGGTCACTAACTTAAACTTGCTGAAGAGAGGTATTGCTACACCCACTTTGTTACCTGATAGTGAACTAGACCGGATTGAAGGTTTAGCCACGAGCTTCCTCAACTTATGGCCTGCTGTTCATATTGATCGATTCGAGAACTACTACAGTATTATTACTGTTTCGATCACACCAGGACAAATTGTTTTGTAACTGCAATTTGTGGATAACCATGTATTTCAGAAGTTTGAAATTTTGGCATTCCCTAGTATAGTATGCTGTCACAAGACAAAACATTTATGCCGACTTCACCGCTTTCAGTATTTACTACTCGCCAAACGGAGTCCAATAACCTTATTTCTTATCCCACACATGTTAATATTGTAAGTTTTGTTCCGAAATGTGTGATGGACTTGGTCATGGCTCAGAACAATTTTGAGCTTTGTGATTATGATGAACTGCATGTCACTAAGATATTCTTCGAAGAGATCGAGGGTACTGTGTATTTGTATTTCCTACAGGAACTCCCGGTTGTTGTGACTTGCCCTCCTGACCAGCCAAGGAGCATGCTACCCCGAGAGTGTTCCCTCTCATCTAGCCTCAGGACCATCTGAGTAGCAACTCTCCACAATGCCTCAATTATCTTCCGGAATCCTATCGATTCTCACCTTGTGGACCTTCAGAAAATCTACTCGAGTGTCAGTGCTGCGAACATTTCAGTGGTGAAGGACACGCTTGTGGAAACAGATAGAGAATGGTGTCCGATAATGCTGCTTGCCCTAAAGTTTTATTTAAGGAAGCGAGTACGCAAGTCTGCTTCACAGACAGCCAAAGAAACAACCAAAGCAGTAGTGGAAGCTCCCACGGAGATTCTAGCCCCATGGTACTCCCAGCGCTGATACATCGTGCAGCATAGTTACAGTACACAGTGGTAATTCACGAAGGACACTGTCAAGGAAGGCTTAATTTAGTAATTAATAAGTGAATAACTAATGAATGCAGGACTCTTAAATTCTGTACAGCTTATTATTATTTTTTTTACGGTTTCTGAAGTTCTCATGAGTTGGAAAATCCGAGGATGTATTTATTGTGGTGGCCGAGCTTTTGTAAGACGCCATCACTAGATTGTCTTTTAATTTTAATTATTTATAAGATAATATTGAATATTAGCATAACTAGTAATAGGTTTGATACTGCGTAGGAGGTCTGCTGACATTACGTCCCGGATCACCCCACCGGTATCCCAGGCTAGCTACAAATTAATTCCATATGAATCGGTCATGCGACATGGAGTCAGGTGACGCTTACCCACGCCTCCCTCTCTCTCTCTCTCTCTCAATCATGTGGTTATGGAAGTGTGAGACACCGCTGCACGGCGTAGTTTCCCAGGCCCTGTTTGATGCAATTTCTCAGGCCCGCTATAATAGAGTCCACATGTATGAATCACGAGGCATCACATGACCCAAGGCGTCACATGACTCTATGGCGTCTGAGGGAGTCGCTAACCCGAGTCGCTGTTTTACATAATGAACAGTTGAGTAACTAACTATTGGCACGCTACCAAATTTCCTCACGTTACAATCCCTCTTACTATAAATTCTCACTGTACCTTCTGTATGAGCATTTCATACATTACATATGTATATATATATATATATGTATGTATGTATGTATGTATGTATGTATGTATGTATGTATGAGGGCAAAGATGGATTTTATTACTACTACTACTACTACTGCTACTTTTTTTTTTAATATTGCCTCCAGCCTCTCCCAATAGCCACACCTACGCCGCCATTTTATTGTCTTAAAATTAAATATCCTAATAAAAAAGTAGTTACCCTTGTTGTGGTGCGTTAGTTAAGCCGCAGATCTATGCAGTATTCAGTGACTGTTGCCTCATAGTCAATATCTGCGACAGTTGCCGGCTTTGGGGCCGACGATCTCGTTCCCTACTACTACTACTACTTATAATAATAATAATAATTAATAATAATAATACAGAACAAAATCTGTGAAGTAGAAACATAGATGTCTTATTATATAGGGTATAACGGAAAAAATAATACTTGAAGAATGCGGACCAGATGGACCAGCTCCTCACATGACCAGCACTGAGTCTTTAAATTCCTGGGTGGGAGAAGTTTGTGAGTCGTGACTTATGAGAGAATTTGTCTTAAAAACTCTCGAAGCCGCTGGACTCTTGTTAAGACCAAAGAGGTTCTGAGGTGTAAGTTGATGTGTTTGAATGCTGTCGTATGTTCTGTGATTGTGGGAGATTTTGAAATGTTTTTCTTCCACATTATCTTTGTTTTTCATGTCATTGGTGGTTAACTGGGGTGACCTGGAAATCTATTAACCCAAATTTTATTAAATTCTAAGGGTAGGGTTTCACCTTAATATTCATCCAATGTTCAGGTGAGACGTATTCATATGTCTGCAGGGAGATGAAAATTATGTAGTGTGGCATTTGTCGGGGAATTAGTTGTAAGTTTGGTTATTATAAAATATAAGTCACTGTACTACATGGCTAAATTTGTCCTAGGTATTCAACTATTAGTTTTTATTTTATTTATAACTTAATGTATTTGATGGGAACATACATCTAATTTGTATATGTGTTCAGCCGCTAAGTGCTCGCATTTAATTGGCCATTTGTAAGTGCCCCCCCCCCCTTACACAACAGCGCATAAGCTGAAGAATCAGGGATGGTTAGGTCTGAAGCTGTCGTCCTCGAGGTTCGCTCTCCACACTGAGCACTGTGCTTCGCCTGCCCGTGTCACTCAAAGTCTACCTTCTGTCAGAAATTGAGTTCACTGTACCATATTGTAAAAGGATTCTTATGTTCTGTAATTCTTGTTACAGTGTTTTATCCTGCTCACAACCTGCGCTCTACCCTGTGCTGGTGATGGCGAAGAACGATTCGCCTCATATTCTTGTCACGAGGAATCGGAACACTTCAAAGCAGGACCTGAACTCCTAATGTCAACCGCACCTGGCACCTGTATTGTGAGTTAGCTTTACTGAAATTGTACTCTTTGTGTTAATAATGTAAATTTGCAAATAAATGCATTTTTCTACTTTATGCATATTATTTGTACCCCTTATGATACTAATGAATTGAATGTGAAAGTGATCAAAGGGTTAACTAACATCTGAAAGAATCTGGGATTAAGTGGCGTAAGATAGATAAGTTCAACTATCATTAGTGGAGGGGAATATCTGAAAAATCTCATATCATTCTTTTCAGTTGTTTCGAATCAGTGGATGGCGGACACAATTATGATGTAGTTTACTTCGATTTTAGCAAAGCCTTCGACAGAGTCCCCGGCGAAGGACTAATACGTAAAGTAAAGGCTTATGGAATTGGAGGAGATATTCTAAGATGGATTAAGGACATGTAGATTGAGAGTTTTCGTGCAGGTCCATTACTAGTCATCCCGATGAACGAGGTATCGGAAGGTAAAAGTGCGCATCCCCCTATTTTATTGGAACCATCACCAGGTGCCCACCCCCTACCTACAGCTGCCTTACGAAGAATAATAATCATCATTATAATTTATGAAAGTTCTTCCAGTACCTTATTACAGATGTCTACGTCGAGCGATATTATTTATTTTTTTATAAATACAATTAAAAGAAGTGGTAATCCGGATACGGCAGCTTTCACAAAACTGTTATGAACATTAAACAATATTGGAATGTTGACATCCCAGCTCCGACTCGCTGACGACTGCTGAGCCTCATCATAAATTAATACTTTCGTCTGTTATAATTAAAGGTATGTTTCTTATCTCTATTCATTCATATAATATTTTCGTCGGTGTAGTAATAAAATTTTAACCATCTGAACCACGAAATTCACTCATTTTTTTCCGGAATGAGGCAAGCCAAGTGTGCATGGAAAATATCACAGGGAAGGGCGCAGTAATATGCTTTAGTATATACTTTAATATTCATTTTCAACAAGCTAAAGCTATGGTATACGAACTGAAGGTAGCAAGGGAGGCGAGATCAAACCCCAAGGGATTCTTTCAAATGTATCAAACTAAAACACGAGAAAAGATTGGACCAATACGGTCAGATACAGGCGAGCTAACTGATAGCGACAGAAAAATGAGCAATAATCTGAATAAATATTTTTCAACAGTTTTCACCACCGAAAATTTAAATATGATACCCAAGGCGCCGACTATATACAGAGATAGTGAAAAAATAGATTAAGCGAGATAGTAGTGACTAGTACCGAAGTTAGTAAGCAAATAGACAAACTAAAGCCTAATAACTCGCCAGGTCCCGATGAGATATTTGCCAGAACATTAAATTAATGTAAGGAAGAGCATCGTATGCCCTTAGCAAATTTGTTTAACATATCCTTAAAAACGGGTGTAGTACCAGAATCCTGGAGGATAGCGAATGTAATACCGATTTTCAAGAAGGGAGATAGATCACTATCCTCTAACTAGCGACCAATCAGCTTAACATCAATTGTAGGCAAATTACTAGAAGCAATAATTTCAAACTCTATTCGAAACCACCTGGAAAAACACAAGTTGATCAATAATTCCCAACATGGCTTCACAAACGGACGTTCATGTCTAACAAATCTATTAACGTTCTTTTCAGCTGTTTTCGAATCAGTGGACGAGGGGCACAATTATGATGTGGTATATCTTGACTTTAGTAAAGCCTTCGACAGAGCCCCACACGAAACACTAATGGGAAAAATGAAGGCTCATGGCATTGAAGGAGATATTCTAAAATGGATTAGTGCATGGTTACAGGACAGGACACAGCGAGTGAGCATTAATGGCACTAAATAGGATTGGAGTAACGTCACTAGTGGGGTACCCCAAGACTCAGAACGTGGACCATTATTATTTATTATGTACATAAACGACATAGTGCTGATGACACTATAATAGGGCGTATAATTAAATCTGACGAAGACTCCGCAAAAATACAGGAAGATCTAAACAAATTTTTCGAATTGTCTGAAAAATGGGAGATGAAATTCAATGTGGACAAATATAAAGTACTTAGTCTAAGAGATGTAAACAGGGAAACCAGATATCAGATGAACAATGATGTTATAGAGAAATCCTAATGTGAGAAAGATTTAGGAGTAATGATAAGTAGGAATTTTTAGCGAAGTAAACAATGTATATATGCTCGAAACAAGGCTAATAAAATACTTGGGTTCATACAAACGAGTGTTAGTTGTAAGACTAGAGAGGTTATTCTAAAACTATATCTTGCGCTTGTAAGACCTCACTTGGATTACGCAGTTCAATTCTGGTTACTGTATTACTGAATGGATATAGAGTCCCTAGAAAGAATTCAGAGGAGAATGACAAGACTAATCCTGGGCATTAGGAACCTTGAGTACAGAGACAGGTTAAAGCGTCTTAATTTGCACTCCCTCGAGAGACGTAGAGTGAGGGGCTTTTTAGTTTAACAAATTTATTGACAAAGCTTGGAGTACAGTTTCCCTATTCTGAATAATTCAGTGAGGTCTTGACACTGAGGGTGGTATCACTTCTCACTGCCATGCAGGACAGAGGTTCATACACAAAGACATGTGGGTGATGTCACTGTTCACTACCGTGCAGGACAGAGGTTCGTACACAAAGAAATACATCATATTCATTGACAGTATATATAGGTCAGATTCATTTGGGTGATGTCACTGTTCGCTGCCATGCAAGACAGTGGTTCATATACATTGGTCGTCATATTCTAATTGAAGACTAATCAGTGTGGGCTAGCAAATTTGGGATAAACAGCAAGAATGTCCCCAAGCACCCCCGATTCAATATAGTGATTACAAAGTTCATGATACAATAAGCCAGGTGGCCTGAAGTCTCTGACAGTGTCATATTCAATAATATAGCGTTCAATTGTATGCTTTTAAGGTTTATCACAAAGTTTACATGTTGAGTGTTCCGGTATGGGTACAGCGTTACTAACTTGCAAGATGTGTCTGTATCCTAGCCTAATTCTGGCCACGACTACGTCACATTGTCTGGTTTTGTCCTTATGCTGGCCTCTCGTAACAAAATTTGTCATATTTACTAATGCTACAACTGCAAGGTCTCTCTGCATTTCTCAGTTCATGATTCTGACTTGAATGTTTTTAAGTACAGAAATGGACAGGCCAAGGTCACGGTCAACATTTTCTTTCTTACATGCCTCATTGGCCAGTCTGTCAGCACGGTCATGATACCTAATTCCAAAAAGGGACGGAATCCACACAAATTCGATACGACAGTTGTTCTCATTGGCAGTTATCACATTTATTTTAATATCACATACAACTTTAGACATAGAGCCTGACGGCCTGTTCATTGATTTCAAAGAATATCACAGAATATCACCCCACCTCCATTTTATTTAAGGTAGTCTGTGGCTAAGTAGATTCCAGTTAGTTCAGTTTGTGTTGTGCTGGCCCAATTGTTCTGCCTTTGCTTGTTTGACACTATCATCTCTTTTTCTTTATATATTACAATTGTTCAGCCTGTTCTACCTGTGTTTGTCTGCACAGAACCATCAGTAAAAGCATAACATTCACTTGATTTAATACTCTCTGTGTGTCTGTTAATAGTTTTTAGTGTGACACATCTCATCACATCGGTGTTTAACATTTGCTTACTACCAACAGGAGTGTATTTAATAGGAACTGATATATCCAGCCAAGGAGGAATGGCATTAATGGGTTCGTCTGGGGTGATTGGGGCATTCAGTTTCAAGAGATCTGCAACACTTTTATGAAGCCAGGCCCCAAAGAGAATCTTTTGTGGAAGGTTAGCGAGATAGTCGGGATTACTTAGATAGAACATCAACTCAGTTTAAGCTGTATTTTGGGGACCATTGTTCTTCAAAACTTTGACACAAAACATGGTATTAAGTAGAGCTATCCTCTCAGATAGGTAGGGCAGTCAAAGCTCTTTCCACATGTTTACGATTCTGGTTGATTTTGGGCATCCTAGAATGATGCTCATGGCTTCATTTTGCACTACCTCAAGGCTGTTGAGTTGTTTAGGTGGAATAGTCACAAGATGGAGAGCATGATAGTCCATTACAGAATAAATGAAGTGAAGATAGAAAGTACGAGCATAGGTGATGTTAATTCTATAGCCCTTGACAACAAGGGTTTTGAGGCGTTTAATGCGCTGCATTAGCTTGGCACGAAGGTTAGCGACAAAGTTTGCATCATTCACACAGATTCCAAGATATTTATAGGAGCTACATAGTTCCAAGAGCATGCTGTTAATGTTAAAGTCAAGAGGCAGAGGGTGAGCAGGACGAGGATTGAGGACCCTCGTCTTGTCAACAGATATTATGAGACAACATTCCACAGTCCTCCAAGCAAATACATCCAGCATGGCTTGGAGCCTGAGCTTGATCTGTGTCATAATGCATATATCATCGGTATACCATATTACAGCCTAGTTTGGCTAAACTGGAATGTCAGCAATAAGCTTGTGCATCAGTATATTAAAGAGCATAGGACTTAACACTCCTCCCTGAGGCGTGCCAAGCTCAAATTATCTCATTCTGGCACTTTTGACTCCCCTAAACAGAACACTGGCATACCTGTTGGACAGATAACCCTTTATCCATGGATGCCAAAATTAGCTAGTTGCTCAAGTATAATGTCTCTATTAGCTACATCAAAGGCTGATTTAAGGTCTATGAAGGCTGTTTGTGTCTTATCTTTTGAGTGAACAAGATATTCTGCAAAGCATGTTTGTGTGCTACGCCTGGGCATGAACCCATACAGATTAGGGGCCAGTTTGTCTTTGACTTGAAACATGAGACGTTGAGACAACTCTTTCAAGGACTTTACACATACAGGATATGAGTGAAATTGGCCTGAAGTTTGGAGAGTTAGCTTTATGGATTGGTACTATGTTTCCATGAGTCCATGTCTTAGGCAGAATACCCTGTGTGAGGCTCATTTGATACAGGTCAAGCAGTGGATGGTTAGGGATCTCATTTAACAATCTCAGGGTGTTATAGGTAATGCCATCCTCACCAGGGGAGGATGATTCACCTTTTATTAGTGCTGTTGTTAGCTCGTGGTGCATTATAGGAAGCTAGTCGGTAAGGTCTGTCGAGGAACAGGCTATTTCAATATTGAAACCCCTATTAATGTGTGTGGTTTTAAGATATTGCTGTATGTCAGGAGGCAGGGAAGTGATTTGTGACACACTTGACCATTGGTGTAATAGTATGTCAGCATATTCTGCAGAGCTGTGATGAAGTTGGACTGGGATGGGTGACTTGGTATGGCTCTAATTTTGTTCCACACTTCTGCTAGAGTGGTTGTTATGTTAATCCCCTGTAAGAAATGTTCCCAATAGGTATTTCTCACCTGACCTTTGAATTCACGAAATTCTCTGTTAGCTTTGAGGAATGCTAGAAGTAATGATATCAGTTCTAGAAACAGATCTAGTTTGAGAGTTAGGAGGAAGGGGAAAATGTGAAGAAGAGTGAAGAGTAGAATCATCAGCGTAAGAATGGATAGAATTAGTTGTAGTGTGAAGTAAATCATTGATAAAAAGAAGGAAGAGAGTAGGTGAAAGAACATAACACTGTGGGACACCACTACTGGTAGAGAAAGAGCGAAAGATCGATCCCTCGACAACAACTGCCATGGATCTGTTCTCAAGGAAGCTAGAGATTAGAAAACAAAGTGGGGGAGAGAAACCAAAAAAGGGAAGTTTAGATAGCAAAGACTTGTGCCATACCCTTTCAAATGCTTTGGAGATGTAGGAGGGCCACGACGAAAGTTTCCCCATAATCCCTAAGAGAGGATGACCAAAGATTGGTGCAATAGGAGAGCAGATCACCAGTAGATCTCGCCTGGCGAAAGCCATACTGGTGATCCGACAAAAGAGAAAGGCGTTCAAGGTGACGGAGAAAATGAGAGTTCAAGATAGTTTCGAAAATCTTAGAGAGGGATGAAGTTAGGGCTAGGCCGGTAAGCGTTCCCTAGTCACACCCAGTAGGTCGAGGGTTCGATTCCTTGCTGGTGAGGTCGTTGATTATATGTTCAAAGTCCGCGTGTTATATGGACTAAAAATGAAGTATATATATGTACCTCGCGTTTCATACCAGCTGGATTCGGTAAAATGCTACTGACACCACATAAGAGGCACGGGCAGTTTCCCATTGAGGTTCACGGCGCCATCAGCTCGATGAACAGGCTTTGTGTGAAATATAACAGAGTCTAGAACTGCTTTTAGTGTCCTTGTGGCCTAGCCGGTAAGCGTTCCCTAGTCACACCCAGTAGGTCGAGGGTTCGATTCCTTGCTGGTGAGGTCGTTGATTTTATATATATATATATATATATATATATATATATATATATATATATATATATATATATATATATATATATATATATATATATATATATATATATATATATGTAACCGGTCGGAATTTACTGGACTTTAATTTCTCACTTGACTTGGGGTTTATTAAAGATTGTTTGATGGTAATTGCAGTGGAAACGCCCCTTTGAGAAAAATCCCGAACCAGCACAGGAACACTTAAATCTACTAAACAAAATGAATTGTCCGTCACCCGTGGAAGGATAGCGTCTGTGACTGGAATGAATGAGACACTGTAAAATTTACACATTTATATTCCCTCCAACACTACAAACACAATCAAATAATGGTACACCAATATGCGCACCTCTTAACTTGAACTTAAGACACTACTCATGGGGAATAAAAGTTATACATGATATTGAAATTATTAGACATTCAGGCAACAATAAATTTAAAGTATTAAGAAATGTTGCTTGCACACATGAAACAGGCCTTAAGGGCTTTCAACAAAATTATATCACCCCAACGGATGCACAATTCCTAACCTAACTTAAACACTACTCTGGGGAACAAAGGTTATACCTGAGATCGGAATTATAAAGAAAAATTAAATGCATTAAAGGAATTAAATCACAGTATCACTCTGGTTCCACTTAGTGACACAAACATTCAAAAACAATACTATACAAATCAATTAAGAACTATTACTACACACGTCAAGATAATATCAGTAACTGAAAAAATGGTACTAACTACACACAAAAATATTGTCACTATTATTGAGATGTTACTGGGTCCACCAATACTCGTGAACCATGCTCCACCCAACTCAACATACACCCGTAATAAGGGAGATAAAATGTTTCTTTCGGTATCCCATAGACTCCTGGTCTCAGTGTGTGACCATTAATCTACTCAGATAGCCTCAGTGTACTCTCAGTGCGTCCATGGGCAGGAAGAGAGAACGCCAACAGGTGACTATGGCCAGTAGGTAATACTTCTATCTGACCGAGGACACGTGGTGTGGTGTTGTGCACCCACGTGGTAAGAACTGATCACCCAATGCTGATGCTGGCCCCGTATCGTTTTAGTTGTCGGGATCACTCGTTCACTCAAGAGATCCTTTGCTCCCCGCTAACCAGTGACAAGCCTGCACGGATAGTTTTAACGGCGACAATCGCCAATCATCAATCCTCAACGGCAGTCTCAAACGGCAGTCAATCTCTCGCAATCATCACTCTCTCGCAGTCAATTTCTCGCAGTCAAGTGGGTTCTGACGGAAACCCTGAAATGAACTCACTGTTAGCTCTTGTTAACTTTATCACTGCCCTATCTAAACCCCGTCTGAGATCGAATGAGACTTACTTGTTATACTGCAATAGCGCAACACAGGTGACTAGGCCACGTGACTATTTCTGTGGACGGACGCGCAGGGATGTCCTGTAGGTCCAATCGCTTTCACGTGACTGAGGACGAGCCAGGGTTGCGTCTCTCCAAGGCGCTAGCTTAGGCCTAGTGACATATTTTCCGCCTAACTAATAACTCCTTGGGGCACCTGTAACATTATTCAGACTGATAAATGATCTATAATAATTCCAAATTCAATAATAGTCCCTTAACTTCATGAATCACATCATTATAAATTCGGCAAATTACATTTAATATCATATAGGCCTAGCTCCACAACCTCTCACTATGTGCGGGGAGCGCTCTCTTCCCTCAGACGACCTTGAAAGTTCAGTATCGCCAATGGCGCGGCGTTTGAAATTACACTGAAATTTCTGAATATTATATATATATATATATATATATATATATATATATATATATATATATATATATATATATATATATATATATATATAATATATATATATATATATATTTATATATATATATATATATATGTAATGTTCAGAGAAATTTCAGGGTTAATTTCAAGCCTTAGCATATTAGCAATGTGTGTGAGGTGTGATTGTGGTGTGGGCCTTGGAGAATCTAACCAATCTGGGTGCCCAGCTGACAGCAGGGCGATCGTTGGGGTCATCCAGCTCTCCTCTACCTCGGCTCCACAATACCACATGTCTCAAGCAGCAAACAGAAACCCTCTTGCTAGCAGGGAAGCTAAAGCTTCTCTCCAACTGTGCAATGTCTGATTGGCTCACTCCCTTCCGTTTCATGGATGTACTAGGGATAAAGTGAAGCTAGCTGAGTGATACAGGGTCGCACACTGGGTCCAAGAGTCCAGTGGAGCTTAGAGGTACATTTTCAAAGGTGGAGAAAGGCTGATTTGGGCCTTAAACTACGGGTGCCTGTTGGTTGTGCCTTACCCGACTACGGAGTGCAGGTGGAATCTGTGTGTGTGTTAGGTTAGGAAGCATGGTTCACGGGTATTGGTGGACTCAGTAACTTCTTAATAATAGTGGCAATATTTTTGTGTGTAGTTAATACTATTTTTTCAGTTACTAATGTATGCTGTGTGCCTTTAATATTTCCTTATAATTTCAATCTCAGGTATAACCCTTGTTCCCCAGAGTAGTGTTTAAGTTAGGTTAGGAGGTGTGTATCTGTTGGGGTAATATAATTTTGCTGAGTGTCCTGAAGGCCTACTCATGGTGGAGTAATAAGTTCTATTTTTGTATACCATTTTCTCAGTGCTGGATATCATTTTGTCGAGTGCCCTTAAGGCCTATTCATTGTAGACTTATTGATTTCCTATTTTTTTTATAAAATTTTCTCAGTGGTTGGTATTATTTTGTTGAAAGCCCTTAAGGCCTGTTTCATGTGTGCAAGCAACATTTCTTAATACTTTAAATTTATTGTTGTCTAATGAGGCATTGTCTGAATTTCTAATATTTTCAATATCATGTATAACCTTTATTCCCCAGAGTTGTGTTTTAAGTTCAGGTTAAGAGGTGTGCATATTGGTGTACCATTATTTGATTGTGTCTGTAGTGTTGGAGGGAATATAAGTGTCTAAATTTTACAGTGTGTCTCATTCATCCCAGTCACAGACACTATCCTCCCATGGGTCACGGACAATTCATTTTGTTTAGTAAATTTAAGTGTTCTTGTGCTGGTTTGGGATTTCTCTCAAAGGGGCGCTTCCACTGCAATTACCATCTAATAATCTTTAATAAACCCAAGTCTAGTGAGAAATTAAAGTCCAGTAAAATTCCGACCGGTTACAAATGGTAGCAGAGCGTAGTTATTTTTATTTCGTGACTGATAGTTCTGTGGTTGGGATAATGGGCTTAATCATGGAGTGGATGGAAATGGTAGAGTGTGTGACCCCAGCTCTACTCATGTTCGCCGTTGGAATGGGTTTGTTGTGGTTGACGGTGCTGGGTTACTCGGAGAAAAGGAGAGACAGCCCGGGGTTGGTACAGTTGAAAGAAGAGTTCGTGGAACGTATTAGGAAGCTAGAGGGGAAAATCCGGGGAGAGTACCAGGAACGATTGGAACAGTTAGAAGGGAAGATCAATGGGGAATGTCAGGCATGGGCGAACCAAGTCCGGGGGGAGTATGGAGTATATGTACAACAGTTAAGGGGGGAGCACCACACACAATTGCAACAGTTAGAGAAGGAACATCTACAACACCTAGCTCAGTTGAGGGATGCACTAGATAGGGCAAGGACACAGTATCAAATACAGCACGATGAGACAATGTGGGAGATGAGGAGACACAATAGTAGAGAGGGAACTAGTCTCGGGGCTGGGTTGACCATGTCTAAGTTCAATGGTAGGCCAGCAGTAGAGGTAGGGAAGTGGTTAAGAGAGGTTGACCAAACCCTCAAGCTGCTAGACGGAGACGAAGTCAGTCGAATCCAATTAATAATAAGGCATCTTGCGGGGCCTGCAGCAGATCACATATACAATGCACGCAGAGACTGGGAAACCGTAGATGAATTAACTTGTTATTTGAAGCAGCAATACGGCGGGCAGACGGCCACGTACGACGCCATTCAGAAGGTGATGAATCGAAAACAACGGAGCAACGAAACGCTTCTTGAATATTATGATGCTATGCTCGATTTAAACGATGAGTTGAACCACCATGGATATAAATATGATAAGGCCCTGTTGGGAGATGCAATCACTCTGGAGCTCAAGGAAGAAAATAGCCTTATGTGGTTATTGGAGGAGATCCAGAAGTATCCTCACCGTAGTCTAGATGAGTGGATCACGGGGCTGAGAGAGGCGGAACAAAAACGAGAGGCTTTGAGGGAGGTACCGCTGACTAAGGGAAGAGAGAACGAACCGCAGGCTGGGGGCTCGATTCTCCCAATGTGCTATGCGTGTGGACAAGAGGGCCACCTCATTTTCAATTGCACGAACAGGTCCGGACCAGGAGAGAGTGTCCCAAGAGGATACGTGGCCAATGGCCAGTATCGAGTTGGAAATAACAATCGGAACTGGCGGTCGGGAAATGGTCAAGGCCAGGCAGTCCCCGCCAACAGTTCCTGGCCTCACCAATAGATTCCACCGGCGATGTTATGAATCAAGAGAGAGCGGACCCGTGGTCAAGCGTGGTCCGCATGACAAATTTAATCACGACAGAAGGTACCTTAAGGCTGAAAGCAGAGTGTCCTAAGGTTTCGGTGCTGGTAGCGGGTCGTGAAATGTGGGGTTTAGCAGATACTGGGGAAGATGTGTCGTTAATTGATGAACACTTCTACCGTCGGGAGCTGGAGCCTGCAGGCGTGGTGTTGCAGCCCACTCGAATAAGGGTAAAAGGGGCGTCAGGGTTTCCAGTGCCGTGTGTGGGGTGTATTCGGGTCACTATGATCGTATGTGGGGTGGAAGTCACTGATGTGGGGCTGTTGGTTTGTCCGGGGATTGAGACCCAGGGTAAGGGGCAATCGCATGTTGGGTTGTTGGGGATGAATGTGCTGCCGGAGGTTGCGGAGATCTGGCCGCACATGTACCACTTGTGCAGGGAAGCCAGGAGCACCGCTCAGTGGGAAAATTGCTTGCATGAGGTTAGGCAGTTATGTGCAATAGAGGCCATCAGCCTGGGGTATTGTACGACGGAGAGGAAGAAAAGCCCAACCATTCCTCCCCGGAGTACTCGGTTGCTGTCAGTATGTGTTCCCTCATTAAGCCAGGTAGCTAACAAAGAAGTAGTGATTGAACCTCTAACAATGGAGGATGAAGGTTGGATGCCTGAGGTTGTGATAGTGTTGCCGACAGCTGTAAGAGTGGTGAGAGGCATGACCCAGGTGTTGGTGGCAAATCTGTCTGATCGTCGTAAGAATTTGAGGGGCAATTGGCGGATTGGGAAAGTGGCTTCTGGGACGGAAGTCGAGGCAGACATTAGTGAGGAGGTGTATGTGAGGACAGTTCAACCGGATGCCCGTACGGAGGTCAAAGTGCACACGGAGAAAATGAATGAGGAACAGGCGTTAGCACTCTTAAATGAGCAGTAATAGATAAATTCTTGGGATTATTTGGCAGGGAAGCTTGTTCACAGTCTATCTGGGATAACAACCCACTCAGTCTGTCGAGTAAGCTAGGTGCCGTGGAAAGTAGGTGGAATGCGGCGGATCTCAAACAGTTTAACTTCACTGAAGTAAAAAGCAGGGGAAAAACAACATTGTGGCGGATACTCTATCTGAAGATCGACAGGAACAGGAGGGAAGATAGCGAAAGAGTACACAACTATGCATGTAGTAGAAAAGAGCAGGGGCGAGAAGGAAGGAACTGTGAATGGATGGGCTGCGTGAGCAAAGAAGGCATGGACTATATGACAAAACTGCGAAGATGGTTGGTGGGAGCTGGCACGGAGGGCCCGAGGTACAGGTAGAAGTTCCAAAATGATGACTTTAAGATGTACGAGCTAGGGAAATCCTGATCGTAAGAGAGGTTGTCTGGCATAGGGCCAGAAGGGAAAAGTCTATGGAGGGAGGTGCCAGTTATTGCGAACCCGCCATCTATTGTCATGATCTACCTACCTTTTACGAGCAGCGCCATCCTAGGGACCCAGAAACCAGTATGACTGATCTTAGTTACCACTCAGTGGTTTCCTTCTCATATCCTGGTTGTTCGTCACCTCCTCCAAGTCTTCCTCATCAGCTCTAGATCGAGGAGGTTCAGTTCCTCTGGGAAGTGACCACACTAGGATTTCTATCGCAAACCTACGGCACAGTGAGCTACCTACCATCTTCTTCAATGCTCAGCCTTACTCGTCAGCCATCTCAGCTCTGCACTTATGTATTTGTTATCCTGTATTGCCTCCCCACGTCCACTTGCTTCAAAATGTTGTATGTTGTATAAATATGTATATACTGTTAAGCCAATGTTGCGTATGTTTAGGTTAAGTATGGTTAAGGGTAAATTATAGAAAGCTGAATATTTTGTTAAGGAATTTATGGTACTGTATTATACACAACAAAAACTGGCATCCTTTGTCTACCCTTTTATAGTAGGATTCTCTTTGTTTTTTTATTGTTGTTGCCTGTTGGGATCTGGGTAGACTTTTAACTATATTCTAAATCCCCAACTCGTAACAAATGGCGACCGTGACAGGACCCGACCTTAAGTGCCATATTTCTTCCCCCCTTGTTACTCCTTATTAATTATTCCTCCCAGTCACTTCTGTTCACAATTGCTTTACGGTGGTTTAAAGTTCCTTCATATGTGTGTGCCTATCTTGCTATTATCGTACAGTAAGAGTGACAGACGTAGGATATTAGGTTCCAAGTGTCATAAGGCTTACCTGTTATTACACGTGGCAGTCGTGCAGTAAGTCTTATCGTGTGTAGGGAAGAATCCGGATCTGTTTAATGCCGTACCCTCGCTCCAGAGTAGGCTGTTCCATAGTCACTAGTTTAGGGTGAAGTGATATCTTGGGATGCCCCGCTCTACCAGGACCCCATAATTATAAAGCCTCAATTATTCTTCTTCTCATTATCTCATTCGGGGTCAATAATAAAGTAACTCAAGAGTTGTTTATCCAGATCTTTATATTAATGCCGTAATACGCCCTTCCTGTTTCAAGTATCTTTCCAAGTCTCTTATCCTTATCTAAGGATCTTATCAGAAGAACAATATTCATAAGTGTAATTTCCGGGACTTTCTGGTTATCCACTGCCTTGATATTTTCTAGGGTAATCCACTTATCTTATCTTTTGACCATTAGTTAATTTATCTAGTTTTTCTTAACAATGGCCACCTCATGTTTTGATCTCCAGGATTTTATTGAAAATCCTTCCCTAGCTAAATTACGTGTTAATATCCTGAAGAAAGAATGGAAAGAAATAGCCAACTATTACAATATCCCATATTCACAGCAACTGACTAAGGAAATGTTAAAAAATCAGGTAATTGAAATGTTGGTTCAACAAGAAGTTTTAAAAGAATCCGCTGTTGACCGATTAACGCCCATGTCCAAGAAACTTCAACCACTATCCACCACTCCTCCTCACTCAGAAGTTGCTTCAGGTCTGGCTAGCCCTCAAGAAAAAACACTAAGAGTAGACGCCTTAGAACTAGAACGAGCTAGGTTCGAGTTCCAAATCAAAATGAAAGAACTAGAGTTGGAACAGGCCAAGTTGGAGCAGGAGGAAAAGTTGGAACAGGCCAAGTTGGAACAGGCCAAGTTGGAGCATGAGGAAAAGTTGGAGCAGGCCAAGTTGGAACAGGCGAAGTTGGAGTATGAGTTGGAGCATGAGGGAAGGTTGGAACAGGCCAAGTTGGAGCAGGAGGTTAGACTGAAAGAACTACAGGTGAGAGAGACAGAAGTCACCTTAACATCGGAGTTTAAATCAAAAGAAGTGGCATTAAAAGAGAAACTAGCTGCTTTTAACCCTGCTAATGCTTCTTCCCTTGTTCCCGAGTTTGATGAATCCGATATGGACGGGTCATTTAGGACTTTTGAGAAAATAGCCGGGAAGAATGAGTGGCCTAAGGACCAGTGGGTGTCGGTGTTAGTTCCTAAATTATGTGGTAAGGCTCGTAGAGTTTATAACTGTTTAGACCAGACTGATGATTATGATAACGTAAAAAAGAATATCCTCACCTCTTATGCTATCACGCCAGATAGATACCGGCAGAAGTTTCGTAAACTAACCAAAACATTTTCACACACCTTTGTTGAGTTTGCTCAAGAAAAGCTTAGGTTTTTCAAGAAGTGGTTAGAGGCTACAGAAACCTCCACATTTCAGGATTTGTTAAACTTGGTAGTCCTGGAGGGGTGGAAGAGCAAGATACCATTTCACATCTTGAAGCATGTGGAGGAGCGTGGAGAGGTTAATTTAGGGCGTGCGGCTGAGCTGGCTGATGCGTACGCCTTGCTGGTGGAGTCACTGGACAGTAGGGAACGTGGTACTTTCCGGCATGTTAGGTCCTCCTCTGATGATAACCTTGGGGACGTGAGTGGTAGGTCGAAAGGTCCCACAACTACCCCCCCCCCCCTGATGCAACCAAGTTTTATTGTTCTTACTGTAAAAAACCAGGCAATACGATCCAGTCTTGTAAACACCCAAAGTGTCGAACTTCTAAAAGTAGTTCCCTGGATCCCAAATTCAAACCAATAGAAACCACCAATGTGGAAAGGTCCCATCAGGATCTCTTCTCTTCATTCACCTATGAGGGAAAAATTTCAATCATAGAGGGGTCTCGTTCTTTCCCTATTCGTATACTACGTGATACGGGTGCAGCACAATCTATCCTCCTGTTTAACGTCATTCCTGATATATCTACCGCATTTCCTAATGAGAGTGTTCTAATTTCAGATCTCTCTTCCCATTCTTCCTATCCCTTAGCTAAAGTGCACCTCCAATGTCCCTTGATTACTGGGGAAGTGCAAGTAGCCATTAGGAAAGATCCAATGCCTGTGAGCGGCATTCATTTATTATTGGGTAATCACTTGGTAGGAGATCTAGTGGTTCCCAACATAAAGACAGTCGACTCTCCCTTACCTGTCAACTCCACCACTGACCTTGAAGAAACTATTCCTCACCTTTTCCCATCTTGTGCTGTCACCCGGTCACAGAGTGTGCGAAATGGGCCCTCTTCATCTAAAACCACCTCCAATATCTTCCTACCCACAGAAGATCTGTACAATAAGACTATTAGTAAGGATGAGCTCATTAAACCCCAACAATCTGATCCATCTTTGAATAAACTTCATCATGCAGCAGTTGAGGGTAAAGATTTTAACACCCTTCCGTGTTTTTATTATCAGGAAGGGGTTTTGATAAGGGCCTATAGACCCCCTGAGCTTACCCATCTAGACACGTGGTCTGAAATACATCCTGGTAATTCCCTCCTCAGTCAGACCAGCATTAATTGCCCTTGCCCATGGTGGTATTTCAGGACATTTGGGAATCCTGAAAACATATAAAAAGCTCCTCCAACACTATTACTGGCCTGGACTTAGGAAGCACCTAAAATTTTGTCATATTTGTCAAATGGTAGGAAAACCAAATGAAAGTATACCAGCAGCTCCCATTAAGCCCATCCCAGTATTTTCTACACCATTTGAAAAGATTGTTGTGGATTGTGTGGGCCCATTACCAAAGACTAAGAAGGGAAATCAATTCCTGCTCACAGTTATGGATACCAGTACACGTTATCCTGAGGCTTTTCCCCTTAAAAGCATCACTTCAAAAAATGTAATCAAAACTCTTTTGCACCTTTTCACTTCAGTGGGCATTCCTAAAGAGATCCAATCCGATCAGGGCACCAATTTTACGAGCAATCTTTTCAAACAGGTGATGAAAGACCTCAGTGTGGACCATTGTACATCTTCGGCTTACCACCCACAATCCCAAGGTTGCTTGGAACGGTTCCATCAAAACTTTCAAATCAATGCTAATAAACTATCTCCCCTCAACTATATAGTTCATACTCCTGATCGCAGAAAAGATTCACAACTTGTTCACATTAATCTCATGAAACTTTACCATTCCAGGCAGTCAGAGGAAGACATCCCAGAGGCTATAAGCCTACCTGTATTGCATACGGTTTTGTCAGGGCCGGAGCCGGAGACAGATGACATGGATCTATTGGAGAATTTAGACTTCCCTCTACCAAAAGAAAACCCTGCTAACAGTCACATACTCAACAACTTGGATGAGTATTTTTCTGTTCTGAATCCATCTCAAGCAAAAGATCTCACTAAGTTATTATCAACATTTCCAAAAGTCACGTCAGACCTCCCAGGGTTTTGTAATATACTTAAACATGATATTAAGCTAATCTCAGATGATGTACAACTCATTAGGCAATCAGCATATCGACTAAATCCACAAAAAAGAGAGATTATGAAAAAGGAGGTAGATTTTTTGTTAAAACATAGCTTAGCTGAGCCTAGTACCTCTCCCTGGGCTTCACCTTGCCTTCTCATTCCAAAACCCGATACCAGTTTTCGTTTCTGTACCGATTATCGTAAAGTGAGCCAGGTCACTGTCTCAGACTCCTACCCTTTACCTTTGATTGAAGATATAATAGACAGCATAGGCTGTGCAAAATTTATTACTACAGTGGACATGTTGAAAGGATATTATCAAGTGGGACTCACGGATAGGGCAAAAATAATCTCAACATTTATAACTCCATTTGGTCTTTTTCAATATTTGGTTATGGCGTTTGGCTTTTCTAATGCTCAGGCCACATTCCAGAGGGCAATCAATTACCTGATTCAGGACCTAGATGGGACTTTCGCCTACCTGGATGACCTGGTGGTGGTGTCGGACGGCTGGGACGAACATCTGGTGCGTTTGGAGATACTGTTCGCACGACTGCAAGAGACTGGATCCACCATAAACCTGGCTAAATCTGCTTTTGGCCGGGCCTCAGTGACTTACCTGGGACATATCTGGGCATGGTATGGTGAGACCCAAGGACGCAAACGTTAAAGACCATCTTGTCCTTCCCCACTTCAAGGACGAGGAAGGAACTCATGCACTTCCTGTGGATGTGCGGCTACTACCGTCGGTTCTGCAGTAACTTCTCTAGCGTGGCCGGACCCCTCACAGACCTTACCAGTTCTGCGGTCCCTTACATCTGGAACCAGAGCTGCGACCAGTCTTTCCACCGCCTCAAAGCCTTCCTTGCCTCCAAGCCTGTAGTCCACCCCCCTGACTACACCTTGCCCTTCCATATGCAAATCGACGCTAGCGGTGTCGGAGTGGGGGCTGTGCTCCTACAACCCGACCCAACCACTGATGTCCTTCACCCTGTGGCATACTACTCCGCCAAGTTGAAAAAACATAGACCAACTACTCGACCATAAAGAAGGAGGCCCTGGCTCTGGTGTTGGCAATAAAGAAGTTTGAATGTTACCTCCAATCTCGCCCACAAATAACCCTAGTCTTCACCGACCATAGCCCGCTCACGTTCATCCAAACCAACAAGACCTCCAACCAGCGAATCCTCCGCTGGGCTCTCCTCGCCCAGCCCTATAATCTACAAGTCCGGCACATAAAGGGGGTGGACAACCTGATTGCGGACTCCTTATCCCGAGCTCCAGTGGAAATGCAGCAGCTACTCTCCAGACGCACCAGGTGATCACCTCCTTCGCGCCCGCGCTACGGAGGTCTTTGGAGGGGGGGGGTGTGTTGCGAACCACGCCATCTATTGTCATGATCTAACTACCCAGCACCATGAGCAACGCCATCTAGGGACGAAACCTGAGTATGACTAGTCTTAGTTACCACTCCGGGGTTTCCCTTCTCCATATCCTGGTTGTTGCGTCACCTCCTCCAAGTCTTCCTCATCAGCTCCAGATCGAGGAGAGTTCAGTTCACTCTGGGAAGTGATCACACTAGGATCTCCTATCCTGGAAACCTACGGCACAGTGACTACCTACCATCTTCTTCAATACTCAGCCTTACTCGTCAGCCATCTCAGCACTGCACTTGAGTATTTTGTAATCTTATATTGCCTCCCACCTCCACTTGTTTCTGTTTGTTGTATGTCGTATAAATATGTATATACTGTTAAGGCAATGTTGCGTTTGTTTAGGTTAAGTATGGTTAAGGGTAAATTATAGAAAGCTGAATATTTTGTTTAGGAATTTATGGTACTTTATTATACACAACAAAAACTCGCATCCTTTGTCTACCCTTTTATAGTCTGATTGTCTTTGTTTTTTTATTGTTGTTGCCTGTTGGGATCTGGGTAGACTTTTAACTATATTCTAAATCCCCAACTCGTAACACAGTGTTATCTCCAAACTTGCAGGAGGCTTTGACTAGAGCCTGCCATGACGAGTTTGGGCATCAGGGGAGAGATCGCACTCTTCTCGCTGGTGCAGGAGCGAGGTTTCTGGCCAGGCATGGGAGAAACCGTTCGAGACTACATAGCCAGCTGCGAGAGGTGTGGAGTAGCAAAAGATGAAGTGCCGAAACCCCAGCTGCATTTAGGGATGATTGAAGCTGCCAAACCATTAGAGACACTGGCCATAGATTTCACCTTGCTGGACAAGAGGCAAGGATTGGAGAGTGTCCTGATAATGGTTGATATATACAGTCGTTACACTTGGGCCTTTCCCACCAAAGACCAGAAAGCCTCGACGATTGCAAAGATCCTGGTGAATCGGATCTTCCTGGCAGTGGGTGCCCCTGAGCGACTGTTGACCGATCAGGGAAGAAATTTTGGCAGTGCATTGGTCAGACAAACTTGTGCCACCTTTGGGGTGAAGAAAATAAGGACGTCAGCATATCACCCACAGGGAAATGGTATGGTGGAACGGTTCAATCGAACCCTGCACGGTCTGCTGGCCTCCCTCGAGGAAGAGGAAAAGAATAGGTGGCCAGAGCATCTGCAGGCAGTGGTGTCACAATATAACGCGACTCCGCATGCCACGACAGGGTTTTCCCCATTCCTGTTGTTTTACTGGAGAGAACCAAACCTGCCGTTTGACCTTAGGCCGGAAGTAAACCCAGAGCCGGTAGATGAGTGGGTGATGGTGATTAGAGACCGGCAACGAAGATTGCAGGAAGCAGTGGAGATCAATGTGCGGAGACGTAAGGAAATAAACAGCAGGAAAAGAGAAGAGAAAGCCCACGAGAGTAGCTGGGAAGTGGGCCAGGAGGTTTAGCTGAGGAACAATGTAAAAATAGGCCGGTGTAAGCTCTAAAACCATTGGTTTGATACGAGATTGCACATTGTTGAGGTCCTAAATCCAAGGCCTGGTTTATACCGCATTGAGCCCAGTGGGGGAGAAGACCTGGAAGCGAGAGTGGAAAACCGGAGCAACTTGAAGGCTGCTCCAACCCGAAGGCATCCGGGAGATCCAGCGATGGATGAATCTGAAGATGAAGACGAGGAGCCCCCACCCCAGATGAGCAAGATGAAGAGAAGTAGTTCAGAGAGGTCGATCGAGCCTCCAACTGAAAGACGAAGCCGACAAATTACAGTTTAGGTGCTCCTGTTAATGAGGAAATGCAGGTTGTCGAGGGTGAGTTGGAGGAGTCGTGAGAAGGGCAGAGGGAATTGGAGAGATGGTTAGGTCAGAGATGTGAGTTGAGTAGTGGGTGTTGTCATGAGCGGGATTGACTTGCTGTCATGAGCAGGATTGAGTGTACGGTTGTAATGGCCAGGACCTCACTAACAGGGACTGGTACATTGTCAGAGGGCTGGTCTGCCGGCATGAGGTTAGGAGACGTGGATTGAGTCGATCGTTGAAGACGTGAGAACGTTCGTGTGGACTGAGTATTGTTTGACATTGGTTCTCTAGTACAAGGGCCAGGCCAAAGAAGAGCATGTTTGATTTGGACTGAGTATTGTTTGACATTGGTTCTCTAGTGCAAGGGCCAGGCCAACGGAGAGTATGCAGGATGTGGATTTGGTATTATTTGTGACACTGGTTCTCTAACTTAAGGGCCAGGCAAAAGGGGAGCTCGTATGTTCTGGTTGGTTTTGAATTGGGCTAGGCAAGAAATGGAGTTGCTGGCTGCGAGTTGGGATAGGGCAGAGTTGAAGGTGGTTTCTAAGTTGTTTTCTCAGCACATGAGGACAGTGCTGTCTTTTGTTTAGGGGGGTCGAGTGTTAGCAGGAGAGAGAAGGGGAGAAGAGAAGACGGGAATGCTGCGTTTAGCACGCTAAAGGGGTGAGATGCAGTTTCTTAGAAAAATTTTTTAGGGGGGTCGTATGCATGCTTTTCTCAGCACATGAGGACAGTGCTGTCTTTTTTTAGGGGGGTCGATTGTAATATTCAGAAATTTCAGAGTAATTTCAAACGCCACACCATTGGCGATACTGAGTTTTCAAGGTCGTCTGAGGGAAGAGAGCGCTCCCCGCACATAGCGAGAGGTTGTGGAACTAGGCCTATATGATATTAAATGTAATTTGCCGAATTAATAATGATGCGATTCATGAAGTTAAGGGACTATTATTGAATTTGGAATTATTTTTGATCGTTTATCAGTCTGAATAATGTTACGGGTGTCCCAAGGTGTTATTAGTTAGGCGGAAAATATGTCACGTAGGCCTAAGCTACCGCCTTGGAGAGACGCGACGCTGGCTGGTCCTCAGTCACGTGAAAGCGATTGGACCTACAGGACATCCCTGCGCGTCCGTCCACAGAAATAGTCACGTGGTCTAGTCACCTGTGTTGCGCTATTGCAGTATAACAAGTAAGTCTCATTCGATCTCAGACAGGGTTTAGATAGGGCAGTGATAAAGTTAACAAGAGCTAACAGTGAGTTCATTTCAGGGTTTCCGTCAGAACCCACTTAACTGCGAGAAATTGACTGCGAGAGTGATGACTGCGAGAGATTGACTGCCGTTTGAGACTGCCGTTGATGATTGAGGGTGGCGATTGTCGCCGTTGGACCGATCAGTGTAGGCCTGTCACTGTTTAGCGGGGTATCAAAGGATCTCTTGAGTGAATCTAGCCGTCTGGGTGCCCAGCTGACGACGGGACGATCGTTGGGGTCATCAGCTCTCCTCTACCTCGGCTCACAATACCACATGTCTCAAGCAGCTTAGTGAAACCCTCTTGCTAATGGGAAGCTAAAGCTTCTCTCAACTGTACAAGGTCTGATTGGCTCACTCCCTTCCGCTTCATGGATGTACTGGGGGTAAAGTGAAGCCAGCTGAGTGATACAGATCTGCACACTGGGGCCAAGAGTCAGTGGAGTTTAGAGGTACACTTTCCAAGGTGGAGAAAGGCTGATTTGGGCCTTAAACTACGGGTGCCTGTTGGTTGTGCCTTAAACGACTACGGAGTGCAGGTGGAATCTGTGTGTGTGTTAGGTTAGGAAGCATGGTTCACGGGTATTGGTGGACTCAGTAACTTCTTAATAATAGTGACAATACTTTTGTGTGTAGTTAATACTATTTTTTCAGTTACTAATGTATGCTGTGTGCATTTAATATTTCTTTATAATCTCAATCTCAGGTATAACCTTTGTTCCCCAGAGTAGTGTTTAAGTTAGGTTAGGAGGTGTGTATCTGTTGGGGTAATATAATTTTGTTGAGTGCCCTGAGGGCCTATTCAGGGTGGAGTTAATAAGCTCTGATTTTTATACCAATTTCTCAGTGATTGATATTTTGTTGAAAGCCCTTAAGTCCTGGTTCATGTGTGCAAGCAACATTTCTGAATTCTGTAAACTTATTATCCTGTAATGAGGCATTGCCTGAGTTTCTAATAATTTCAACATCATGTATAACTTTTATTCCCCAGAGTAGTGTTTTAAGTTCAAGTTAAGAGGTGCTCATATTGGTGTATCATTATTTGATTGTGTTTGTAGTGTTGGAGGGAATATAAGTGTCTAAATTTTACAGTGTCTCATTCATTCCAGTCACAGACGCTATCCTTCCACGGGTCACGGACAATTCATTTTGTTTAGTAGATTTAAGTGTTCCTGTGCTGGTTCGGGATTTTTCTCAAAGGGGCGCTTCCACTGCAATTACCATCTAACAATCTTTAATAAACCCCAAGTCAAGTGAGAAATTAAAGTCCAGTAATTCCGACCGGTTACACATATATATATATATATATATATATATATATATATATATATATATATATATATATATATATATATATATATATATATATATATATATATATATATATATATATATATATATATATATATATATATATATATATATATATATATATATATATATATATATATATATATATATATATATATATATATATATATAGAGAGAGACTCACAGAAAAAGGGAAACACATTAGAGCACCTTAGCTTTCGTCATTATTTCACGTGTTCATGAATGTACAAAATAATAAGCCTACATATACTGTACTGTTACTTAGTTCCACGTTCACATAAACGCAGCTACGAGCAGCTGGAACACAATAAAACACGAGATCAATGTCGTTAGATTTTTTTTCGGAAAGTTTTGCATTTCATTTCTTTATTTGCATCCTGTATTAAAGTATTAAAAGATTAATACGGAAAATAAGGTTGAATTTGATGATTAAAATGCAGTGTAGACGTGTTTGGGATATATGTTTAGCAAACAATATTTTCATGTGCATCAAGTGATACAGTCCAACAACTTTAAAAGAATTAAAGGGTTACTTACAAATGACAAATTTTCCGTGTATATCATATGCATTACGCCAAAAAGGTTTTTATGTATTTTCTGTTGAAATGGTATTTTTAATATGCAAATTTGAGAGGTGGAGAGCTGCAGCCTTTCATCATGGCGTTACACGAATAATGTCCACTCATAAATGTTGAGGTAAATGTCGGCGTGAGGGATTGTTTTACGCCTTTACCTTTATGTTTTAATATAATATCTGGTGTCAAATAATCCTGAGCAACTTTATTAACATCGGAAAATTAGTCTCTGTTCAACAAGGAAAACACGTAAAATACGATATCACCCAGAAATATTACCGGGGAAGGAGAAAATATAAGTACCCTGTATACTTAAACACATCATCATTGACAATATACATTTAAACTAGACAATTACTGGAGGTGATGTTTTCCAAGATAAAATTGTTGAGTAGATGCGTTACAATAGCAATGGTAAATAAAAGTACCTAAGCTAATAATCGAATACAGCATTTCGAGCAGTGATCATTTCTCAAGCTACTGAGCGGACACCACTTATTATAGAGGGACAACAAACGAACAGAAAGGCGGAGATAGACAAATGTAACCTTAAAAATTCCCTTATATTCTAAATCGGAGGTATAAGAACGTTGGAGGCTTGTGTGTGTGTATTATGGTAAATATTGACTTAGGGTTCTGGCCATAAAACAACTTCCGCGTTAACGTATGCTGTTTAAGGGGACTAAAAGGGTTGGTTATGGACAGTGACATTATCTCTTTAATATTATTTCCTACTAAAAGTTTGATTTTGCCAGATCTCGGGCGGGCTGTAATCACTCACACTCCTACAACAAGTATTTTAGGGTGTTATGTTCATAGGAAGGCAAAGAGGCGTACAGCATCGCGATCAAGACTTATAATATTATTGGAAAAAGTCATTGGGGTGAAACTCTTGACTGGATGACCATTGCAATTAAATACTGACCTTATTAGAACATCGTGTTAGTAGTGCATAAAGTGTTACTGCTGATGGCAGACAACTGTCACAAGACGATAGTTCACTGCTGATCACACACAGGTAACTGTCATGAAACGATGGTTCATTGTTAATGATAGATAGCTGTCATAAGTCGATGGTTCACTATTAAAGACAGGTAACTCATGAAACAATGGGTCACTGTTAATGACAGGTAACTGCTATGAAACGATGGTAAATTCCTCGTTCCCATATTGCCACCAATAACCTATTACCAATATTCTGTTAAAGACTCTATTAGCTTTGTTAAGGAACACACCAGCATCTTCATTCAACAACTGTGTTTTGGCTAGCGTTGATAAATTATACAGTCTCTATTTACCAACATTCCTCTTGCCGAAACTATTGACATATGTGCTGATGAATTGTTCTCAAATACAGATATAGTTCATGGATTCAATAGACCACAATTTTTATTTTTTGAAACTGGCTGTAATTGATTGTTTGTTTTATTCGGTACCAAAGCTTAAAAGCAATGTGATGGTGTTGCTATGGGTTCACTCTTATGCCCACGTTGGGCAACACTTTCCTGTCACCACGATAAATTTTGGCTAACCGAATGTCCCCCTCCCCCAATTTAAGCCTTTGTTCTATGGACGATATGTTGATGATACATTTTTTATTTTCAGATCACTTGATCGCGTCCTTATGTTCCTAAATTACCAACTTCGAAGCATGGAAACATAAAATTTACTTGTGCATTAGAAAATGACAATATTCTACCATTTCTTCATAGTAATATCCACCGTCTTCATAATAGTTTCGAGACAGCCTTATACAGAAAATATTATTCATAGGTTTGAGTACACAATTTTCATCAGTCAATCCTCTTAATTACAAACGAAATCTAGCGCATACTCTTACTATCAAAGCCTTTAATAGAATTCTCAAGCTATTTCCACCTGGACATTGAAACTGAAATATATAAAAGAACTACTCTTTAATCATGGTTTCCCTAAGAAATTTACACATACTCATATAGGCAAAACCCTTAATAGGATTTTTGGTCCCACACAGCCTTAAATCCACACGTTTCTATATATTCTATTTCACCTTCCCGTACACAGGCCCACTCGGTTTCACCCCTAGAAACAAACTTGAGAAGCTTCTCCATGAATTTTATCCGTAAATTTTTTCTTAGACTAATCTTAAAGCCCAGAGTTCAATTACAAAACTCATTAAAATTAAAGACACCATACCCACACACTTGCAGTCCCCAGCTGTTTATAAATTAACCTGTGCTATCATATATAGGTAAAGCAAAAAGACACTTGAAAACTCGCATCCATGAGCACTAGGCCGTTAATCACACAACCACCACATTCAACTATCCGTAACCATGCCCACCAACATGATTACTTGTTCTCGCAGTCTTGATTTCTCAGTTCTTGGCAGGAAGCCTTGTGTCAATCCAAAGTAATGCCATCCATTTGTGATATGACTTCCAATGAATTGTTGTGTTTTTCTCACAAAGGCTCGTCTCAATTAAGGTAATACCTCCTGTATGTTTTAGTTTGTTCAGATTTTATTTTGTAATGCTACAGGTATGTTACTTTTAAAAGGTTTGCGGAAGGGAAATTTTAGAATAATATTTCGTTCTTGTATATTACCTGTATTTTTTGTTTTTACTTTTTGCGTGTTTTCTAGGCTCTGATGGTGGAAAATGATTTTTTCGAAACGTTAGTAATTAAAGAATCCCATTTCAGTCAAAAAGTTTGTGTTTTCCCCGTTATATTATTTTGTATGCGTTCAACTCTTGATATGGTTAATTTTTACATACAAAAAATAAGTAGTGTCCAAAACTTGTTTGCCATTATTTCTATTTTTACGCTGTTTTTTACGGGTTGCTACCGGCAGTTACAATTAATGAAATTTGCTGAAGTTTTTTCGTATTCTATCCTGATAAATTTATAGTGTTTGTACACCACCCGAATGGTACGGTATGCAGTGCGTTGTCTTTTTTTATAGTGCAAGCTCTCCTGTAGGCTTACCATAATCACTAACATAAGAGTCAATAACTTTCACATATTTATTAATTTATTAGAGTAAATGGGATAAACAGCCATGTAGTTTTTTACTACGTGTAGCAAGAATTGCTTCTGTTCTTCATCATTTGTTAAGATCTTGTTATATTCATCCATCATTTTAACTGGTCTTATTGATGTATCATTTACAATTTTGATTTGATTGATAGATATTTTGCAATATTGTACTCTTCATTATTGTGTCATTCTACAGCATTTTTGGATAGAAATGCTTAACTAATTTCTGTTATTTCAAAGAACCTGTGAGTATTTGATGTAACAAAATCTTTTAGTATTTTCTTGAATGAGTTCAGGATCCGAAGCAGCCCGTTTTACAGGATGACTTTCTCCTGGATTTTGCAAAGCCATTTCCATTTAGTTCTTTGAATCATCAGGCACTTTATCATCAAATAAGGGCAGAGCTACAAGTTCTTCGGATAGGTACCAATGATGACCACCCAACATATTTTTCAAATCAACAGATGTAATAGCTTCGTCTCTTTGTTTGTACAGATCAAGGTTCTTCAATAAATCAAGATCAAGACAAGAAGGAAAGAATGGTGCAGTAACTGTAAACCAAGCTCTTACATACAGCCGAACAGCAAACAGGCACATGTCGTTTAGTCCTTTTTCTTATTTTGTGTAATCTTAAACAAAGATTTGAAAATCAAGAATTTCAAGGAATATATAATTTTAGCCCTCCATTAAGCTCCCAGAAAAATTATTGTTAGCTGTAGTAGCTCACTGGAGTCATCTCGTGGCTGGTATGTATTAAGTTGTTTGTTGCAGATTCATTCATATCATCTTTAATGGCACATGCATTTATACTCATTTCTGGGTCTGATAAAGCTGTTTGATAATTCTGCTTGTTGAAACTTTGCCATTTATCCTTGAACCTCATGAAAAAGCACAATATCTGGTCCAGATGATGGTGGTAATAAGTTTGAAACTACAGCTTCTAGCATAATTTCTAGCTTGTGATGGCGACAGGCTACCCAAAACATATCCTTGTCCATTATTTGTTCAAGATGAATATAAGCACCATTTTTAAGGCCAGTATTAGCTGCAATTGTGTCAAAACATATGCATTTTATTGGCTCACCAATACCCCATTCAAGAGATGTCTCATACGCAGCAGTTGCTGTTTGCTGGCTAGTACCTGAATCCAGTTCGGGTACACCAAATCTTGATAAAATCACACAGGAAAAGGGAAACATTGGAGCACCTTAGCTTTCGTCTTTATCCAAAGTTCGGTAGGCCAGTAGAAGGTTTGCCCTCCCAATGCGCGTGTGGCTCATCCTACGACATCGACCACGCCATGGTGTGAAAGAAAGGGGGCTTCGTATGCATGAGGCATGACGAAGTAAGGGACCTCACAGCAAATTTACTGAAGGAAATCTGCCGCGGCGCCATGATGGAACCTACCCCCTCCTTCCATTGGACGGCGAGAACCTCCGTCACAGGATTTCAAACACATCCAACGAAGCCCGTGTGGACGTCAGTGCTCGAGGATTCTGAACTCGGGGACAGCGAGCCTTCTTTGACATGAGGATTTTCGATCCCATAGCTGCATGTCACCGTAACCTAGGCTTCGATGCTGCACACAGGAGGTACGAGAATAACAAGATCAGGGCAATAAAGGGAGAGAATTCTCAATGTTGATCAGGGCAGCTGCACTCTGGTGTTCACAACCTCTGGTTGGATGGGACCAAGTGCAAGATGTTTCTATGCCAGACTCGCAGAGGTGTTATCTGAACGGAAGCAGCAGTTACGTCAAAGACTGGTTGAGATGTCTACTCTCCTTCTCTCTGCTTAGGTCTGCATTGCTCTGCCTCAGGGGAACGAGATCTTCGGCCCCATAGCCGACAACGGTCGCAGATATTGACTATGAGGCAACAGTCACTGAATGCCTCATGGCTCTGCGGCTTAACTAACTCAACACAGCTAGGGTAGCTACTTTTGTATTAGGATATTTAATTTTAAGGTAATAAAATGGCGGGGAAGGTATAGCTATTGGGGTAGGCTGGAGACCACGGTACGATGATGGTAGTAGTATAGTTGTGGCAATAGGTATGGTGTCGGTGAGAGTTGTAGTAGTTGGTAGAGTGATGGTAGTGGTGGTTGTGGTAGTAGGTACGATGGTATTGGTGGTTGTGGTAGTAGGTTCGATGGTAGTGGTGGTGGTAGTTGTGGTAGTAGGTACGGTATAGTTGTGGTGGTTGTTGTGGTATAATATTTATGATATGGTTGTGGTGATTGTTGTGGTATAATATATATATGGTATGGTTGTGGTGGTTGTTGTGATATAATAAATATGGTATTAATGGTTTTAGTGGTGATTATGGTATTGGTTATATTCACTTTGTACACTGTGAATGTACCGTTAAGGATATGAACAAGTATCTATGGGTAATTTGACTTCCTTGTCCTAGTATTTTGATATCACTTTATGAATTTGTTTTGCATCCTTCACCATTATTATCCCCTTTTCTTAGGTTTCTGTAGTCCTTGGTCACCCCATACGGAGGGTGAACAGGAAAAAATATAAAGTTAACTAAATAGATATATAGAAATAATAGTTAGACGGCTATGATTGATAAATAGATGACTAAGCATTGGCCACTAGCTATGTTAAGGTGCATGTGAAAAAACAAACAAAAAGACATATTCCATTATGCTCGGAAAAACCTTCATCGGTCACTTCAAGAGAGATGCGTGTTGCACCCATTTAAATTCTTCCAAAAATCCAACACTAAAATTGATTTCCCCAACAACAGGTGATTTGAAATGAGGAAACTGAATTCGGAAGACTCACTACTAATTCTCCAGCAACTTCAAAAACTAACTAATTTGTGCCATGAAATGCGGCAGTTAGCTATTTTGGAGAGCTTTAGGTTAAATATTGATGATTAAAAGGTCTCGACGAAATCCGAAAGATTTACTGAAATGCGAGGAAGGGGAGGGATGAACCTCTCCTTCAGAGTGGTACTTTAGAATTCACAGAAAGTATAAATACGTTAACATTATTCTGCGATTACTAGGAACGTGATTCTCTTTAAAATAATTGTTTTCTTCCTCCTCAGGGGTGCTGCTGAGTCCTGCAAGCGAAACAGGTAACCTAAACAGATGAACAATATAAAATTGTTATGAAGAACACCATAACATAACCCATTATTATACCAGTGCGAATGATCGTCTTGTTGTGGAAGGGAAACAGTATAACAGAACACATCTTCTAAAGCAATACTAATGTATGAATGAAGAGAGTCTGCCATTTCCCCTGGATGTAAAGTGAGAAAAGTCTTGTCAAATTAAAAATAAATAATTCCTTCCGGCCAGATTAACTCATCCACTAACCCTCACTTTATGTTTATATATCACAAGATGTGTCGATTCTCTTCGACTATCAATACTTAATGTTTACAGTATAAGCGTTGGTATTTTTTTTAATTATTCATAAATAAAAAAACTTAACTAGTGAAAAGGTTTAGCCTATCCCCAAAATTTGCAAATTATTATTCTCAGTATTAAACCCAGCGCAGCATTATACAATGTATTAAACTCAATACAACATTTATTTTACCTAGTATTAGACCCAGTACAGCGCTGTACCATTATTATGCCTAGTACAGTCAATCAATCAATCCGAGTACCTTCCTCATATCTGAGGATTGGCGACCACAGTCCTCCACTCGAAACGTTGTAGGGCTGTTTTTACCAAGTATTAAAGCCAGTACAGTTACAGTATTTTATCCAGCATTAAATCCCTTGCAGCATTTATTTTACCCAGCATTAGACCCAGTACAGTATTATGCCAAACATTAAACAGCTTTTCATATATCCAGTATAAATGCCATGATCGATACCATTATTATACCCAGCAAAATATTAAGCTCTTTTATCATTGTAGCAGGTTTATATTCAGCAACAATAATACTCTGTACTTTAATATCATACACAGTACAGTAATATTCTTAATAAATGTATTATAGCTAGTGTTATGTTCTGGGTAATAAGTTCAATATACAGGAGCGAACACAAACACCTGTATAGTTTTGTAGGTTCGATTTACTGGATAAGAGATATGTACACAAAGGGGAGTACTGCTCCTCAGCTTGGCTGCTTGTCAACTGCTCTATAGACGACGTATGGCAAGTGATACATTAGCAGCTTCCATACGTCGCCAGGCACATTAATTAAACATGTGGGACATGGTAATTACATTGCCACACGCGGCTAGCTAGGCTGAATAAATAATACATAAATGGAGCACATACATAATATACATACATAATATATAATCCAGCATACATAATATACATACACCTCCCTCCCCCCTATACGCTCATAGCAAAGTCTTGAGCGGACCTTTTCTTTTGGATCCGTTCTGAGCGTCGAGGGACTTCATCACTGGGAAGGGTATGGGACTCAACACTGGTGGCGGGGCCAGCAGAAGGCATTGTTACGGGGCGGAGAAAACGGCGGTTCCTCCACCACACACGACCACTGGGTAACCGCACCTGGTAGTCCCGTGACCTACCGAGACCCATGACTACGCCTACTTTGTCCCAACGTAGGGAGGTCGGGTCCTGAACACGGACTTGGGTGCCGACACTCAACCTGGGGAGAGAACGGGCGTGGTCGTTGTAGCGGGCGACGACGTCCTGAACACGTTCGGCGGCTCGGCGATCACAATCCTCTGTCTTGGCCTGCCACTCCTTGGAAAAGGATTGAGGGTGAGCAGGGACACAAAAACGAAGGGGGCGTCCATACAAAACCTGGGCAGGGGAGCGTCCGGTGTAGTTAGGTGTGTTGCGGAGTTCAAGAAGACCCCGGTCGAAGGCCTCGCAGTCAATGTTCCCAGAAGGGGCCACCTTAAGGATGAGGTGCTTCAGGGATTTGACAGCAGCCTCAGCGTGGCCGTTGGACTGCGGGTAATGGGGCGATGACAACACATGCCGGACTCCCCATCGGTCAAGGAACACAGCAAAGTCCCGGCTTGTGAACTGAGGCCCTCCGTCGGTTCGCAGGCGTACAGGAACGCCCACGTCACGAAAGTAGTGGCGGAACTTGCTGATGGTGGCGGCAGACGTCGTGTCATTACCGCACTTGATGACAACCGGCCAACCAGAGAGACGGTCGACGATAACAAGGAAGGACTTTCCTGACACACAGAAAAAGTCGGCCGACACAGACTCAAAGGGGCGGGTGGGGTTGTCGTCACTCATGAAGGGTTCCTGCTGCTGGCTGGGTTGTAATACTTGGCAGGGCTCACACGCACGGACAACATTGGAGATGTCGGAGTTGATGCCGGGCCAGAACACAGTCTGTCGTGCACGTCGTTTGGTGGCCTCAGCTCCACGGTGACTGTCGTGAAGGCGAGCCAAGGCGTGGGGACGTGATGCAGCAAGGACAACTACACGTGCTCCGTACAGAACAAGGTCTCCGTCACAGTAGAGTTCATCGCGGAGTTTCGAATACGGGAGCAGGGTGTTGTGAAGATCGTAGCGGTTGCTAGGAAGTCCATTCCTCACACACTCGACAAGTCGGACGTAGGAAGGGTCATCTCGGGCCGCTGTTCGAAGGTCCTCCATTGCCTTGTCGTCATCTGGTGACAGGTCCGAACGAAGGGATTGGACGGCATGGAGAGTGACCACAGTCCTGACGGAAAGAGCGAGGTCGGCGTCGAGCACATGGTCTTCTGGAGTAGGGCGGCTGACAGGAGAGCGGGATAAGGCATCAGGGATGCAGAGCTCCTTACCAGCACGCCACACTGCTGTGAAGATGTACGCCGAGAGCTTCTCTTTCAGACGCTGGAGGCGAGGGTTCTCAACGGCGTCTAGCGTGTAGTGGTTGAGGATCGGGACAAGCGGGCGATGGTCGGTCACTAGGTGAAAGTGTTGCAGGCCTATGAGGTAAAACCTGCACTTGGACATCGCCCAAACCACAGCCAACAGCTCCAACTCAATAGTGGCGTAGCGCGTCTCAGTGTCAGAGAGGAAACGCGAGCCACACTGGACGAGCCGGAACTGCCCTCCACCATGATCCTGCAGTAGGGCGTATCCCACGCCATACAAGCGTGAGGCATCTGCCTGCAGAACTGACGGCAAGGCTGGGTCAAACGTGGCGAGGGCAGGTGGACGAGACAGGGCCTGTTTCACTTGCTGGAAGGCCTTGTCGTGGTCGGGGGTCCACAGGAATGTCCTCTTGGGGCTCATCAGGGGGCGAAGTGGTTGAGCAGCTGCGGAGATGTCCGACGAAAACTCTGCTAACTGGTTGACGAGACCGATGAAGGACCTCAAGTCGGTGAGGTTAGCAGGGGTGGGAAAATCCGTGATGGCGCGGACCTTCTCCGGGTCAGCTGCAATACCATTCCCTGAGAGGGTGTACCCACAAAAGTCAACTGAAGAGCTGGCCAGAACAAACTTGTCGGCATTTAGGGTAATGCCGTGCTTCCGGCACCTGTTGAGTACCTCGTAGATACGGCAGAGGTGATCCATATAATCCTCGTCGTACACGAGTATGTCGTCGACCACTTTCACACAGTTTGCCAGACCTTGTAGAGCCATATCACCTCGAAGACAGAAAGCGTCTCCTGTAGCGGCGAATCCCATGGGGCCACGGCAATAACTGTAACGTCCATGCGGGATGATGAAAGTTGTGAGTGGTCGGTCTTCTTCGGCAAGCTCTATCTGCCAGTATCCACACAAGGCGTCCATCGTCGTGAAGAAGCGTGCCTTCGGGTTCACACTGCGTATAGCTGCAAAGGGCGTGGGAGAAGGGTGCGCAGGACGAGACACCTGGCTGTTGAGCTTGGAGAGGTCAGTGGTGATCCGAACACCACCTTTAGGTTTTGCGACGACAACCATAGGGTGACACCATGGAGACGGGTCATCGCCGGTTGGTGCAATAATTTCTTGGGCGACCATGGAGTCCAGCTCGTTTTTGACCGCCTCGCGGAAGGCCAGGGGAACCAGTCGAGGGGTGTAAATAGCGAAGGGCTTCGCGTCGTCCCTCAGGTGGATCCTCATGGGGGGACCTGCCATCTTCTTGAGAGGCTTGGATTCCAGAGCGGACTTGGTCACCAGAACGTCGCTGAATTCCTTCAGGAAGTACTTCCGAGCATCCGAAGGAGAGGTGTCACTGGCAAGAGGCAGGGGTAGGGCGGCAGCAGGGTCGTTGCTGCTCCCTTTTTGCACCCTGTTGGCGTGTTTTACCTCAAGAATAGGTTTGGGGAAGTCCTGGGAGATGATGGCCAACTCTTGACAATGTCTGTAGGACAGCAAAGGAGTCGGGACACCGTTATGCACATCAATCCAGGCTTGACACGACCTGTTGCCAAAGGTGACTTGTGCTTGGAGTGAACCCAGGGCCGGGGTCATCTGTGAACCATCTGCCATAAAGCGGAGATCCTTGGGGGGCGGTCCTAGATCACTTGGAGAGAGCCCCAAGCATTGCAAATGCTGGGGACCGATGACTGTAGCATCAGCGCCGGTGTCGGGCAACATCTGAAGACGGGATGACACACTGCGGTAGGTCACAATGACACTGATGTACTGGGGGACTTTGGTCCTGGGACGCGGGGGGGAGCACACATTCCTAATATGGCTCGAGCGTTGTCCAGGGTCGTTATGCTTCTGATTGGAAGACTGTGGGCGGCCCTCTCTGGTGGAAGGGAGCTGAAGCTTTCGCCGACGCTGTCCCTTGGGTTTGTGGGTAGGGCAACACTTGTCATAGTGGCCCAGACGACCGCACACATTGCACTGGACGTACTTGGCTGGGCACCGTACTGTGAGTGACCAGTGGCCCTTACGGTCACAACTGTTGCATGTAGACTCAGCAGCTGGACACACCTGTGTTCCGTGCTGCTTACCACAGTTGTTACAAAATGAACCGGGCGTGGACGTGGTGGGCGAAGACGTAGGAGCAGACTTCTTGTCCTTCTTGTACCGGGACACAGCGCATACAGCTGTAGGGGGAACTCGGATGGCAGAGGTGGCACAACTGGCAGCCTCATAGGAGCGACATATCGTCAACACATCCTTGAGTGAAGAGGAAGAGTCGAGGGAGGTGAGGCGTTGGACAAGTTCCTCGTCCTTAACACCCATCAGGATCACCTGCTTCAACTGGGTCTCCTCGCACTGCTGGTGGTGGCCTAGACATATATCTACCTCTTCCGAGGCTCCCTTAAGACGTACATAAAAGGCGTCAAAAGTCTCACCCTCCATCTGCCGGCAGCTAAACAATTCCCTCCTGCGCAGAGCTTCATTCTGCTGTCCTTTGATGTGCCGTTGTAGAATGTCCAGTACCTCCTCTACAGACAGTGAAGAGGTCGGAGGTACCTGCAACGTATATTCTAAGACACGCTGAATTTCCAAGGACAGGCACATACGCAGCTGGATGAGTTGTTTAGGCTGTGACAAACTCTGGAGATCCACCATTGTAGAATAATCAGTCCACCGTCGCCGCCATTCACGAAAAGTCTGGAAAGT
Organism: Homarus americanus; assembly: GCF_018991925.1. NCBI lineage: Eukaryota > Metazoa > Arthropoda > Malacostraca > Decapoda > Nephropidae > Homarus > Homarus americanus. The sequence goes on along the minus strand of NW_024735442.1, from coordinate 9,128,166 downwards.
CACATCAGGCTTCAAGATGGGCGGTGTTTGAGCAGCTGCTTTAGGTGGGGCTGGGGGGCGTGAAGGAAGCATTGATGAGGTATCTGAACCAGTCAGTACCGAGGCAGTGTTAGAGCCAGGGGCTTGGTTAACAGTGAGGCGAGATATCAAAGCTTCAAACAGTGCACTGTCTTCCAATCTCCGTTGGTGGTCTCGTTCTGCCTCTGCTTGCCTTCTGTGTTCATCCGCCACACGTCTGTTAGCTTCATCCTCGTACCTTTCATCTCTCATAAACTTCATTAAAGCAATTATCTCTGGAGACAACGCTGAATATCGAGGTGAAGGGCTGCGCGATGTTGTGGGAGCTGGAGCGTCGTGGTCAGCCATGTCATCCATCTCTGCGGAGCTATCATCCTCCTGACTCATCCAGACGCTGGGTCCACGGCTACGTAAGGCATGAGACATAACTACTTCATCTGTGTACTGTGTCTAAATTAGTGTTGACCGGTCAGCCCGTCGTATCAACAAGATTTCAGACAAAAAATTAATTAAATACACAGATAAGTAGGTTATATATATAAAATATATATAAGGGAGCCGCCGCGGTCAGTGAGTGTTAGTACATGTATGTGTGTGTGCGCGCGGGCAGTGAGAGCGGTCTCCTCGAGCTGTGAAGGGGTGTGGAGACAACGCTGTGAGGGGGTGGAGGGAGAGGCGGCGACTCACAATCAGTCGCCAGTTACCCTCTGGACGCGGTCAGAGGAGGGTGCACTGAACTCTACTCCCCACAAATGCCCAGAACATGCAGTATACCTTGGGAATCCTTTAGAACAAGGTCACACATGAATGGCACGAAACACACAATGCACTAAACACTTCACAGAAAATCACTGTCACTGACACTGCTCAAAGTTGCTAAATTCTTCGAGGAGGGGTGGCGGGCGGCGGTTGACACAGGGCAGGGGGTCCATAAGCCGGCTTTCCACAAACTTTGCACTGTCACTCGTAATTATCCCGTAAAATTACGCACTGCGCCATGTTATGTTCTGGGTAATAAGTTCAATATACAGGAGCGAACACAAACACCTGTATAGTTTTGTAGGTTCGATTTACTGGATAAGAGATATGTACACAAAGGGGAGTACCGCTACTCAGCTTGGCTGCTTGTCAACTGCTCTATAGACGATGTATGGCAAGTGATACATTAGCAGCTTCCATACGTCGCCAGGCACATTAATTAAGCATGTGGGACATGGTAATTACATTGCCACACGCTGCTAGCTAGGCTGAATAAATAATACATAAATGGAGCACATACATAATATACATACATAATATATAATCCAGCATACATAATATACATACAGCTAGTAACAGTATAATGCCCTGTTCAGTACTATTTACAGTAACAGTATTATAGTCAATATTGTTACCCAGTAACATTATTATACTCAACATTATACCCAGCAACACTTTTACATCCAGCATTATAGCCAGTGACACTATGATACCAAGTAACGTTATTATACTCAATATTATACCCAGTAACATTATTATACTCCAATATTATACCCAGTCATACTATTATACTCAATATTGTACCTAGTAACACTTTTTATTCCTAATATTATACCCATTGCACTATTATACCCAGTAACACTATTATATCCAGCAACAGTCTTAAATGATCACCTTGTATTACATACAAAATGTAAATAGACTCCTGAATTTCCTGGTGCCAGTAAGTCGCCTTGGGGCACCACCGTTAAATAGAATTAAATCCCCGGATGAAGTTTAACAATAGCGTTCTGGAGACTCAGGCAAGGATGAAGAGAGGTATTTATCGGAACTGAAGTGCTATAAGTTCATATCAGGTGATCGTGCATTTCCGTGTTTATCAATGTTTATATTAGTTTTAGGTAAAATGTGAAATAATGACTCCTCTGGGTGTTGTTTTAGGTTTTAACTGTCAGTACCGTTCACTAGGTCATAGTTTTATGTGTTTTAACTGCCAGTACCGTTCACTAGGAATCATTTTTCGGTGTTTTAACTGACAAGGTTATTGATCATGGTTTCTCAGGCCTTACTTCAGTATGTGATTCAACTGCCATGGTTAGTAAGTCCATTTCTCTCGGTTATAATTTCGGGTACTACACAATTCAGACAACACTCCTCTCCACGCACTCCTTCAATTGTTACATATTGTAAGTAATTTTGTTTTCATCTACGAATCCTACTACACGGTTCAAAAGCACCTAACACACACACACACGCACACACACACACACACACCATCAACCACACCAAAACCGTAGTCATGGACATCAATACCGCCACCACTCCAGTGCAAGCCCCAGCAGTCACAGTGGGTGCCCATCCTCTCCAGCTGGTGCAGTCTGCCAAACTCCTGGGTGTAACTATAGACAACAAACTTGACTGGAAGGCCCATGTAAATAACACAGTCAAGGCAGCCTCGTACCGTCTCTACATGCTACGAAGACTTAGGTCACCAGGGACACCCACGCCAGAGCTGAGGACCATCTACAACGCATTTATTCTCCCCAAACTAACGTATGCGTCACCAGCCTGGTCGTCTTCTCTCAACTCCACCCAACAACGTCAGCTAGAGAAGGTACAGAAAAGGGCCTGCAGAATCATGCTCGGCGCAGAATACTCTGGCTACACCAACGCTCTCTCCACCCTGGAAATGCCATCCCTCAGTGATCTCCACCACCAAGCACTGGAAAGGTTTGGCCGTGGACTAATGCACCACCCTCGCCATCGCCACCTCCTGCCACCTGCAGCCCCCCACCCAACTCGCGCAGTCCGCCACTACAACAAAATTCAGCCCATAAGAGCCTGCACCGATAGATATAAGAACAGCACCATCCAATCTATTGTTAAAATAATAAACAACTCCTGATTTATGTACTGTACAGCCCTGTAAATGTATTCAATGCATATTATATCATTATTTCTAAATCAAATGTAAGTCTGTACATTTTCAGCCACCGGCTGCAACTCTATTAATAAACCGTTTATTATTATTATTATTATTAATACACACACACACTACTACTTTGCTTCCACTCCGAATCGCGTTATTAAGGATGTCACCTTCGTTGGTGAGCTTTGAGGTGACTCGAGAAGCTGATACGGAACCGGCAGGGTCCTCCACAGATGTGGCACGTGTGGAAGCCTACATCTGGTGCGGGAGGGGTGGCGGCAACGTCTTTCGGCGCTGGTGCTCCTCCAAGCGTTACCGTGTGGAGTGATCGTCTCCCAGGTGAAAGGGTCAATTTGGCATTTTATCAGGTTTGTCTTCAGACTATCCTTATACCTTTTCCGTTGCCTGCCAGCATTTCGTTTACCATTCGTTAGGTGACTGTAAAGTAGCTGACTTGGTAGTCTACTATCTCCCATGCGGGTAACGTGGTCAATCGAATGTAGTTGTTCATGGATAATGGAAGCCTCGATTCTCCTACAGTTGGTGCCAGTTGGTGGTTTTACCAGCGAACTCGGGGGATGGACCTTAGAATACGTTGATTAAAGTTTTTAAGCTCCTTGAAGTGCCACCTGTATGTGACCCATGTCTCAGTGCCATACAGTGTAGTAGGGAGGACCACTGATCGATATACGTGCAGCTTCTGTAGATACTTTCAGCTCCCAACAGCTGAAGACACAGGTACAGAGTCTGCCAGAGGCTTGAGATGAGCATTTAATCCGATGAAGAATCTCTTCATCGTTGTCCGCGATGGTAGACATGTGGGAGCCAAGATACTGAAAGTGGGTAATATTAGAGAGGATAGTACCGTTAACCTGGATGGATGGTGGAGGTGTGGCTATACCAGGGACAGGCTGAAAGAGAATCTGAGTCTTACGTACATTTACCTCATGGGTCAGGTGATGAGGATATCACGGCGATCTTTTTCTCTGACAATGCAGTAGTCAATGAGATGCCAATGAACTTGTCGGCCTGACTAACAAGGCGTTGGTGTTAGTGAGGTTGTGTTCAGCACACTTGCTGAGGAGTAGGCCAATGGGATTACACGTGCCCTCTCCGTTCCTCCCTATGGTTTCCTGCTCTAAGTCAGCATCTCTGCTAACACTGGCAATGAAGTCATTTAGGAGCACAGTCTTATCTTCTCTGAGGATAGAGCTTAGCACTCGGTCTACATCCAGTGTTAAGACGTAGGCACTAATGAAGAAAGCATGACGTGAGTAATTCAGTGGGACTCTGAGCTTCATGAGGCGTTCGTTGACCTCAACAGTCATTTAAGTTAGCCTATGTAGGATGGATTGGTGAATAGCAAAGACAACTCCATAAATGCGGCTTCTCTCTGCAGCAAACTTACCTTTCCGGAAGAAGGTAAAGCCAGATCCCCGTTCCGTTAGTTGACCCACGTTTGGGAACCGGGATTCACTGATGGTTGCTATGCCGATTTCTTACCTCAACAGCTCTTTTGCCACAAGGGCGGTTATTCTTTCAGGACGCTCATTTGTTACAGTATCCAAAAGGGTCTTGACATTCCATTCAGCGACCATAACAGGTTGTATAATATGTTTTTGCTTTGATATGTGAATATGTTTTCGTCCAGATTACAATGACCTTACTGGGTGCGGCTGCCCAGTCAGGCTGTTTTTTTAGGCAGGCTATATTTAGTGTACCTTATCTAGCCCCCTCCCCATGTGGGGTGGGTAGAGTGTCTCCTGGAAAGGGTTGTTCAGTTGCACAGACAGGATAGGAATGCACTACTGCCTTGATCCCAGTGCATGAACGACCATCTTATCTATACCGCCGATGTGCAGAGTTGTGACTAGAGACTCCCTGCAGTCATATCTCTGCCTGTCCCCGTCGCCACTCGTCTGTCGCCATAGGACTTGGGGTTGGGGGTGGGGGTGGGGGTAGGGGTTCTGATAATGATGGAAAGTATGATGAGCCGGATGATGGCTGTGCATGAATTGATTAATGTGGTGAGGCCTAAGTGCAGGATGTTACCGCTCATCTTGGCTCTTCCTTTTCCTGATCCAGTGGTACAGGCAGCCGTAACAACTAAAGAGAGGGAGATTTGCAATTTACCGACGACAGCTAAGTTTATTTGGCTTTGCCTTAGTAGCCTGTCCATCTTGCATTGCCTTCATTCGCCGGTGTAGTCGTTGGGATCCCATATTGCTTACCTCTTCCGCCTATACCACCATTGTGGTCATACTGGAGCTATGAAAGCATGTTTGCCTGTTGCGGGGCTGCACCACAGATTTTTCGTTTGGGGTTTACGTCCGTAACCTTATATCTATCAAGGTTAATCCGCAAGGCAGCGGGGTAGTGATTGGTAGGCGCCAAGACGTGTCTACATGCCAGTTGGCATATGCCCAGGAATCCAGTTACCATGTGTTGCCATGAGGAGGCACAACAGGAGTCTTGATGGTAAAGGGGCTGTGTACTGGAGGAGGAAGACTTATGGAATTTGCTTCCCTGTTCGCCACGAGGGCTAGCCAGTGGCTGTAGCTGAAAGCAAGAGGAATTTAGCAGTGCCTGCACCTTAACACTAATGTTGCTACACTAGATGCATTACACCACCCTGTGCACGCGCGCGCACACACACACACACACACTACATCCCTGACCACCTTAGGGTCAAGACCTATTCAGGCGCTGCTCATGCTGATCAGCAGTTCCCCTTGGAAAATGTTCGGCCCATTCCCGAAGTCCCTCTCCCCGACCCATCCTCACCACCGGGATATCAACATAATCAAAAGTGACAATTTCTTTTCGGAAAGAAATGGGGCCAGTGTTGAACAATGATGAACAGTGATTAAGCCAGTGAATTCAACACTAGACAGTATCAGTGAGAACCGTGACCCACCAGTGAGATAAGCACCACTGGGAAATGACCGCCATCTTCTGATAAGGAGGTGCTAATCAGTCCACCCTGGGAACAACAATGGGTCAGCTTCACACCTGACTTTGAAATATCACAACACCACCCAGTAGGGTGGGGTACTGTGACACCACCGCAAACCACCCGGTGTCCCCATGACCACGTGAGCTCCTTCATATCAACACCCGAGGACGAGTTACTGCACCACGTGAACACCATACCACCCGGTGTCCCCATGAATACGTGAGATCCTTCATATCAACACCCGAGGACGAGTTACTGCATCACGTGAACATCACCTGGTGTCTCCATGACCAGTCTAGGCCGGGGCCATCAACTGTAAACTATAATAATTTGTATGTTCAATTCATGTTCCTTCTTCTTTCAGTAATAAAAGCATTTGTTAAACGACCCACCCACCCCATGTCTTTGTATGTAATACGTCATTTTTGTCCATTGTATATTTTCAGGCTTCGGGCTGCCGACTTTTTCAATAAACAGTTAATTATTATTATTATTATTATTATTAATATTAATATTATCATTATTATCATTATTATTATTATTACACAGAGGCAGAAGAAAAAAGAAAGGAAGACTGAATTATGAGTAAAACCCTCAAGTACACACCTAGCTTTATGTGAGCTTCATATTCATCACCATGGCTTAACTCATCGAGAAACAGAACAATTTTTCAACGTTCGTAATCTAAATTAAATATCTGGTGTGGCAGGTTGCTGTGTAATAAATAAACACGCCCATTTCCTTGTCAGTAACGCAGAAGAAATCTTGCTCAAACTCAGACAACTCCCCAAGTCATTTAACACCAAGCTTCCCAGGATGAATAATGCAGCGAAATTTCCTGATAATAGCTGGGCCTAATTATCATAGATGGGAATCAAGGGAAGTTCTGCAGTAATACTTCCAGTTTCGTCAACTTAGAGGGTAAAAACTGGAGTAGATTACTGAACTGACCTGGCAGAAGCACTTCAGTCATCAACACATCACGGGAAACACGTCCCTACCCGTTCTCCCTCTAACACTGGAATAATCAGATCCAACGTGCACGAGAGACAACTTTCCTCCTGATGCTCACTTGAAGACACTTAAAGAAGCCCGTAAAAACTGCAGGAAAGGGAATATTTGAAATGACGTTGTTTTTATTAAGCGTTTTAGGGATAACTGCCCGAGTAAAAGCCTAAACTGAAACACACAGCTTTACGACATGGGGATAATTTTCTTTTGTAACGGTATAACTTCGTGAAAGTTCAGTAGATGTATAGTTAAAATGACTCTTAACCCTCTAAGACATCCTTTACTATTGTAACCCAAATAGGTCAGGTAAATCTAGGTTAGGATAAGTTAGTTCCTTCGGTCAGTGTTAAAGATAATGATCATTTATAGTTTTCCTTGTCTATAGATCGGTTTAAATACTCGAAAATAATATGAAATCAACTGTAATACAATGTCTTAATATTACTAAAACGCGAAACATTTTCAAAGTAATATTATAATGCTCACGAATGTTATAAACACGGGTGAGATAATTTTAATTTAATATTTTAGAAAATGTGGTACTCTACACTTCATATAAGTCTTCCTGTTAATCATTTAGGAATTACAAATGGTTAAAACAAAAATTCAGATAGATTTGCGAATAGAACAGGTGTACTATTCATATTGTAAGTTTGTGCACTGTATGTAACGAGTGTAACGTTATTAAGTCATTATAAATCATGATGACAATATATATATATATATATATATATATATATATATATATATATATATATATATATATATATATATATATATATATATATATATATATATATATATATATATATATATATATATATATATATATATATATATATATATATATATATATATATATATATATATATATATATATATATATATATATATATATTTTTTCTAAAGAATAGTTACGTCATACAGATGAAAATAAGAAACGCTTTTGATGAGCCATTGGTCGAAAACTGCAACAACTTCCTTCCTACCATGAGTCTTCGTTAAAGCGAGAACAAAAATATTATTTAAACTATCAATAGTCATGAATTTGACTTTGACCTCCCAAACATATTTATTGCTTACTGTGTATCCAACATGTTTCATACATAATGTTTGGCCAGATTTGGTGAGGATAAGGCTCACACACACACACACATTTCACTATAATATACAACATTGTGTACTTTGGTGAATAATAATAATAATGATGATAATAATAATAATAATAATTATAATAATAATAATAATATCAAAAATAATAACAATATTTATAATTATTATTGTTATTCCGTAAATCACTTCATGTTTCAAGTTATATATTCAGGTGAAGCTTCCACACTGCCTCCTGTTATTCCTACTCACAATCTGACTATACACATATCTGTAATAATTCCTCTCTGGCGTTTTAGTGCTGTTCCCGTCAAGACAGAAGTTATGAGTCTTGGAAAGAATAACAAATGCGCCAAGTACTTCTGATTTTATCCCATATTATTGAGGTTAAATTCCTCTGACAGAAGAGGTTAAATTCTTGTGCTAAATTCCTATAAGAGAGCATTTAATTTAATTTGTTTTCACTCTTTAAAAATTCCCCCTTTTATTCAGCAGGGTGACAGGAATCAAGAAAAAACTCTCTTCAATCGGTGTAATTCATTCACTCTCACTGTTGTCACAAATGAGTTCTGCTGAGAATTATGTTTTTTGATTGCAGTAGGTAAATCAAATGCACAGAGAAAGGACAAAAATCTGGTATCAAATAGTATTTACAAGGTTAAGGATGTTCTTTGCTTAATTCCATTATGTGCTATCGTGCACAAAAGATGTGTCCACTACCCATCCAGTGAGAATTCGAATAGCCTTGAGTCTGAAGTTTCGAAACCATTGGGGGAAATGCTATGATCGGCCAACAGATATCGCCCACTGTAGTGTGTGTGTGTGAAGGGGGATAGAGGAGGTGGGGGCTGGATGAGAGGCAGGTTTATTTATTATTTATACCACCATAATTTCAAGCTGCCTTTTGAACTACGTTTTGTCTTACAGCCGTTTCTTTATGGTTACGAATACAAAAAAAAAAACAGGTGCAGTGCCTTGGGTGCTTATTGCTGCTCAGGTCACAATGATCTTTTAAAGAATGGAATATATGAAGGATAAAAGTGAAATATGCAAGGATCAGAGTGAAGGGCTTTGGTCAGCTAGTTTTACTCAGCAACCACGTCACAATTTTGTTGTTATTCCGACAAAGAGATTATGGTATTATTATTTATCTTCCACCCATCCTTTGCTTAATAAGTATTTGTGATAATATGCAATATTATATAATTATATACTTATGTTAAAAAGAGTGGAGTGAAAAAGTTATCAGTATTGTAAAATAGTATTCAAACTTATTCTAGGTGACTGTTCCAATTCTTCCAAGTTCCAACCACTGCCCCTCATGCCCTTGAAAGCACGTGTGTGTGTGTGTGTGTGGGGGGGGGGGGGCAGGTGCGGGGACTGGCCGCCCGTCACAACACACACCCAACTACACCACCACCACTACAGCAACGCTCAGTGACCCACATCAAATCCATGTGAACTTTGTTTCGGGTTACTGTCACCTTGACGTATTTTATACATCCTATTCTCAGCTCTTGCTGATAGAGAAGAATAAGGCTTTGGCCAACCTCTCCTATCGTAAGGGAACGTGAGGTGGCTGTGGTAGCATTATTCATGGTCTTGCATGGGTTCTCCTCAACCCATAACTGGAACACCCACAGTGAAGACCCAGAAGTTAGACAACTCGTCATTAGGTCCCCAGTGTTTAAACACCCCACCACAATATACAAGCTTCATATATTTTGGAGTGTGCTCACTTACCGTTAATATTGTGTGCTGAACATCATCTGCATTTCGATGATGGTAGCAATTGTAACTATATAATTATATTGTGTTATAAGACAATATATTCCATGACGTGTGATACAGATCATTGTATACCACACGACACATAATTTGTGGCTGTTAAGTTACTTTGTTATGAATTTTCATGCAATATAGTTTAAGACATCATTAAGGACATGGATTTAAGATAACACTGTAGGTGAGTTATGTATATAAACTATATTGACAAACAATACTAAAATCCAAACAATACACCAATACACACATCTTAATATTTGGTCCAGCCACCCAATGCATTCAGAATTTCATCAAGGCGATTAGGGATGGAGTCGACTAGCTTCAGGCACACCCCTGGTCGTCGACGTATACTCTCCCACATGTCGTAAGCTTTGGCCTCTATTGCTGTACAGGTTCGCTGCTCCCCAATATCCCAATCACGTTTCATCAGGCCCAAATATGTTCAATCAGATTAATATCACATTCTAGTGTTGACCAGTCGATGAACTCAATTTCAGGGTGATCCTGGAGGTAGTCCTTCACTATGTTGCTGGTATAAATGGGACTCTTGTCATGAACAGACTGATAGTGTGGGGGGGGTGGGCTGGGACTTCCATAGCCCGGACTGTAGGAATTAACACTTGCTCCAGGAAGTCTACATACTGCTCAGCAGTGAAACAGCCATTGATCTTGACCAGTTCACCTAGCCCATGTGCCCACATGCAACCCCAGAATGATACTGACATCTTACCACTCACTGTGCGATGTTGAATGCGTTTCTCATGGTAACATGTGTTGGGGGGCCGCCAGCACTGCCTTGCTTCGGCTCCCACTGACCTGAACACCGTTTCATCGGTAAATATAATGGTTCTCAAGCATTCTTCTCTATGTGGAAGGTGTTCCAATGCAAAGCGGAGTCGACACTCCTTGCGAGTAGGTGTTAGCCACCCTTTGTGAGCTGGAATATGGCAGTCGATCCCGGCTTCATGAAGTCGGCGTCTCGTCGTCATGTGATGGCAGTTGAGGCCCAGATTTCTGGTATGCTCCACTGATGTTCGCATTGGATATGCCGTTGCAGCTGCCACGATCATGGCGTCCATCCTTGCTGACGTTACTCGTGGCCTCCCGCTTCGAGGTTTCGTCTCCACTGAGCACTCTTCCTCCCACCGGCGGATCCACCTCCTAATCGTCTTCGTGCTCCTCCCCACTTCGAAAGCAATGTTAGGCACAGTTGCCCCGGCTCTCCATATCCCGATGATTTGGCCTCGCTCAGCAATCACTGCCGACGAATTTGCTCGTCCTGCAGGCATATCTGAAATGGCAGAGTAATATTATGTTGTGGTAACTGATACAGGCTTTTATATACTAGAGAAAATTAATGGTATTAGTAACACCTAGGTTAAGTATTATTACTCTGACAAAACGTTTTGGTAAATCTTTTTGGATCAACTGCCGAAGAAACTCTTCCTATTTCATGTATTCATAGTGAACTACAAGTTGATCCTCCCCCCCCCCCCAAACCTCCACCACCAACCATGCGACTGTAGAGTGAACATTTGCTGATAATCATCATCATCATCAAGATTTCGTTTAAACAGACCACTGACACCCTTTTGTTTCTATAATTTAGTGTTATATTGTTTGGAGGAGATTACAGTATTTCAAAAAGGTCAAAAGTGAACTTAGGGAAAATTTTGGGGTCTCTGCTACAATATCTTACATTGTAGGGTTAGTGAAGCACATTGTTCGATACCGATTATAAATAGGGCAGTCAATGAGAAAATGTTGGACTGTTATTTGTGTTCGGCAGTTGGAGCATATAGGTGGGGCTCCATTAGGGGAAGACGGGAGTTGGCCATGCGTCAATCGCGTATGCCCAATTCTTAGACGATTCAGAATAGTTTCGTGATGTCGAGAGGATTGTTTTGATGGTGACCAAGGATAAACTAAAGATTTGATCATTTTTAGCTTATGACTTGTTGGTTAATTTTCCCAGGACTTTCGCCAATTGTCAAATATTAATTGTTTACAGGTAGTTAGCCTCGCCGATAATCAAAATATATGGTTTTCCACTGCTTTACATATTTCTTTGACAATTTTCAGCTATGACATACTTATCTCCTATAAATGATTCATTTAAAATTTATTTTTTACAAAGAATATTCACTGGTTCCAGAATGCATCTAAACTTACGCCAGTGATGGTCAAATCTGGTCTTAAATAAGTTCATACTCGGTGCTATCACAACACTACCGGAAACTCTAAATTCAAGGGGGAGGAGCCAAGTCGTCGGTTCTGTGAGTGTTCATTACAGTAGCCCAATTCGTCGCCATGGGTAGAATAGGGGGAGGGGAAGGTAATGTTATGGGATGGAATGTTCGATTGACATTAGACTTGGGGGTTGGGATGAAGGGAAGAGGTGGGGGAGGGAGTAGTGGGGGGATGGTGGAGGAGGAGTGCGTTTAGGTGTGGTAACCCACGATGCTCAAATTATGAGGTTTAATAGTTGGGTGGCTGGAGGCGGGGAAGGCAAGGCGCGGAGTTGGAACTCGTGAACGGATGACGTTGTTTAATGCAAGTTATGGAACATTACAGTATATTCAAATGGGTTTTCATGCTATTAATAGGCCTTATGTAATCCGCCAATAAGGATTACAACAGCACACAGTATGGCTGCGTAATTTTTACAACCCACCTCTCGCCTAAAGTAAACCGAAAAATGCTTGTGTATAGAAGATTTTCAACTCAATATCACATATTCTTTCACCTCTACAAATATCTGTTGTCACTCATGGGACACCCTGCAATAGTATAAGGACGACATGGGCTATGCTGACAAATTAATGTGACTTACCTGTTGGTGACGACGATGGTAGGAAAGAGACCTCGGCATGTTTAAGTGTTCGACATCACCTCCTTCCCCTGGTGTGGGTGGCGCCAACCTTGGTAACAACTTGTTTATTCTCCGTGACTACCATTACTGGTAGTCACGGAGAATTAATTACTGGTGTGCCCATCAGTCTCACCGTCGTAGCCATGAACGGCAGAGATATGGTCGTTGTAGTGCTTTTATTTACCCGTTACATATGTCTCACTATGCTTAATAATATTAACTATCTTCATGACATTCTTATTGTTATCAGTGATTGCGGAATTCACGAGGTTATGCTCCACTTACACACAGTCTGTTACTAGACTATCCCCCTCCTCCTCTATCCCCCTCCCCCCACACATTACAGTGGGCGACATCTGTTGGCCGACCATAGCATTTCTCCCAGCTGTTTCGAAACTTCTTTTGACGGATTTGGAGCTGTCTAACAGCAGTGAATGTGAAGAGCAAGAGCCATTTAAAATTGTTAATAGCAAAAAGAAAAAAAAGAATAAAAGGAGGAATTGAGAGGGTACAAGCAGTGAAGATAACATTTCCCACTTGGTGGATAAGCGAAAGAAAATTGATGGTGCGAGTCATTCTTCAATCATGATCAGTACAACGAGTGTAAACCCCATTGGTGGTTTAGATGGCAATAACTCAAGGAGGCCACGCATTTACTTCCCCAAGAATAATGGCCTGGATTTTCATTATAAGGTAAAGTGGTCAGTTAGACTCACTAAGCGCCATCAAGGGTATCAAGTGCTCTTTAAAGAAGGTAAACATATTCCGTATATTACTGTAGTTAGATATTTAACTACAGATGGTATTGAGAATGTAGTGATGCAAATGCCTGTGGAGTCCATTGGGAATACTAAGATCATTCTTTTTCATTATCCTGTTAACCTTGACCCCGAGGATGTGTTGGCTGAAGATAGATGTTTTTGGGCCAAGAGACGTGTATTTACATTTGATGGAGAACTAGTACCTAAGTCGCAGCTAATTGCGCTGGTCAAAGGTTCAGTTAGCACCGGAGAAGGTCTTTGTGAGATGTCTGGGATATAAGCGGGTTGCTGTCTACAACGAATATCCAGTACTATGATATAAGTGTTGCAAGTGAGGCACATGACGTGGAAATGCCATAATGATTTTCGATGTAGATTCTGTGGAAAAATGCATGAATCTAAGGTATGTGGAGATAAAATTAAGGCGAAGGAGAAAATTACACCAAAATGTTGTAATTGTGGTGTGGCTTACAATGAAAGATAGTGGGTGTGTCTTAAAAAGCCGAAAGTTCATCAATTCCAATCACAAGCTTATTCCACTAATCAAAGAGGACAAAGGTGATGCTGTAAGGAGCGTTGTTGCAGGGACACCAAGTGCTGTAAATGTGTGGGAAAAGCGTATGAAAATACGTAACGCAGCAGAACAGAAGGACATAGGTAACGGGAACAATAACCTTATAGCCCCGAACATTCTAGAAGAACTCCGTAAGGAGATTGATGAGTCAAACAAGCAGTATTGGATATCAAGAAATGCTTGGTGAATCTTGTGCCATATGCTGATGTTGCTGTTGTTAATAAAGATAGTTTAAAAGAAAATGAAACATTAGTAGAGATGGAATCAAATAATGATAATGTGGATAGCAATCTAGAGCAAAATGGTAATCATAGTCTGTTAGGAAATAGAGTCTGTTCTTTTTCTTAAGACAATGTCGTAAACAAGGAAATGTTTGATGATCTGACGAGCATTCCTGACTCTGTTTAGGAATATATGGAAAATCCAAGAGATTACGTCAAAAAGAATGTTCTTATTTCGGTGAAGACTATGAGGCGGGATATTTATTCTAATGGATCAAAATGTCAGCTTAATTTCCTGGAATGTTAATATTTTGAAAAAAAGGTTAACGGATGTTCATGCATATGCTCATTCTAGTAGTATTGATATCAGCTTTGCAAGAGGTTGGGACAAACAGATTATCATTGCAACTAAGAGGTTATCAAAGTTTTTAATTACCAGCTGATTTGACTGGAAATTGCAGAGGTTTGACGACTTATATCAAAGATGATATTCCAGCATCTTTTCATTACGCTCTAAAAATAAACGGTACCGAGTATTTGTGTGTTAGTATTACGCTTCAAGATGCCACACTGTTCATTATTAATGCTAATGTGCATACTGATTCCTTGACAGTTGATGATCTGCCGGACATTATTTTTGCTGATGATTGTTTGCTAATTGGTGATTTGAACGCTAGGCATAACAATCTTGGCAGTAGAGGTTCTCAAAATCACAGTGGAATGGTTCTGAAAAATATCTTACTCTATAGAAGATGCTAAGGTCCTTCGAGCTGGTGAGCCGACACATGTTAAAGGGGAACGCTTGATTATGCAATACTTTTTAATATGTTAGATGCTCATGAACATTTGGACATTGTGGATACGCTTTTGAGTGATCACTACTTTGCCTAGTAGGTAATAAGCAGCTACCAAAGAGGGATGTACTACCGCCAGGGAAGATATTGTCTAATGGTAGACCCTGATGCCACATGGCATCACGAAAATTGTGATCAAGTCCCAGGTTGCTTTTTTGACTTCGTGCCTAATTTACACGCAATTGCTGGGTCTCAATTGTTTCTCATACTTTGACAACACAACATATGTTTGTGTGTGTGTGTGTGTCCGCACGAGAATCTCGGAAACTACTTTACCGATCTGTAGTGATGATGGATGGTATTATATGTAGTGATGATGGATGGTGTTATATGTAGTGATGATGGATGATGATGTTATATGTAGTGAAGATGGATGCTGTTATATGTAGTGATGATGGATGATGTTATATGTGGTGATGTTGGATGATGTTATATGTAGTGATGATGGATGATGTTATATGTAGTGATGATGGATGGTGTTATATGTAGTGACGATGAATGATGTTATATGTAGTGATGATGGCTAGTGTTATATGTAGTGATGATGGATGGTGTTATATGTAGTGATGATGGATGGTGTTATATGTAGTGATGATGGATGGTGTTATATGTAGTGATGATGGATGGTGTTATATGTAGTGATGATGGATGGTGTTATATGTAGTGATGATGGATGATGTTATATGTAGTAATGATGGGTGGTGTAATGATTGATTGTCAGACCAAAGCTTACAGCCCAAAATTACATCATATATAACAGCGAGTACGCTAGAGACCTTGTGGTACCCCAACAATCCAAGTTGACACACCTCAGGTCAACCCTAGGGACTTGACCTTGCCCGCTAATGACGTGAGTTAGCCGGGTGACCTACAGCCTCACCTAACCAAGACACCTGGGCAGGACCACACCTGCACACAGCTATCCAGATCTAACCAGTTTAGTGATAATTGGTTAGAGGTCAAAAGCGGGCTGGGCCGACCCCATATAAAGGCCCTGGAGTCCCGTCCACGGGCATTCTGATTCTGATTCTCATGGTGATTCTCATACGACTATCATTCAGAGAGGTTGGTCATTGAGAGGTCATTCTGGTCACTCGCACAGAGTCACGCTCGTCCCCTCCCCCCCCAGGTCGGGGGGGGGAGACTTCACGACGCCCCCAGCTAAGGAGAGTCCCGCATACGAGATCCCAGCCAACACCCACTGGGCCTACGTCAGGTGTACACGTGAGTCATTGTCAGATCAATCTCTAGGGTGAGTTACCTACTGTGGGAAGTGTATTCATTCATAATGTGTCCGAGAGTCAGTGTCGAGTAACGTAAGACCTAATGCGTTAATACCCCGATATAATAGTGATATTGATGTGTCCATGTCATTGAGTGAATTAATAAATAGTTGCATCGAAGAGGTGTTTAACAAGTTGCCCCTTTAAGAATAAATATATGTGTATTGACATGCGAGATAAGAATATAAGCGTATTGACGCTGAGTAAATAACATATGGCCACGCTACCCAACCTTCCTATCTTTACATTCCTACTCTATATACTTCTTACTTATATATGTCATCTTCTCATTGTGTTCTGTCTCATTATAGTGGTGTTATATGTAGTAATGATTAGACAATAAAATAATAACAGTTTAATGCAAAAAAAATATGCTTTGCTGTACCTTTGTAGTGAAAAACATGGAACTTACATACACCGTTAATGAACTATTGATGATAGAAGTTTTGGCGACTGAACATTGAGACAATGTGGAGCCTCCCGGAGGGTGGCGTCCTACCGTTGCCGAGCGGATGAGCCGCCAGGAGGGCGGTGATTCAGCTAATTATTAATATTTTCTTTTGCATAAATCACCTATTAATTTTATTAATTGTTGTAATAATAATAATAGATATTATTATTTATTTTTGGGGGGCACCCCCCCCCCATACATCCTGTGCAAGGTGAAGCACAGAAGCGCTTACAGCGCCCAACTGGGAAGCATGCTAAGTTCATGCTTGCCTCCCGGATGGTGTCGTCCTACTGTTGCCAAGCGGATGAGCCTCCCGGAGGGCGGTGATTGTGCTAGTTATTAATATTTTCTTTGGTATAAATCTGCTATTAATTTTATTAACTTTTGTAATAATAGATATTATTATTATTATTATTATTATTATTATTTGTAAAGGCCTGGTACTTATGGATATAAATCCCTTACCAGACTAATCAGGATCTTAATAAAGGAAAGTCATGGACCATGGTTTTCTGAGGAATAACAAACAACCGTTTGAGATTGACATCTCTTTACTATAAAAAATATAACACAAAACTCTGACACCACTCAACAAACATCAAGTAACAATTACGGGAGTCAAACAATTAATGCAGTAAACAGTTAATGGAGTCAAATAATTAAGGGAAGCAAACATTTGAAGGAAGCAAATAATTAAAGGGAAGCAAAACAATCAATGGGAGTCAGCAATTAAAGGAATCAAAGAATAGAATCAAACAATGAACAGATATTTCCTACGACAGTGGCCCTGGGGAAGGTTCCAGAACACAGTAATCCACTCTCAGGGGGAAGCGTCCGTTCAACCTCACTCGAGTGACAGTGGCCGATGACTCGATACAGCAAACGAAACACCGAGGGCACCCACGGTGGAGAGGAGCAGCGGTAGTCGTTGACGTCCAGAGAATTGACAGTAGACAGATGAAGGTCTGGGAAAACAGCCTACTAGGCCAGGACCTATGAGGAGATCACTGTAGGTTATGTATCTAAGCTACTGTGCCGAGTAGCAACCTTGTATATAAGCTACTGTGCCGATTAGCATCTATGTATATAATTACGTGGCAACACTGCACGTGTTATGTGGCACCATTGCCCCGAGGCTGCCATATGGCAAGGCAGTCTCAGTCTGACTGTGTGAGCCGTGCATGGCACACGCTAGTCCCCACTTGTATTTCTCCTATCCTTTAATAAACGGACTTCAGTGTTACACGGTGTTTCCCTACCCATCACTGCATTCTTCAGGGAACACTTGGAACCTTCAATCACAGCCAGAATTTGATGAACAGCAGGGTAGTTAGATAGTGACTGTATGGCGTCTGGGGTGAATTTGCTGGTGACACAGGTAGCCGCTTCCGTTCTCACCTCTATCCAAACCCCCCCAAGTGTTGGTCCCACCAGCAAACGAGAGAGTTAGCAGCGGTAACGAGCAGGAAGATCGTTTCCGCCCTTACATTGTTATTATTATTATTATTATTATTATTATTATTATTATTATTATTATTATTATTATTATTATTATTATTATTATTATTATTATTATTATTATTATTATAATTATAATTATAATTAATTATTATTATTATTATTATTATTATTATTATTATTATTATTATTATTATTATTATTATTATTATTATTATTATTATTATTATTATTATTATTATTATTATTATTATTATTATTTATTTATTTATTTTTTTATTGGGCACCCCCCCCCCCCTACATCCTGTGTAAGGTGAAGCGCAGAACCAACTGGGAAGCATGCTAAGTTCATGCTTGCCTTTGTCTCATGAGTTAAGGGCGTAGAAGCCTGAAGGATCATAGTTTTTTTTTAAGGGCGTAGAAGCCTGAAGAGTCATAGATTTTTGTCAGTAAGTTATTGGAAGCTCCAACAACTTTCCCTGAATACGAATTCGCAACTTTTCGATTTACAACAGGTGCCTACATTACTGCTAGGTGAACAGATGTGGGTCAGTGACCTGTGCCTGGGTGGGCTAATCCCCGGAAAAAAAATTACTGTTAACAATAACAGTAGGCCAACATAGTGAATTTGCAACAAAAGTCGGTGAGTGGTATAAAGAGTACAAAAATTTTGGAATTAAAGATGAAAACATATTTTCTGATGATTTGTTAGGCGTGATTGATTCCATTTTGAATAAGCCAAGGAAAAAGTATGGAAATACCACAAAACCTAAGCCTAGGTATTATAATGATAAGATTGTAAAGGGGTGGAATAAGTTACTAAGGAAATGTCATAGTAAGTGGAGTAAAAATCCTAGCAATGAAAAACCGGGAAATTCTGATTGAAGTGGCAGAGTGTACAACAGAGATAAAGCAGAAAGCCAGAAATATGTATTGGAGTGGTATTTTGAGAGAGATAGCTTGATCAAAATCTTTGAATCAGGTTTGGGATGGTGTGAATAAGGTAAGAGGAGTCAAGAAGAAATTTATTGTTCATCACAATCCAAACGCCAAAGCTAATGAACTAATAAATAAATGGGCGTATCCATCTAATTATGAGTGTCTCCGAAGTAACGTTCAGATTTTCTTGAGGAATTCAAGATCCATGAGGCGAAGGTGGGTGAATATCCAAAGTACTGTATGTGAGGAAACCTGTGTTCCTCTTACTTAGAACGAAATTCTGAATACTGTAAAGAAAGGGAAGTCTAGTGCTCCTGGCAGGGATGGTCTAACCTAGGATGTTATCAATTATTTTATAAATATGGAGGACAACCCACTTCTAGATCTCTTTAATTCGTCATATGAAAATGGAGAACTGCCAGTGAAATGGAAGATGACACTCATTGTTCCTGTGCCTAAGGGCGATAGTGATTATAGACCCATATCCTTAACATCTTGTCTATCTAAAATGATGGAGCGAATGGTATTAAATAGATTATTATATAAAATTGATGACGTCTTGTCTAGTAATTTGTTTGGATTTTTAAAGGGTAAAAGCACTACAGATTGTGTGATTAAATGTCCTAGTAATGCTAAT
The DNA here is from genome assembly GCF_018991925.1 of Homarus americanus. Taxonomy (NCBI): domain Eukaryota; kingdom Metazoa; phylum Arthropoda; class Malacostraca; order Decapoda; family Nephropidae; genus Homarus; species Homarus americanus. The sequence continues at coordinate 9,108,328 of NW_024735442.1, read as the reverse complement.
GTCAACTGTAGACTGTTTGTAGACCTTAAAAGTGCCTTTGATAAGTCAAATAAGGAAGTGATCTTAGAAAGTCTTGTAAGTAAAGGTATAAAAGAGAAATTATTGATATGGATTACAGATTACTTAACTAACAGAAAAGTGAATGTCTGGTTTCAAGGTCATGAATCGGAAGAAAATGTCTAGGGTTGGGTACCCCACAAGGTGGCGTTCTTAGCCCTGTGCTTTTTAATATTCGTATGGACAGAATAACTACTTACAAACTCCAGGGCGAGTCCAAGTAATCATTTATGCTGATGACATTCTGATCCAATGTAAGAATGAGAAAGATATCTCTCGGGGTCATTGATCAGCTGCAGAATCTTTGTGTCTACTTGGGACTGGTCATTAATGAAAATGAAACCAAATTTCAGTCAAGGGCAGTAAATGGAAGAAAAAAAATTGGCTAAATGAAATAAAATTGCAAAAAGTATTCAGTTACAAATATCTGGGAATGTTTGTGAGTATAAATAATAATGTTAAGGATCAAATTACTTATGTAAAAATATATGTACAACTAGGCTAAAACCTCTGAAAGTTTTGTCAAATAGAGGAAATGGTGTTGTTATACCAGTTTTACGATCTATGTACTTAAGTACAGTTAGGAGTATCATCTGAGAACTGCACCTCGGGGAGGCAAGATCTTCTCTGCTCTCGAGGTACTACGTGAACCTGACGATGGTGACCTGTGACCAGGCGAAGGCTGTAAGACTGTACCCAGTCACCTGCCCTTCGCACAAGCAACTAAACCGCCTTGTCATGAGGAAGTTTTTTGACTCCTCAGGAATCAGTGGGGTGACAAGGGTCGTCTGCAGAGTGAGTGGTGGCCTTATCGTTACCTTCGCTGAATGGGGACAGGCCCAGCAAATAGCCAACATAACAGAAATTAACGGGATCCAGATACTAGTGGATGTTCGCATAGAGGACAACTTGGTAATGGGAATCATCTCCCACACCGAGATAGATCACCTTGAAAAAGAAGAACTGGCCGAGCTGATCGGAGACCAGCTCTTAATAGTACGGAAGCTGACCAGTGCAACTGCACTGGTTGGCTACCCCAAGAAGCTACCAAGCACCGTTTTGCTGGGATGGGAGAACATCCCAGTAAGACCGTATGAAAGAAGACCAACAAGATGTTACAAATGCCAGAGGTATGGCCATCTGTCAGGGAAATGTCGTGCTCGGGAGGTCTGTTGCAGTTGCGGGACACCCGGACACCAGGTCACGAACTGCTCGGCGGCTGCCAAGAAATGCGCAGCTTGTGGTGGCCCTCACTCCTCCTCCGACCGCGAAGCAAGAAAAAACTGAGCTACAAGGAGGCTCTCCTTGTAGTGAAGACCAAAGAAAAGAAGAATCAAGACCCCAACAAGGCCACAGAAAAGAAAAATCAAGACCCCAAGAAGACCACAGAAAAGAAGTCAGAATTAAACAAGACCAAAGAAAACGATATCTTAAGATTAACATTAACACCGTTTTTAGACGTTTACGAGAATATACCAGAACAAGACCAAGAAGAAGAATGGCAATTGAAAAGTAAAACGAAGAACAAAAGGAAGAAGTCTGTAAGGGCGGAAACGATCTTCCTGCTCGTTACCGCTGCTTACTCGCTCGTTTGCTGGCGTGACCCCCACTTGGGGGGGTTGGACGGAGATGTGAACGGCGCTGCTACCTGCGTCACCGGCTCAGATCCTACTCAGCCGTCAGTACAGTCACAACCAACCCCGCTGTTTGTCAAATTCTGGCTGTGATATCATCAAAGGCTCGGTGGGCTGTGTTCCCAGACCTTCACCTATCGACTGTCATTCCTCTGCACGCAGGGCTGCAGTATAAGATCATACAACTGGGGCTACCCGAAAATCTTACGCGCCTGCTTGTAACTTCATTATGGACCGCAGAGCCAAAATCAAGATGCAAGAACAGTTTGGAGAAGAATTCTCACTATCGAGCGGCGTGTCTCAGGGCTCTTGTCTCTACACTCTACACGGCTGACCTGCCACCCCCAATCGTCGGCAGCGAGTACGTCATGTATGCCAACGATGTAACGCAGATCGTCACCTGCCCAGGAAGGTCCACAGCAAGGATGGCGCGACTCACTGCTCGGGCAATAGAGGAGATCTCGGAGTATGAAAATAAATGGAAAATAAAAACAAACAAAACGAAATTTGAGGTCATACCCATAGCCAAATTCAAACCGGCCCCATTGATGATCGACGACGAAGAGATTGAGTACTCTAAACAAGGCAAGTTGCTCGGCCTCATCATTTCTCGGACGGGAATCATTCCCCACGTGAAGGACAGACTAAATAAAGCGAAAGTCGCCGCAGCCAAATTAAAAAGTTTTAAATTGATGCCTGAGAAGATACAAGTTCACCTGTACAAGGCGCTGGTGAGGCCTGTGTTGGAGTACCCATCTATACCACTCGTCACACTCGGGAAGACTAGACTACAACAACTACAGAGCTTCCAAAACAAGTGTTTGAGGTCAGCCAGTGGCCAAGCGCCACCCTACCAGGAGACAGTAGAAACCATCCACCTAAGAAATAAAACAGAGGCCCTCAACTTCAGGTTCCATCGCCTAGGGAAGAAGGTTTGGGACAAGCTCCTGGACGACCCTCACAGCCCAGACCACCTACGCGGGGAAGACATCAACGGAGGGAGGCCCCACGCCTGATGGCCCCGGAGTCTGCCAGCACTACAACAACCCAACCCGCGACCCATCTATATCCGCCACAGTGATCCACCTTAGATTAAAACTTAGTTGATATAAATTCACATTTAACAAGTCACAATCGAGTCCATAACGTAATACAGTATAAGATGTTAATAAACTTGTAATTGTAAAATCAATTTAGTCATTGTCTACTAAAATAACCATTGTGCAACCTCATTCTAAATCCTAGGTTAGATTAGTTAGCCAACAAACTCTGTAATATGTAAAACAAGGGGTGTCGTCCCCCTCTGGTTAACTCATTAAACTTCTTTTCCAACCTTTCCCCCCACGACTATGTTGTGACTTCTCCATCCCTCATGTCTGGCTGTGCCTTGAGCCCCAGCATGCCTTCCATCCTTTCCCCACCTTAACCTTAAAAAAAAAAAAAAAAAAAAAATTAAATTAAATACCACGACCATCAGTTCATCTCCTCCGTCTGTGCCCCGGTGTTCTCCTGATATCAAGACATCGGCCGCTGTTGCTGGAATGAGGACCATCCACCTGAGAGTGGATCACTGCGTTCCAGAACCTTCCCCCAGGGCCACTGCCGTAGGAAATATCTGTTCATTGTTTGATTCTTTTTATTGTTTGATTCCATTAATTGCTGACTCCCTTTCATTGTTTCATTCTATCAGTTGACTTCAATTGTTTGACTCCATTAATTGTTTGACTGCATTAATTGTTTGACTCCATTAATTGTTTGATTGCATTAATTGTTTGACTCCCGTAATTGTTATTTGATGTTTGTTGAGTGGTGTCAGAGTTTTGTTATATTTTTATAGTAAAGAGATGTCAATCTAAAATGGTTGTTTGTTATTCCTCAGAAAACCATGGTACTTGACTTTCCTTTTTTAAGATCCTGATTAGTCTGGTAAGGGATTTCTATCCCTAAGAACCAGGCCTTTACAAGTGGCGACCTTGCCAGGATTTGTCTCTGACCTTTGGTTTCTGAGGACTAACATTCATTCAGGTGTTTGTTGTAAGTCGCCGTGTGCGCTCCGCTTGCTGTCTGTGGCGCAGAAGTAAGTGTTGTTCAGTGCTTATCCCATCCTCCTGTTGTGCTAATTTTGTTGCTCTCCCTTGTACATAGGGGGAGTTATTAGTGTTGGTTGGGGTGCACTGTGGATGCTGTCATAGCATTTTGTTGCTGTTTCACCTGGTGCGGTTTCTTTAACCTGAGGTTGATTAAGCTGGGCTGGGTGCGGAACAAGGTTCCCTCCAGTCGTATCAAATCATTTATTGGTTTGATTGAGCCACAAGGTAAGTAACATTTGGCTATTTGCGGGGTAAGTTGCGTATTTTTTCTTTTTGCTCTTGGCCTTTCGGATCATTGTCTAGTTTTGAGGAATTGAAAGGTCAAGCGGTGGCCCTGGGTCTGATAGGTACTGAGGTTGGTCAGTATGTGGTCACCCAACAGAATGCCGAGAGAGGAATGTCAAAGAGAGAGAGATGGAGGAACGTCAGAAAGAAAGAGATGGAGGAATGGAGCAGTGAGAGAGAGAGAGAGAGAGAGGGGGAGGTGAACGCAGCATTGAGAGAAAGGAACGTAATAGAGAAAGAGTTCGAGTTCGCTAAGTTGCAGGCAGAAAAGGACCTGGAACTAGCAGGGATTAATGCTTCAAGTAGACCAGAATCCGCTGGCCATATCCAAGATAATGTGGTAAAACCCAGCTTGCCTGTGTATCGTGAAGGAGAAGACATCGCCTCCTACCTTGTTAGGTTTGAACGGGTAGCCGAGCTGCTTGGTGTGGACCCAGATAGCTATGCTGTAAGGTTGGGTAGCCTACTGAGTGGTAAGCCGGTAGAGATTTACACGTCCCTGTCTGCCGACATCTCCAGAGAATACTTCTTGTCTTGTTTTGTTTGGAAGACAGGAGCTGCCCCCGTTATTGTCAGTGGAACAATAAATGGGTCTAGGGCATCTACTTTCATCAGGGACACTGGTTGCTCGTGCATTATTGTCTCTGAAGAAGCCCTGCCTGACGCTGACATCTCCAGCTGCCCGAAGGTTAGTGTCGCCGATTATTTAGGTCGTGTTGACCAGTTCCCTGTTGTTAGGTGCTACCTGCGTTGCCCCTATTTCACTGGGTGGTCTAATGTGGTAAGAGCTCCCATTAAATTTGCTAGTGTCCTAATTGGAAATGTTCCCGGTGTTCGTGACCCTAACGACCCGGAAACGTTAAAACTCTCCTCGCCACCAGCACCAGTCTCCTCACCACCAGCACCAGTCCTCACGCCACCTGCTGACGACGACGACTCGCCACCTGCCGAGGTCGCCTCGCCACCCTTTCACGCCGCCACACCTGCCGCCAAGGTCCAACCTGTAGGGCCACGGACGGCGAAGGTGAAACGACCGTATCCCCTTATTCTGCCGAATTTGTTGCCACTGACTGTGACGCCCAAGGAGTTCGCCAAGCTTCAAGACTCTTGTGCCACTCTGAAGCGGGTAAGGGAGAAGGTGACTTCCGGGGAGGAGGATCAGGTGAGAGATGGGTCGGTTTATAAGTTTGTTTCTATTAATGGGGTGTTACACAGGTCTTGTGTTTCATCCAAGCGACCAGCCAAAGTAGGTCGGTTTTTACTTGTTGTCCCTGCTGTTTGTCGTCGTAACATTCTCTCTGTAGCTCACAAGAGCTCTCTTGTAAGTCACTGTTCTCGTAGGAAAACTTATAGGAAGGTTGCTGATCAGTTTTACTGGCCAGGTATGGGAGCGGATATTAGAGCTTTTTGTAGGAGTTGTGATCAGTGCCCACGTATGTCCGCCAAGGGTAGAGTCCGTCCTGTTCCACTTGAACCCTTACCCGTCGTTGCAGAACCATCTTCTCGGGTAGCCATAGAGTTTGTTGGACGATTCTCACCCCCTTCCTCTAAGAAGCCTAAATTACATCAAGCTAATTTGTTAAAGCAATATATTTGCAGGACCCACATTGCTCGTGTCCTTGACGACGTCCCCAAGCTGGAGTTAGTCGAGGCACTACCCTGCAAGAGTTCCTGTGAAGTTCGGACGCCAGAGTCTGTTGATCTCGGTTGCCAGTTGCTGCCAACACCTGACGAGATAGAAGAATCCTCTACGACTGGAATTGGGCCCAAACTTAAACTTGGACTGAAGTGGACCCCACATGCAGTTCCTTGATACGGCCTTACGTTTAGGACATCAAGTTATCACCTATTCTTTTCTATGACCCTTCTTTATTGTGCAATGTGTATTTAAGCATTTGTTGTAAGATGATTATGCTTTGTGTACTAATATTAAGTTTAATCTACCTTACAGTAGATTTTTGTTGGGGGAGCAGTGTAAGGGCGGAAACGATCCTCCGGCTGGTTACCGCTGCTAACTCGCTCGTTTGCTGGTGCAGACGACACTTGGGGTGGTTGGACGGAGGTGAGAACGGCAGCCACTATCTGCGCCACCGGCAGATTCAACCCAGCCGCCATACCGTCAGTATCTAGCTACCCTGCTGTCCGTCAAATTCTGGCTGTGATCTCATCATAGGTCCTGGACTCGTGGGCTGTGTTCCCAGACCATCACCTGTCAACTGTCAACTCTCTGGTCATCTACCACTACCGCATACCACGACCGTCAATACATCTCATTCCGTCTATCCCCCGGTGTTCTGCCATTTCAAGACGTCGCTCGAGTGTGGGACGCTTCCCTACCCTCAGTGTGCATCACCATGTTCCAGAACCTTCCCCCAGGGCCACTGCCGTAGGAAATATTTGTTCATGGTTTGATTCTATAATTGTTTGAATCCATTAATTGCTGACTCCCATTATTTGTTTGATTGCTTTAATTGTTTGCTTCCATTAATTGTTTGACTCCCGTAATTATTTGATGTTTGTTGAGTGGTGTCAGAGTTTTGTGTTAAATTTTTATAGTAAAGAGATGCCAATCTCAAACGGTTGTTTGTTATTCCTCGGAAAACCATGGTCCTTGACTTTCCTTTATTAAGATCCTGATTAGCCTGGTAAGGGATTTCTATCCCTGAGTCCCAGGTCCTTTACAGTTAAGTATGATGCATTTGTGATGAAACTATGCTTTGGATACAAATATTATTGGCAATATATTGAAGGAACTGATGGCATTCCTTGTAAAATGTGTGGCTATGTAAAGTTCCATACATTATATCATTATATTATGGAATGTAACTGTTTATCAGAATTTATGGGTGATGGTATTCCTGATATTAGAGATAGATTGTTATTTAATACACAAAAATATGGGTAAGAATATTACTAATTCTGTAGGTTTAACATAATTTAACATAATGTAGATTTTATGCCTATCTATTTGTTGTATACATATCTGACATATGATTTGTAAAAAAATTAAAGAGCTCTTGTTAAGACTAGTTTTGGGCGGGCTAGTTAGCATGCTAACTAGCTCCTTTTGATGTATTTTTCAATGAATATTTTGAATTTGAATTTGAATCCCTCCAAAGCAGTAAACTGTAGGGAAAATTGGTGATGGTGTTGTTTAGGGTTGTTTACGTGTGTCTTGTCAGTGTTGGGTTACTCAACCCGGAACTGAGGTGATGATCGCTGGGAGGGTAAGTGAAGTAGTCACAGGACTTCCATCCCTCAGCCAGAGTGCATGGGTAGGAGAACCTTTGATGTGTTTTTTGTTCTGTGGTAATTTACTTGTTTTGTTGATTTATGACACATTATTATGCTCGTATGTCGGGTGTTAATATTGTATAAATTGTAGCGAAATATTATATCTTGCTTAGGAGGACTCTACCCACGTCAAGGGCCGGTCGTGAGAGACGTCATTGTGAAGTGTTCGACAGTCCTTGTCCATTTTTTTCAACCAAGGACCCCTTATATGAGAGAAAATAAACCGAAGACCCCCTGACATATGTCCCCCCCAAATAATTTTATATTGGGCTTATTTTTCACACTTCTATATAGGTTATGTGGACAAACAAGCACAAATGAAAAGAAATGTATTGGATATATCTGTGCACCATTTCAGAATATTAACACTCAGGGAAAGCTGTGAATCACACAAACCGTAGCCAAAAAGAATCTTTAACCCCCATCCCCAAGTGGCACCTTTGATGGTATTAAAACTCAAAAGAACAATTCAAATAAAAAGGTACAATCCAAAATAGGAGGAAGAAAACACCATCCTTCATCCAATACACATGTACTAAGTAGCCCCTCTCTACCACACTGACGACAGTTATGTTGGTTGGTAGGCAAGTGGATAGATGAGGATTATCACTTTTCTACAAGTGAACACATACAACACGCAAAATCGATAAATGCAACATATCTCCACCAGGGAAATGGCATAAGAGATCCACTTAAATTCAATCTCTCTCTCTCTCTCTCTCTCTCTCTCTCTCTCTCTCTCTCTCACACCAATATCAAATGTGTCTCATTATTAATGCGAGATGTGGGCCTGTCTCTCAGTGCACAACTTCTCTATCCTTGGAGGGATGGACGAGAGGCAAACTCATGCGTCATTCTCCACATGCATCCGAGCCCTGTAGTTGGTCTTCATGGCTGTCAGAGCTGAGAAAGATGCCTCGCAGAGGTACATAGTTAGAAAAATGAACAAGATCTTCATAGCAGTAACAACGAGTTCAGGATACTCCTGTTGAACAGAAGGCCAAAAGTCTACATGCACACCTTGACGGAACCGGATTCTCTGGGTCCCATCGCATGGCAGCTCCAACAGCTCTTCCTCTGCCTTTCCACTGAGACCACGCGCTGATGAATGGGCAACAAATGGATCCCGAACCCAGTCCCAGGCAACGGTGTCAACATCAGTGAAGTACGAACTGAAATGTTTATTCATTGTAGTGAGGTGACAACGGATCGGATTTCTCACCAAATACTTCCTGAGTTGTGGGAGTTGGTGATCCCATTCAGGACCCGCTTTCTCCAGATCTCGGTTTTCCCCCTGAAGGCCTTGATTTTATCTCTGACCTCCAGGATCGAGGCATAGCCGCCTTGGATGGATAAATTGAGTTCGTTCAATATGTTGAACACGTCGGCAAGATAGGCGAGCTGGGCTATCCACTCTAGGTCAGAAAAAAGCTCTGCGGTGGTGAGCTTGGCTTCTTTCAGAAACTCGCACAGCTCGGTGCGCAGTTCAAACACCCACTGTAAAACTTTCCCAAGGGAGAGCCATCGACATCAGAGTTGAACAGTAGTGTGTCATGTCCTGCACACATTTCATTGCACAGCTGCGCGAACAGCCGAGACTGTAGTGGCCTTGACTTCACATAGTTAACCACAGACAAAACAGTACTAAGAACAAAGTGTAGGTCAGGGGCCATATCTTTGGAGGCGAGAGCCTGCCTATGCAGCATGTAGTGCGTGGCTACAATCTGCAGATTGAGCGCCTTTATTCTTGCCACCACCCTACTCTTGCGGCCAGTCATAGCAGCTGAGCCATCGGTGCAGTCAGCAAAGCAGTTCTCCCATTTCAGCGTTGTTTCGCTCATGAAAGTATCAAGTATATTGAATATTTCCTCACCTGTGCTCGCCCAGTCACCTTTTTACTAAACAAAAAATCCTAAAAAATGTGTCCATCCCATGGGTAGCGAACGAGCGCAATGAGCTGGACGGAATTTGACACGTTGGTGGACTCGTCGAGTTGAATTGATAAATGACACGTTTGCAATCTTGCCACAAGTGGCGATTTTATGTCACAGGACACGTCTTCAATCCTCCTCCTTACTGTGTCGTTTGAGAGAGGTACAGATTTAAGTTTGCTTGCGGCCTCTTTCCCGATCATCACATCACACATCTCCACCGCAGCTCCTCTCAGATCGTGTGGGACTTCATGCTTGTGGTTATCCTCTGGGCTGTCAGGTAGGAGGCCCGCTGTGCCTTCTGGGGAATGGTGGTGAGACTTGTCATCGTAGTTTGTTGTTGGCAGTACACCCCTCTCTTACGCTCAATCCGGATGTTTCGTATTTCGATGTCTCCTCAGTTTAGCAGGCTTCATAGCATCGTTTGAATGCACCTGCGTGCAGATGACACACTTCGGTCTCCCGTCTTTGTTTTCAATGAAGCCCAATTCAATATAACTATCGTCATATTTTCTCACCTTTCCTGACGATTTTGATGGTTCTTCAAGTTCACTTATAACGTTGGATGCCGGTCGTTTTACAAACTTGTCCATGATGACAGCTAGCTAGCTAGGGACGATACCAGACTGCCCGCTGCTGTCACTGTGAGCCACTGTTGTTACTATCAGGCACGCGAACGGCTCGCTACTAGAAGCACATGACGGAATTGTCTGAAACGATATTTAAATCTTCTTAAAATTTGGTGTATAAATATGCGAATTACTGGGACCAGATATGGGAAAGTTAAACAAACTTGGTTTAAGTTGCCATAAAACACTGTGGATGCAAACAATTGACATATAAAATAAACATAACATCATGAGCAGTAGCCTGCTGGGGGTAATAATGAAATTGAGATAATACTACACCGTTACTACACCTCACCTGCCTCCAACCCTCCACATTCCCTCCCTCAGGGCCTGCCTTGAGAGTGTGTCCAACTTCACTTAATTGATGTTTCATGTTTAATTTGCATATCAAGCGGTAAAACAACACAAATTTATTATTAATAGTGCAATGCAATCTTTTCAGCATTTGCAACAGAACGAAAAAACACAGTAAACTTAGTGCTAATGATAGACGACATGGATCAGTTATAGCATACCCAACAAAGCAGTCTATCCAGTCTGGTCAGTTTGTTAAAAACAAAAACAAAAAACAAAAACAACACAATGGCAATTTATAGTACCTACTGTATATACCATGACGCATACAAATATTGTCAATAATCAAAGAATAAATCATTGTCCAAAGCGTTTGTTTATTTCAACCCAAATACAAAATATCCTGCGAATTGGAATCGCCAAATCTCACACAAACGTTAAACGCACTATTTCTGAAAAACTTTTCACGGACCACCTAGCTAAGTGCCACGGACCCCAGTTTGAGAATCACTGCCTTAGAGTGTACAGTACCAGCGGTACTCCTTCTCCCCCTAGAGTGTACGGTACCAGCGGTACTCCTTCTCCCTAGAGTGTACAGTACCAACAGTACTCCTTCTCCCCTAGAGTGTACAGTACCAACAGTACTCCTTCTCCCCAAGAGTGTACAGTACCAGCAGTACTCCTTCTCCCCCTAGAGTGTACAGTACCAGTGGTACTCCTTCTCCCCCTAGAATGTACAGTACCAGCGGTACTCCTTCTCCCTAGAGTGTACAGTACCAACAGTACTCCTTCTCCCCCTAGAATGTACAGTACCAGCGGTACTCCTTCTCCCTAGAGTGTACAGTACCAGCAGTACTCCTTCTCCCCCTAGAGTGTACAGTACCAGTGGTACTCCTTCTCCCCCTAGAGTGTACAGTACCAACAGTATTCCTTCTCCCCCTAGAGTGTATAGTACCAGCAGTACTCGTCTTCCCGTTAGAGTGTATAGTGCCAGCAGTGCTACTCTTCCCTTGGAGTTTATAATGCCAACAGTAGTCCTCCTTCCTTTACAGTGTATAGTGCCTACAGCGTTACTCCTCCCCTGGTGTTTATAGTGCCAAAAGTACTCCTCCTTCCGTTAGAGTGTATAGTGCCAGCAGCATTCCCTCTCCTCCTATGCTCCTAGAGAGTACAGTACCAGCAGTACTCGTCCTCCCGTTAGAGTGCATAGTGCCAGCAGTACTCCTCTTCCCGTTAGAGTGTATGTGGCCAGCAGTAATCCCCCCCCCCTAGAGTGTACAGTACCAGCAGTACTCGTCCTACCGTTAGAGTGTATAGTGCCAGCAGTGCAACTCCTCCCCTGGAGTTTATAGTGCCAACAGTAGTCCTCCTTCCTTTACAGTGTATAGTGCCAACAGTGCTACTCCTCCCCTGGTGTTTATAGTGCCAACAGTAGTCCTCCTTCCTTTACAGTGTATAGTGCCAGCAGTACTCCCTCTCCTCCTAGACTCCTAGAGAGTACAGTACCAGCAGTATTCGTCCTCCCGTTTGAGTGTATAGTGCCAGCAGTGCTACTCCTCCCCTGGAATTTATAGTGCCAACAGTACTCCTCCTCAGTTTAGAGTGTATATGGCCAGCAGTAATCGCCCCCCTCCCCTGGAGTTTACAGTACCAGCCGTACTGCTCCTCCTATTAGAGTAAATAGTGCCAGCACTGCTACTCCTTTCCATGGAATTTACAGTGCCGGAAGTACTCCTCCCGTTGTAGAGTGCATAGTGCCAAAAGTACTCCTCCTCCCCCTAGACTCTAGGGCCTAGAGTTTACATTGCCTGTAGTACTCCTCCTCTCCCTAGAGTGCACATTGCCTGTAGTACTCCTCCTCCAACTGGGGTGTATATTGCCTGTAGTACTCCTCCTCCCCTAGAGTGCACATTGCCTGTAGTACTCCTCCTCCAACTGGGGTGTATATTGCCTGTAGTACTCCTCCCCTAGAGCATACAGTGCCTGTAGTACTTTTCCTCCCCCTAGAGTGTACATTGCCTGTAGTACTCCTCCTCCAACTGAGGTGTACAGTGCCTGTAGTACTCCTCCACCCCTTAGAGTGTACATTGCCTGTAGTACTCCTCCCCCTAGAGTGTACAGTGCCTGTAGTAATCCTCCTCTCCTAGAGTGTACCATGCCTATAGTACACCTCCTCCCCTAGAGTTTACAGTGCCTGTATTACTCCTCCCCCTAGAGTGTACATTGCCTGTAGTACTCCTCCTCCAACTGAGGTGTACAGTGCCTGTAGTATTCCTCCACCCCGTAGAGTGTACATTGCCTGTAGTACTCCTCCTCCCCCTAAAGTGTACAATGCCTGTATTACTCCTCCTCCCCCTAGAGTGTACATTGCCTGTAGTACTCCTCCTTCCCCAAAAGTGTACAATGCCTGTATTACTCCCCCTCACCCTAGAGTGCACAGTGCCTGTAGTACTCCTCCTCCCATAGAGTGTACAGTGCCTACAGTACGCCTCCTCCCTTGGAGTGGACAGTGCCTGTATTACTCCTCCTCCCTCTAGAGTGTACATTGCCTGTAGTACTCCTCCTTCCCCAGAGTGTACAGTGCCTGTGGTGTTCCTCCTCCCCTGGAGTGTACAGTACCAACAGTACTTCTCCTCCCGTTAGAGTGTATAGAGCCAGCAGTACTTCTCCTCCCGTTAGAGTGTATAGAGCCAGCAGTACTCTTCCTCCCGTTAGAGTGTATAGAGCCAGCAGTATTCCTCCTCCCAGTAGAGTGTATAGAGCCAGAATTACTTCTCCTTCCGTTAGAGTGTAGAGTACCAGCAGTACTTCTCCTCCCGTTAGAGTGTATAGAGCCAGCAGTACTCCTCCTCTGTTAGGGTGTATAGAGCCAGCAGTACTCCTCCTCCTCCTGGAGTTTATAGTGCTTGCAGCACTGCTACTCCCGTTAGAGTGTGTATTGCCATCACTTCTACTCCACCCATGGAGTTAAAGTGCCAGAAGTAGTCATCCTCCCGTTGTGGAGTGCATAGTGCCAACAGTACTCCTCTTCCCCCTAGAGTGTACAGTGCATATAGTACTCCTCCTCCCCCTGGTGTGCACAGTGCCAGCAGTACTCCTCCTCCCTTTAGAGGGTATGGGGCCAACAGTACTCCTCTTCCCGTTAGAGTGTATAGAGCCAGCAGTACTCTTCCTCCCCCTGGAGTTTATAGTGCTAGCAGTACTGCTACTCCCGTTAGAGTGTGTATTGCCAGCACTGCTACTCCACCCATGGAGTTTACAGTGTCAGAAGTAGTCATCCTTCCTTTATAGAGTGCATAGTGCCAACAGTACTCCTCTTTCCTCTAGAGTGTACAGTGCCTGTAGTACTCCTCCTCCCCTATAGCGTGCAGTGCCTGTAGTACTCCTCCTGCCCTGTAGTGTACAGTGTCTGTAGTACTCCTCCTCCCCTAGAGTGTACAGTGCCTGTAGTACTTCTCCTCCCCTTAGAGTGTACAGTGCCTGTAGTACTCCTCCTTCCCTGGAGTGTACAGTGCCTATAGTACTCCTCCTCCCCTAGAGTGTGCAGTGCCTGTAGTACTTCTCCTCCCCTTAGAGTGTACAGTGCCTGCAGTACTCCTCCTCCCCTAGAGTGTGCAGGGACTGTAGTACTCCACCTCCCTGTAGTGTGTACAGTGCCTGTAATACTCCTCCTCCCCCTAGAGTTTCGAGTGCCTGTAGTACTCCTCCTTCTCTAGGGTGTACAGTGCCTGTAGTACTCCTTCTCCCATGGAGTGTACAGTGCCTCTAGTACTCCTCCTCCCCTACAGTGTACAGTGCCTCCTCCCCTAGGTGCCTGTAGTACTCCTCTCCCTAGTGTACAGTGCCTGTAGTCCTCCTCCCCCAGTGTACTCCTCTCCCCCTACAGTGTGCAGTGCCTCCTCCTCCCTAGTGCAGTGCCTGTAGTCCCTCCCCACAGTGTACAGTGCCTGTAGTCCTCCTCCCCCAGTGTACAGTGCCTGTACAGTCCTCCTCCCTCCAGTGGTGCCTGTACAGTGAGTAGTAGTACTCCCTCCCCACCAGTGCCTGTAGTACTCCTCCTCCCCTAGTGTACAGTGCCTGTAGTATAGTACAGTGCCTGTCCTGTGTACAGTGCTCCTCCTCCTCCCTACAGTGTACAGTGCTGTAGGAGTGTACAGTGTAGTACTCCTCCTCCCCTAGTGCAGAGTGCAGTAGTCCTCTCCTGGAGTGTAGAGAGCCTGTAGTACTCCTCCTCCCTAGAGTGCCTGTAACTCTAGTGTGTACAGTGCCATCACTCCTCCTCCCCCTAGAGTGTACAGTGCCTGTAGTACTCCTCCTGCCCTGTAGTGTACAGTGCCTAGTACTCCTCCTCCCTAGTGTACAGTGTCTGTAGTACTCCTCCTCCCCTAGTGTATACAGTCCTCCCCAGAGTGTACAGTGTCTGCTCCTCCTCCCCAGTGTATACAGTGCCTGTAGTACTCCTCCCTATAGTGTGCGGTGCCCTGTAGTACTCCTCCTCCCCTAGAGTGTGCGGTGCCTGTAGTACTCCTCCTCCCCTAGAGTGTGCGTGCCTGTAGTACTCCTCCTCCCCCAAGTGTATACAGTGCCTGTAGCACTCCTCCTCCCCTTAGAGTGTACAGTGTCTGTAGTACTCCTCCTCCCCCTAGTGTATAGAGTGCCTGTAGTGCTCCTCCTTCCCGTAGAGTGCACAGTTCCTGCAGTACTCCTCCTTCCCTGGAGTGTACAGTGCCTGTAGTACTCCTCCTCCCCTAGGGTGTACACTGTACAGTGCCAGCAGTATCTCGACTGTAATACACATAATTAATCTGGCGACTGGGGCACCACATCGAACCCAGATCTTAATTAGAATCTTAATTACAATTGGATACATCCATTAATTTTACTACAGCCAGAGCAGCGAACAGAGAAGGGATCATGGTGCGTGATTAAGTACTAGAGTTTTTTGATGAATTACTCAGTTATAGCAGATTGATTTTATTAGTTTGATTTAGGTCGTCCCAGTGATGTGACATTACACTTAATAGTTATAGTAGAGGAATATTATTCTTCTAGTGGTATGAACGCTAGTATGTGAGGGGTAAGTCATGATACAATGCAATGTATATAAATGGAAGTGCGACTCTTCTCTCTCTCTCTCTCTCTCTCTCTCTCTCTCTCTCTCTCTGTATATATATATATATATATATATATATATATATATATATATATATATATATATATATATATATATATATATATATATATATAGAAGAGTCGCACTTCCATTTATATACATTACATTGTCCCCTTTATCTGCACGGCTTACTTCACACTATCCAAACCACTAGTTAACCAGTAATAAACTAGTAAGAACACATGTCATGAGATGGCTCCTGATTGGTGTAAAACCATCGCCGGCTGTTGGGCGCGCCATCTATGACAGGTGATGTCTACCTTAACCCTGGATTACCAAATTAGTCCTATTCCCCCCACCATCGGCTACTTGTTCTCCCTGTCTACTCTGTCGTGAAGATTAAGTAACTGTTACTTATACTACCTGGGCACCGCGTTATCTACTGGCCAGTTATTTTTTAATGTTTATTAGTACAGCCGAGTACATTATTTTTTACCCCTGTATATGTGTTTTGTGTTGATTTTGTTTTAAGAATATTATATAAAAATCATTTGGAAATTTTCACGTCCTACCCTTTATACTGTTTTGGGTGTTGTTATGTCAACCATGGGTGTTGAGTCAAATATTAAATAAAGCAAAGTGATGGTATAATAACTAAACCAACAGTAAACCACAATTAGAAATGTTTAAAATACAAACAGATTGTCATTTGTTATGTAATTGGGCATGAGCATTACAAGGTTTTATAACCAAATGATTTCCATCAAAAAGCCCTTCGACACACACACACACACACAGGTAAAGAAACCATTTAAATTTTGAGATTAAATAAAAGCAAGTCATAGTAATGGAACTTAAGACATTTGCCTTCTTAATTGCTCAGTTTCTATAACATATGGGTTGCCTGTCCCAGGAGCTAATGTTTCACTTACTGTTTGCATTGAGTTTCACTTTATTTCATATTAATTACTTCAGTATTTCAACTCTGCATTAAAACTTGATGTTACATGACAAAAATACAGGACCGTTTTTAGTCGGTATTATTAATATTTCTGGCTATGTTGGCAGTCCAAGTTATATTTGTCTGCTAACACTTTTTTCTGATTGCTTTCAGTGCATTGACTTCAGGTTGTTTATATAGTGTTAAGCCTCCTGTAAATGCACTTGAATTCGGAGGTAGTGAGTGATTTGGCCAGCCATTTAAGCTGATAAATCACTAATGCAGTTGTAGTGTGTTTAAGTAAGTGTTCATATTCATAACAGGGTAATACTTGTAACATTAATAAGATCCAAGTAAACTAATTCATATGTGGTTATAACCACGAATGTTTACATTGAGTAAGAGCCGTTTCTTTAACCTTAGCTGTCAAAATTGCCAATAACGAGTGAACTCCTTACAAGTAAGCTCTGACGTGGAGTCAATTAGCTGTTCATACGTATTTTAGTGTAAGTTTGGTTAACATTAATTCATCATACCCTCTAATGCTTAAATTGAACATTAGTCACATTGGTAAGGGATACGGAATGCTTGAACCTGTGAAATTATTTCGCCAAACAGTGTAAGCTTGTTTTTTTTTCCATTTTGTAATAAAGGAATCAGGGTTTATTACCAAACGTAGATCGCGGCTGAAATCTGTGTGTAATTAAGACGTTTACTTTTTAGTTTTGAGCAGGGCATTTCTGAAAGTAGACTTGTAACTTTTGTTACACTTATCTTCCTCTAAGCAATACTTATTTTGGCAAGGATTACTTCCTGAGCGCCTTTTCATACAGATTTCCCCTGCGATAGTGGACGAAGGGCCCTGTCATCCATGAATTCCTAATCGGTATTCTTACCCCGTAGGCATAAAATTTCATAGGGTCTACAATCCTATCTTAATATTGGTGTACTTTATATAAAATGCCAGAATGATTGATGATCAGCCTCTGCTTGTGAGTTAAAATATGCAAGCGGTTTGAAAGGGAATTCTTCTATTTCGTAAACACTAAGATTATTTTAAGTTTTGAAATCACTTGATCAATAATCCTGTCTAGAATCGATATTGCTGATTTCATAGCTAATCCTACTGTTGTAAAACTCGAAGGTGCAGACCTTAGGAAAGTAGACTGGAAAACTATAGCTGATTATTTTGAAATTCAAGTCTTGACAAGTTTGCGTAAAGGCAGATAAAAAGAAGTAGTTTTCCAAGGACTAATCTCAAGTGAGTATCTTCCCGAAGAAGCGGTTAGACTTATTACTAGTCCTGGGGACTTTAAAAAAAATATGTGGTAGCTAAAACCTTAGTTGACCTTGAAAGATAAATTTTTATTTGAACGAGAGAAGTTTGAGAAGGAGCTACTTGAAAGTGAAAAGAAGTTTGAGAAAGAAATAATTGAAAGAGCAAAAAAATAAATGGACAGAATTGAAAGAGAAGGGGAGAAAGAACACGAATGGAGAGTAAATGAACTTCAAAACCAAGCCAAAAGAGAAACCCAGTCACTTTGATTAGTCCCGTAATGTAAATTTGGTACCTAATTTTGATGAATCAGATCCTGAAACTTCAAATGCGTTTGTTTGAGCGTATAGCTCTCCACTATAAGTGGCCCAAGGATGCGTGGATTTGACTACTTCAGAATAAGCTCACGGGGAAAGCAGCACAAGTCTTTAATAGTCTTGAGGATTATTCTGATGTCGAGTTTGTTAAAGACAGTATATTAAATGCTTATGCTATAACTCCAGAATCAAACCGTCAGACTTTCCGAAATTTCCTTAAGCCTTCAAACATGACATATGTTCAATTTGCTACTGAAAAATTACGTAATTTTCAAATGTGGCTTAAGACCACTCAAACTAGCACTTTTGGTGACCCTGTCAATGTAATGGTCTGTGAGGAATTCAAAAGACGAAATCCCTTATTTAGAAGACAAGTGTGAAAAAGAATTTGATGAAGCAAGCACAGTTGGTCGATAGATACGCTTTAGTGCACAGGTTTAAGGGGGGAATAAGAAGCCGAAAATTGTTAAAGTCACCCTCAGAACAAAACCTTGGGACTAAAAGAGATATGTCGAATCTTACAGCCAATGCTAGAAAACTTGTGACTTGTTCATACTGTCGTAAAGACGGTCACTATGTATCTAGTTGTTGGGAACCAGGATGTAAAAGTTAAATATATTTTCGGAATTTTTTTTATCAAACTTAACGTAAAGACTGAAGCCCAAGCTACAACCTCAAAAACCAAATCTGTGAGTAATGTTGCCAAAGTCAACGATTCTCAAGAACCTTTTTCTTGATTTTATATTCAAAGGTAAAATTTCACTTTCAAAGGATGGTAAAAGGTTTCCTATTAAAATACAAGGGATACTGCAGGTGCTTGACGTCTAATAGTACATGGTGCTCTCCCTGGAATTAGTAAAAATTATACAGGAGAGAAAGTGCTTTTGGAAGACTTGTCCTCTTATTCATCAGTGAACATTGTCCAAGTTTACCTTGATAGTCACTTGTTGAAGGGAATGGTGAAGGTGGGAGTAAGAGAGAAGTTGCCAGTAGCAGGTGTTACATTTCTTCTGGGTAATGATCTTGCTGGTTCACTTGTTGTTCCTATCCTTATAGTGGTTGATGAACCGTTGACGGAGAGTCCTACTCAGGATTTGGATAATGAACTTCCACAATTACTTCCTCTATGTACCGTCACTAGACCTCAAACTTTACTTGACCCTAGTGCTGATACTTCAAGTGTTCCCACTTTCATTTGTGATCTCCCTAGCCAGGTTATGGCCAGGGATAACTTAATTAAAGCTCAAAGAGGATACTTCTCTTGCCAAATTTCATTATATGGCAGTACCCAAGTAGGACATTGTTAAAGTCCTTTGCTTTTACTCTCAAGATCACGTCTTAATGAGTAAATATCGACCAAGATATTTAAAGGACGATGACTCCTGGGATGAAGTACATGAAATAGTTATACCATATTCTGTTAAGAGTACAGCTCATAGAACTGGTTCATGATGCCTTAAATAGTCACTTGGGGACATGTAAAACCTATAAAGAAACAAGTGGCTAACTTCATCAACACTTGTTATTCTTGCCAACTAGTTGGGAAGCTCAATCAGGTTATTCCTCCCGCTCCACTTAACCCTATTCCTGTTATATAGAGGAACCCTTTAACAAGATTCTGATAGATTGTGTGGTCCCACTTCCAAAAACCAAGAGGTAACCAATATTTGTTGACTATAATGTGGTCCACAACTAGGTGTCCTAAGGCATTCCCATTAAGAAACATTAGAGCTAAAACTATTGCTGATATTTTGTTAAAATTCTTTACACGAGTAGGTGTCCCCAAGGAAATTCAATCTGACCAAGGGTTTAATTTTACAAGTGACCTTTTCTCCAAAGTGTTATCGGAGTTAGGCGTAAAACAAACTTTGTCATCGGCATATCATCCCCAGACGCAAGGTTCCCTAAAAAGATTCCATCAATCGGTAAAATCAGTTCTTAGCAGATTTTGTTGTGACACAAAATCTGATTGGGACAAAGGAATTAACTTCATGATCTTTGCAAGCTAGTTGGGACGAAGGAATTAATTTCATGCTCTTTGCAATTAGAGAATGCCGACGAGAATCACTTGGATTCTCACCTTTTGAAATGCTTTATAGTCGTCAATTAAGAGGACCCCTTAAAGTCATAAAAGAACAATGGTTTAGTCAAGTTGCAGAGATTCCTAATCAGACTGTTGGTCAATATCTTGATAATTTTAAATCTAAACGAAGTAAAGTAAGACAAATTGCCCTAGATGACTTAATGAAATCTCAAAGTAAGATGAAGGGGTATATATGATCGAAAGGCTAAAATCCTTAAGTTCAAGTCTGGAGATGAAGTATTTCTCTATTTGCCTATTCCAGGCTCACTCCTCAAATATAAATACCAAGGCCCTTATATAGTATTTCATCAGTTAAATAAAGTAAACTACGTTGTTCTAACTCCTGACCGTAGAAAGGATTCTCAATTAGTACATCTTAACTTAATGAAATTGTAACGCAGAAGGAATCCTCAGGGTGACTCGGGTGAGAGACCTGTCCTCACCAACCAGGCGTTTTGTGATGAGGACATAGATTTGGTTGAGGAGGAAAGTCCTATTGTAGATAGCAGGAAAGAAAAATCTTATATAATAAACAAAATTCAAGAGTATTTACCAAACTTGACCACTCAAGAGCAGGCGGATGTTATTAAAATATTACAAGATAACTCAGATGTATGCAGGGATGATCCAGGTAGATGTCATAATGTTCTTCATGATGTCTAATTCCATACTAATACCTATCCTATACGACAGACTCCTTACCGACTCAGTCCAGAGAAGGCCGAAATGAAGGAGGAAGTTGACTATCTTTTGGAGCAAGATCTGGTGGTACCCAGCTCCTCCCTATGGGCTTCTCCTTTCCTGCTGGTCCCAAAAGAAGGTGGAATTAGTTATTTCAGATACGATGGGATATTCACGTCGCCCGCCTTCGAGTTCTCCTCTTCTAGATTTCATTTGTAATGTGAGCTCGGCAACACAGTTTTATTTTACATAAGCAGAACACTGTTTAAAACTTTAAAAGTTGATAGAGGGTGTTCTGGCTATAACTCAATTCCATTGCATATAACATGTACGGTATTATGTTTCTTAGATAAAAAGGACATAACAAAAAGGAAAGCTTATCAATCCACAATCAGTTTAAATTATACAATGTGTATTTACGTCACTTACAAGTTGATTATTAAAGTTTGAATAACCCTACCCTTTAGTTCATATTACCGATCATACTGGCGATGCCCGATTTGGAATTGTGTACAAATATACCTATTACACAAACTATACACCAGCATATCAAGAGCAGCACTCATGTTTGTAGACCTTAGACTCTTAAGAGGGTTGTAGTCTTCAAAAAAAAAAAAAATCATAGAACAAAATAGTAGAGGGGTGTAACCTCGGCCCTTCTGACTTTTGTTGGCCCCTTACTTTTGTGATGCAATAGAAGAAGTCTTGGGGTCGAGTCCTAGCTGGTGACGTATAATGTAAACTAGTACATTTATGTATGCTTGTACTTATTCTTGCTTGTGGATGTGTTTTTTTTTTCAGCAGCCATGCATAACTTGAACACATATACCTATTTGACACATTCCTGGTTATGAGTACGAAATAAACCTGTAACAAATAAATTATATGACTATTGCTGTCCAGTTGCAGTACTCTTGGAACGAATAGGCCACAGTGTTAATAAAAATTGAACTTGACTAATATTGGTTCAAAGTTAGACAGAGAGTAAGATAAGGCTGTGTTTTATCTCCAACTTTGTATAATATATATTCAGAATTCTTGATGAAAGTAGGTATAAGTGATAATGATGGACTAAAATTTAATGATAACTTTAATATCAAATAAACGTTATACTGATGATACTACTCTTATCTCAGATAGTGAAGAGGCATTATAAAAACTCGCAGAAAAAAATTAACACTATAGCTTAAGAGTTAATGCTGTAAAGATTAAAGTAATGGTTTCCAAATTGGAAATAAATCCTAAAATAAAAATTAGGTTAGGCGACAGGGAAAATTAACAAGTGGAAAAGTGTGTACTTTTTTCTTTTTTACGAACATTCCCGTGAAAACACCTGTAAAAGAGAGAGTGAAGCAACATTGCTGCGAAGAGAAAGAGAAGAGAGATTGTCGATTAAAGGAGGAGAGTTAATAAGGCGAAATGCCTTTGATTCCACCCTATCTAACAGTTGGACAGAAGAAGAGCCACCCCAGATACGAGAGCCGTACCCCAAGTTAGGACGAATGAATCCCTTATATACTTGGAGTAACTGCTAAGGAGTGAAGTAGCTACGACATCTGTACAGCATTCCCAACATTCGGGAGGCAGCTTTAGCTATGTTAAGGATGTGTGATTTCCAGGACATATTGGAGGAAATGGTGAGGCCTAGCATATTTATTTCAGAATTTGGCAGAATGATAGCGTCCTGAAATGTAATTGGTGGGAGATCATCTAATGTAGAAAGTGTAATTGGTAAATATTCAGTTTTATTACTTTTGAATTTAACCAAGTTCGTACCTCCCCATTCAGAAATGCTGCACAGATCCGCATTGGTAGAAGTAATGATATCAGTTCTGGAAATATATCTAGTTTGAGAGTTAGGATGAATGGGAAAATGTGAAGAAGATTGAAGAGTAGAATCATCAGCGTAAGAATGGATAGAATTAGTTGTAGTGTGAAGTGAATCATTGATAAAAAGAAGGAAGAGAGTAGGTGAAAGAACAGAACCCTGTGGTTCACCACTATTGGTAGAGAAAGAGCGAGAGATCGAACCCTCGACAACAACTGCCATGGATCGGTTCTCAAGGAAGCTAAAGATTAGAAAACAAAGTGGGGGAGAGAAACCATAAGATGGAAGTTTAGAAAGCAAAGACTTGTGCCATACCCTGTCAAATGCTTTGGATATGTCGAGGGCCACGACGAAAGTTTACCCATAATCCCTAAAGGCCCGTCCACACGATCGAGCAGTGCCCGGCGGGCACGCCCTAAATGCCCGTTATCCGGCAAAATTGGCGGGCAAACCAGCGGATTGCCCTTGCCTGTCGTTGAGCGAAATCATGGTCCGCCTGCCCGGTGGTTTGCTGCCGGATATGGAGCGAAGACTATGCCAGACAAACGATAAAACCGGAAAACCGACATTCCTATAATATTGTCATTAATATTCAACATTACACAAGCCTGCAATACAAGACACGTGTTATTATTGGAACCTCAGGTGACTGTCAAAAACAGCTGATCACTACGCCACCGCTGACCTCGGGGGTCGGGGTCCTCAAGTCGGTGAGGTATGAACAGAGATACTGACAGAACGTATGCTAGCACTTTGTAAAACCTGAGTTAAGTACTGCAAATGTGATAAGTATATGTCTCCCGTTCGGTCCAGATGTCCAGTGTATAACCAAATAAGCTTATGCAATGTACATTAATGGCGTGACAATAAACGGGAGATTGGTTATGTATTATGTAATGAGGACTTTCGTGTGTGTTCTTCGTTCCTGCCGCTCTCCTCACTCAAGTCCCATAGCTTCCTGTCTATGCATATCATAATTCTAACATTATTCAATGAATTTTTATAAGAACATAGGAACATAAAAATGGAGGAAACTGCAGCGGGCCTATTGGCCCATACTGGGCAGTCCCGTTTACACACAACCACTATTGCCCATATAAGCATCCAACTTATGTTTGAAGCTATTCAGCGTATTCGAGTTAATGATGATATTTGGTAACTTGTTCCATTCATCCACTACTCTGTTTCCAAACCAGTGTTTACCTATTTCACGCCTAAATCTAAATTTGTCAAATTTAAAACCATTGTTACGAGTTCGCTCCTGGTTGGATAGTTTGAGTACCTTTGTAATGTCCTCTTTGTTTAGCCCTGACTTCCACTTATACACCTCTATCAGGTCGCCCCTCGCTCTACGTCTCTCGAGGGAGTGCAAAATAAGATGCTTTAACCTGTCTCTATATTCAAGGTTCCTAATGCCCGGAATTAGTCTTGTCATTCTCCTCTGAATTCTTTCCAATGATTCTATATCCATCCTGTAATACGGTGACCAGAACTGAACTGCGTAAACCAGGTGTGGTCTCACAAGCGCAAGATACAGTTTTAGGATGACCTCACTAGTCTTGTAAATAACACTCCTTTGTATGAACCCAAGTACTTTATTAGCCATGTTACGAGCAAAAACACATTGTTTACTTGGCTTAAGGTTCCTACTTATCATTACTCCTAAATCTCTCTCACAGTCGGATTTCTCTATGGCATCGTTGTTCATCTGGTATCTGGTTTCCCTGTATACATCTCCTATACTGAGTACTTTACATTTGTCCACGTTGAATTTCATCTGCCATTTTTCAGACCATTCGAAAAATTTGTTTAGATCTTCCTGTAGTTTTGTGGAGTTCTCGTCAGATTTAATAACACGTCCTATTTTAGTGTCATCAGCAAATTTACTTATGTTGCTGTCTATGCCCATATCTTTGTCGTTTATGTATATAATAAATAATAATGGTCCAAGTATTGAGCCTTGGGGAACTCCACTTGTGACGTTGCTCCCATGGGACTTAGTGCCGTTAATGCTCACTTGCTGTTTCCTGTCCTGTAACCACGCCCTAATCCATTTAAGGATGTTACCTTTGATGCCATGAGCTTCTACCCTTCTAATTAGTCTTTCGTGGGGGACTCTGTCGAAGGCTTTGCTAAAGTCGAGATATACCACATCATAATTGTGCCCCTCGTCCACCGATTCGAAAACTGATAAAAAGAATGTTAATAGATTAGTTAGACAAGAACGTCCGCTTGTGAAGCAATGCTGGGAATCATTGATCAATCGGTGCTTCTCCAGGTGATTTCGTATAGAGTTTGAAATGATTGCTTCCAGGAATTTGCCTACTATTGATGTTAGACTGATTGGCCGGTAGTTAGAGGATAGTGATCTATCCCCCTTCTTGAAAATCGGTATTACATTCGCTATCCTCCAGGATTCTGGTACTACACCTGTTTTTAAGGACATGTTAAGCAACTTTGCTAAGGGCATACTAAGCTCTTCCTTACATTCCTTTAATACTCTGGCAAATATCTCATCGGGACCAGGTGACTTTTTAGGCTTTAGTTTGTCTATTTGCTTACTAACATCGTTACTAGTCACTACTATCTCGCTTAATTTGTTTTCTTCTCTATCTCTGAATGGAATCGGTGGCTCGGGTATCATGTTTAAATTTTCAGTGGTGAAAACTGTTGAAAAATATTTATTCAAATTATTGCTCATTTCTCCGTCCTTATCAGTGAGCTCGCCCGTATCTGACCGTATTGGTCCAATCTTTTCTCGTGTTTTAGTTTGATACATTTGGTAGAATCCTTTGGACTTTGTCTTCGCCTCCCTTGCTATCCTTACCTCATTATTCCTCTTGGCTTTCCTTATCTCGGTTTTAACCCTACTCGCCAATATCTTATAATAATTCTGGAGGTAAATTTTGCCACGCTTTATCCTTCTACCTATAGCCTTCCTTTGGCCAATGATGTTCTTTAAAAAATTATTTATCCATTTAGGGTCATTGTTGTCTGATCTGAGTTTTTTGTATGGTATGTTCTGCCTTTGTGCATTAAGTAACTCATTATTTAAATTGTCGTGGAACTCGGCAATCTCAGATCTCGTTATCAGGTCGGAGTCATCTGTCAGGTTCACGGCCAAGCGCGACACCCCCTCTCTCAGCTGTCTCTTTAAACTGTCAAAGTTTGCCCTTCTGAAATCTAGTACTTCAGTGGAATTTTCCATACGTCTGCCCTGAAAATCTAACTGGAATCTAATTTCTTTGTGATCGCTGTTTGCAAGTTCGTTTCCAACCTCGACATTGCTAATGAGGTTTTCTCTGTTCAACAGAAATAAATCGGGTACAGTATATTATTACCCCGTGTGTGTTCGGTTATATGTTGACTTAGGAAAAGTCCTGGATCGTCTAGAGAAAATCCTCTGATTCTGAGTTACCCGTAAGGTCAGTCCAATCTATTTGGCCAAGGCTAAAGTCGCCTACTATACAGACTTTGTTGTGTATGGAAGCCCTGAGCATTTCATGCCAGATAAGTCGCTCATTGACTCTATCAAGATTGGGAGGTCTATATATTACTCCTGTGATTAATTTTTCCTTACCGTTGCTTAATTCTATCCAAATTGTTTCTGTATTCCGCTCAGTTTTTATTTCCTTATTTATTTCACACTTCAGATTATCCCCAACATAGATTGCTACTCCGCCTCCTTTCCTGGTCTGCCTATCGGTATGGAACAACTTGTAACCCGCAATTTCGTATTCGACAGGCAACTCACGTGAGTCTAGGTTGATCCATGTTTCAGTGAATGCTATTATATCGATTTTTTCGGTACATACCAAGGCCCTAATATCATCCATTTTGTTTCTCATAATTCTACTGTTCGCGTAGTAGACATTTAAGTTAGTCGTGTTCTGAGTCCTCCATTTACCGCGTTTAGTTTTAAATTCCCTGTTTATTTTAGTTTTGTCATCATTCCTAATGCTATTTCCCTGTAATCTTTTACTTTGTTTACCTGCTCCCACTGCAGTTTCCCCCACCCCCGTGCCCATATGTTCCCCTAGCAGTTTAAAGACTTCGATATCCTTTGAACTGCCCCCTTTAGAGACCCAGTCAGGATTGCCACCCCATCCCGAAACAGGTGCACCCCATCCCTAGCATAAAGGTCCCTTCTGCCGTAGAAGTTGTCCCAGTTGTCAATGAATGGGACAAACATTGACTTGCAATATCTGTCAAGACGGTCTTTGACACCAACCGCCCTTGACAACCATTCACCGCCAACTCTCCTTCTAGGCAGGACACCGCATATGATAGGGATCCCTCCCTTAGACCTAATATGATCTATAGCTGCCTTGAACTTATCAAGAAGCTCCTCGCTCCTACACCGGCCAATATCATTGCCTCCTGCACTGAGGCAGATAATGGGTTTGTTCCCATTACCAGACAAGATATTGTCCATCCGGTCAATTATATCCCCCACCCCAGCTCCTGGCAAACACACCCTCATCCTATTTTTGTTTTTACCACAAAAGGCTCTGTCCATGTACCTTACCTGTGAGTCACCAACAATTAAGGTTTTTATACCTTCCTTGTCATCCCTGTCCCTGACTGTACTAACGTCCAATTCGTCTATCAAGGGACTGAACGAGTTGGTACACTTAGCTGTTGTTGTCGTTGTTGTCGTATCCTTGGTGTATGTCTTCACAACCAGCTTCGTCTTCCCACTCCTCACAACCTTCCACTCGCTTCAGTTTTCGTCAGACACTGGCTTTCCCTGTCCCGCCTCCCCTTTTAACCTCGCCAGCTCTTCCTTTAATTTCAGGTTCTCCAACGTGGCCCTCTCAATTTCTTCCTTGGCCCTCGCCAATTCTTCCATGGACCACTCCAGTTTGGTCAACAAACTCGCACACCCAAGACTACAAATCTCACCTGCAAGTAATCTTCGTTGAGTACTTCGTACATGGCTTGACAAGTTGCAGGTATTATGAGAGACTAACTTTGTTTTGATATCCTCATTCTATAAGCCTTTGCAGATATACTCTCCCTCATATTGGTAACCTGTTTTTTTTTATATATGGTTCCACTTTCGCTAAAAGTTTGTAAAAGGTGTTAGGGTCCATTCTCATGTAATTGGTGAAGTCTTGCTCATGTCCATGTTACAGTTCACGTAAAATCGTGGCATGACTTCCCAATACTTTTCTTCGACCTAACCACTCTTTGCACCATTCCCTTTTCTGCATTTGGTTCTACTTTTAGCACATAGCAGCAAATATTATAGTACACAACGCTATGCTCTTCGCTTTAACTGTCCGGCGATTATTCCTGCGACACACCATGGCGATCGTACCGCACCCACCACTGCCGACCACCTACTAGCTACCGGCGCCCGACTATGACTGCCGCCAACCACCCCCGTGTGTACAACGTGGATAATATAAATCTTGATAAAATCACACAGGGAAAAGGGAAACATTGGAGCATCTTAGCCTTCTTCTTTATTCAAGACCTCTTCAGAGGCAACTGAATTACATGGACAGATAGAGGCTTAAGTATACAGGGTAACCTTACTAAACATTAGGTCAGGTCATAAACATGACATCCACTAATCTGCACAACAACACCATCACACACGCAAAGGAGCTTAAAAAAAGGGTGCCGTGACTTATCAAGTTAAGTCAGGTCAAAAATATGCGACCCACTAATCATCTATCCTACATATAACTCCAATGCTATAAAAGCATTTTAAACCTTGGGCCACTGACAAATAAATTTGTGTAACATATTATCAGTTTTGTACTGACCATCACTAAGATTTATAAAATTCAACAAGTGATTGTGGGCCCTTCGTGCCAGGTGGCAAGTCCGGTGGCACAGTTTACCGAGGCGTGAAAGTTCGAACGCTAGAGCTTGGCTAGAGAGCAACAGCCGTCCGGCTGACAGCGTACAGCGACATCGTTTTCCAGATGGTCGTGGTTGTTATAATCATGAGCGTGGTTGTTTTAATCATGGTCGTCGTTGTTATAATCATAGTCGTGGTTGTTATAATCATGGTCGTGGTTGTTATAATCATAGTCGTGGTTGTTATAATAATGGTCTTGGTTGTTATAATCATGAACGTGGTTGTTATAATCATATGCGTGGTTGTTATATTCATGGTCGTGGTTGTTATAATCAGGGCCCGAGTTGTTATAATCATGGTCCTGGTTGTTATAATCATGGTCGTGGTTGTTATAATCATAGTCGTGGTTGTTATAATCATGGTCGTGGATGTTATAATCATATTCGTGGTTGTTATAATCATGGTCGTGGTTGTTATAATCATATTCGTGGTTTTTAATATCATGGTCGTGGTTGTTATACTCATGGTCGTGGTTGATATAACCATGGTCATCGTTGTTATAATCATGGTCGTGGTTGTTATAATCATGGGCGTGGTTGTTATAATCATAGTCGTGGTTTTTATAATAATGGTCTTGGTTGTTATAATTATGGTCGGGGTTGTTATAATCTTGGTCGTGGTTGTTATAATCATATTCGTGGTTGTTATAATCATGGTTGTGGTTGTTATAATCATAGTCGTGTTTATGATCATAGTCGTGGTTGTTATATAATCATGGTCGTGGTTGTAATAATCATAGTCGTGGTTGTTATAATCATGGTCGTGGTTGATATAATCATGGTCGTAGTTGTTATAATCATGGTCGTGGTTGTTATAATCATAGCCGTGGTTGTTATAATAATGGTCGTGGATGTTATAATCATAGTCATGGTTGTAATAATCATGGTCGTGGTTGTTATAATCATGGCCGTGGTTGTTATAATCATGGTCGTGGTTGTTATTATCATAGTAGTGGTTGATATAATCATGGTCGTGGTTGTTATAATCATGGTCGTGGTTGTTATAATCATGGTCGTTGTTGTTATAATCATAGTCGTGGTTGTTATTATCATGGTCGTGGTTATTATAATCATGGTCGTGGTTGTTATAATCATGGGCGTGGTTGTCATAATCATATTCGTGGTTGTTATAATCATGGTCGTGGTTGTTATAATCAGGGTCCTAGTTGTTATAATCATGGTCCTGGTTGTTATAATCATGGTCGTGGTTGTTATAATCATAGTCGTGGTTGTTATAATAATGGTCTTGGTTGTTATAATCATGGTCGTGGTTGTTATAATCATGGTCGTGGTTGTTATACTCATATTCGTGGTTGATATAATCATGGTCGTGGTTGTTATAATGAGGGTCCTAGTTGTTATAATCATGGTCCTGGTTGTTATAATCATGGTCTTGGTCGTGTGACTTACAGTATCTAATAAACTATAAGAAGGAATAGAATAAAGGTTAGAATAATTAGTTCAAAAAATATTCGCCATAAGGAGAGGTTAAAATCATAAAAAATAAATTATTAGGTATCACCGATGATCATTCCGAGATAACTTATATTATGAAGAGAAGTGACCTTGATTCTGGTTAGATTAGTGACCAACTGCTTAAGTTATCACCTGTGTTAAGTCATCATATTCATCATCTACGTTAGTCAGTTTTAGGCCCATCTCACATGACTGACCGACCATCGATGTTCTTTCCGCACATAGGTGTTAGTTTTCAATGCGTCTTATTATTTACGCTGGTGGATGTAAGACTTCCTACCCTCAATGACGCAGCTATGGGCAATTTGGTGTTATTCTTGTTTATAAATACCTTTTAATCTGGCTCAAGTCTAACCGTCCTGTCTATTGCCATCCTCACTGTCTGTCCGTCTGCGTGGTGTTTGAATGTAAGCCCGTCTTTACTAATGTGAACCAGTCAGTCAGCAGTCTGTCTGTCATGTTAGTTGCCATATTGTCTATTTGTGCATGTATGAATCTGTCTTTTTTTGTCAACCTCCTGTCTGTATTACTATATTCACCCTCTGTCTATTGTAGTCATCTTCTCCATGCATTCCTTTTATTATCCTTTTATCTCTTCTCCATTTCCATGATCCACAGGAATAAGTATACACTGTAGCTGTAAGGTCGTCTGGAAATGTTGAAACTGCGCATACAGACGCATGATGAAACTCAGCTGCCCCCCGACCTGTTATCTCTAACTATTTTCTGTTTCCCCTTTTTTATTTATTCTTCTATTTACTCATCTTCCTTCCTTTACTAATCCAAACAACATTACAAAAAATAAGCTAAGAAAAAAAGTGGGGGGAGGAGGAGGGAGCCGTACGTTAACTGCAATCGTGGGCTGGGTGCTTCAAGTCTGTAGACTTGCATCGTTTTCCAGCGTCAATAAAATGGTTATGTAATGGCTTCCTAAAGAAACCATCGATATGGGACCAGGTTTGTTCCACTGTATGAATGTTTTGCGATTTTTCCACCTAGTGTGATGAAAAACGATTGTGCCGTTTCGGCTGCCCAGAGCAGACACACATACACACACACACACACACACACACACACACACACACACATACACACACACACACACAGACACACACACATACACACACACACACACACACACACACACACATGCACACACACACACACACACACACACACACACACACACACACACACACACACACACCCGCGCCTAGTCCTATAGTATATTAGATTCCCTAATCAAACTAGCTTCACCCAGAAGTCTTTCTGTGACACATGATGATTTGTACACTTGTAAGTTGTTTTCCCAATCCATGGTATGATTATTGTTCCTAACATGAACGAACAGTGCATGCTTTCAGATGCTGTTCTGATATTGTACTTGTGCTGTTTAATTCTGAGTTGCAATGCTTTCCCAGTCTGTCCTACATAATTTTCATTACAGTTGCTATATGGAATGCAGTAAACACTTCCATTTACATTCAAGGTTGGGCTATTCTTGATTAATATATTGGTAATAGTAGAGTCATACTTAAAAAAAACACATTAATATTTAATAATTTAAGGGACTGAACTAACGGAACAAATTCATTGCGATAAGGCAGTCAAAATATTCTTAAATGTAGGAATTTGCCTGGTTTGAGTGGAATGAAAGGATTTTTTAGCGCTTTTAAAACACTGGTCGACAAACAATGAAGAGTAACCAAGTTTTTGTGCAATGGACTGAATGTGTTTCAGTTCTTCATCAATAAATTTAGCGTCACAAATACGCAAATATCTCAAAAACATTGCAGAAAAAACTGACATTTTGGTAGATTCCAGGTAACTCGATAAAAAAATGTATGAAACTGTCTACCTGTGTAGGCTTTCTGTACACCTTATATTTATAGTTATGACCATTTCTAATGTGAAGCATATCAAGAAATGGAAGGGATCCATTTATTTATCTTTCAATTTTGATAGTAATACTAGGGACAAGATCATTAAACTTGTCCAAAAATTCCAGTGGGTCACTGTTTCTAGGCCAAAGACAAAGAACATCATCTACATATATATACCATGGAGGAATAAAGTTCCATTTATTGGGTAGTAATCTAGCCTCAATAAACTCCATATAAATACAGGCTAAAGGAGCAGAAAGACAATTACCCATGCTCATGCCAAATATTTGCTTGTAAAACTTCCCTTTTGCTCTAAAACACAGTGTCAGTAACGCATAACTCTATCAATTTGAGAAAAGTATCATGTTCAATAGTCAAATCTAATAGTTGCAATTTATCTTTAAGAAATGAAAGTAGGTCTTTCACTGGTACTCTAGTGAAAAGCGAATTTACATCAAAACTTATTAATTCACATGGTTCACTGTATTTCTTGAGTTTATCAATAAAATTATGTAAATGTGTTTATCTGAATTTTCAACTTTTTATATTTGTTTTCGATTACGATGATTCCAAATATGACTTTAGTTTTTTTTTTACAGCATCAATAGTTTTATGAGAAATTAGCAATTAAGTTTTTGTCACATCTGAAATTTAACCAGAAATCAGAAGGTGAAATGTTGATATACATCACATTTCCTAATGAAATAAATGAAACGAGAACACAATTTTATGTTATTTTGAAAGCATACATAATACGTTCCTCTTCTACATTTGTTACAAATGAAATTGAACTATAAACTATGCTAAAAATTAACACTTGAACGGCATTTTCTTTTGTGCTCCTTAGGGTCATCTCGAATCAAACTCCACACGTAGTCACCCATCATAGCTTCATCCCATGTCCCCTCATATGTCTCCTGGTGAAGCCGTTCACCATGCTCTTCACTCACGTGTCCCAAGTTTGGTCTGAAGAATTCCAATTGTGAATGCAAGTAGTGTAACTTCAGTGACATTCTGCAGCCAAGTTCTCTATAACATACAATTAAATTTTCCACCATCTCTTTGTAGGTCTCAGACTTGTATTTGCCCAGAAACCCACGTACTATAAGCCGAAATGCTTGCCAGGCATTTTTTTCAACAGTTGACATTTTGTCTTCCAAATCTTTAGATGCCAATATCTGCCTAATTTGTGGTCCATTGTAGATGCCGCATTTGACTTTGGCCTCAGACAATTTTGGGAACATTAAGCAGACATGTTTAAAGGCATTACTTTCTGGGCTTAATGCTTTGATAAACTGCTTCACAAGCCCTAGCTTTATGTGAAGTGATGGCAGGAATATCGTCTCTCTTTGAATAAGAGCATTGTTACATACATTGTGTGCACCAGGAGTTAATTCGCTTCCGACATAGTGTTTGTCATCTGCTCTACTATCCCATAGACAGAAAATACAAGAATACTTGGTATAGCCACCTTGTAGTCCAAGCAGGAAACCTATCATCTTGAAGTCTTGATATACATCCCAATTGTTTCTTGTATAGTTGAGCATGTCCAACAAAATCTTTAAATTTTCATAGCCTTCCTTCATGTGAACTGATTGACCTACCGGAATTGATGGAAGTGTAATCACATTGTGAAACAACACAGCCTTAAGACTTTTTGTTGAGCTGCCAATAAACTCAATGCCTATTTGGCCAAAAGGCCATTGGCATCAGAGCAGTAACACAGCAAATTGAGTTTCGAAACTTTGAAGAAAGGTGGAAAAGTTAGATGCCTTTTCCTGTATGTACTAATCTTGCAACTAGGATCTAGTAAATTCCACTCCTTGAGACGAGATGTCAAAATCTCAGCATTTTCCTTGGTAAGACCTAAATCCCTGACTAAGTCATCCAGTTCGTGCTAATTAGGAAAATGTGGGGATTTGCTTGAGTCTGCTACATTAAAGTCAACATCCTCGACCTCTTCAAAAGATGAGAAGTCAGCATTTGAAATCGCTATACTTTTTAACAGAAATCCCCCAAAATTCCATTAAAATTGAGAAAGAGTGATATTGTTAATTTTTCAAAAAATATTGATAGCAAGGGAAAAAACAATGACAGATTCATAATCAGCATGTCTAAATTAGTAAATAAACATATCAAAATCAACATAAACAAAAAATTGTTGCGCAGGGAAAACAGGAAACAATGGAGCACATTCGCTTTCGTCTTTATTCAAGACATCTTCAGAGGCAACTGTATTACATGGACAGAGAGAGGCTTAAGTACACAGGATGACCTTACTAAACATGAGGTCAGGTCATAAACATGACATCCATTAATCCGCACACCAACAGCACCACACACGCAAAGGAGCTTAAGAACAGAGGAACATAAGAAAATAAGGAGTCTGCAATAGGCCGGTTGGCCTGTGCATGGCAGCTCTTGTCGAGAGTTACTACCACATTCTATCACCCATGAATCTATCTAGCCTCCTTTTATAACTTTCCAGCGTTCCAGCAATTACTACAAAGCTGCTAAGCTTGTTCCACTCGTCCACCACCCTATTTGTGAACCAGTTCCTTCCTATCTCCCTCCTAAATCTAAACTTATCCAACTTGAATCCGTTGCTACGAGTCCTATACTGCTCGGATATTATAAGAACTTTATCTATATCCCCTTTATTGATTCCTTTCACCCACTTAAATACTTCTATCATATCTCCCCGCACTCTTCCTCTTTCTACGGAATGCAAGTTTAGTTTCTTAAACCTATCGTGATATGGAAGATTTCTAAGTCCCGGAATCATTTTTGTCATTCTTCGCTACACCGACTCCAGTAAATTGATATCCATTCTATAACAAGGCACCATAACTGAACCGCATAATCGAGGTGCGGCTTAACTAGCGCAAGATATAGTTGCAATAAGACCTCTGCACTCTTATTACTTACACTTCTAGATATAAAACCTAATACTCTTTTTGCTTTATTTCGAGCATTAACGCACTGTTTTCTCGGCCGTAGTTCCGGGCTTACAGGTACCCCTAAGTCTCTTTCACAAGTCGACTTCTCTAGGTTGATGTTGTTAAGGCTGTATACATTGACAGTATTTGTTCTTCCAATATTAAGTACGCTGCACTTGCTGGTGTTGAATTTCATTACCATTTTTCAGACCACCCCTGCAGTTTATTTAGATCCTCCTGTAATGCATTTGCATCCTGCCCTGAATTAATCTGCCGCCCTATTTTGGTGTCATCCGCAAACTTGCTTATGTCACTGCTGATCCCAGTATCTAGGTCGTTTATGTAGATTATGAACATGAGTGGGCCTAGTACTGACCCCTGGGGAACCCCACTGGTTACACAGCCCAACTCAGATTTATAACCATCTACGCTGACCCTCTGCGTTCTATCGGTGAGCCATGATTTTATCCAATTTAAAACTTTCCCCTCGATACCCTGAGCCTTAACTTTTCTGAGAAGCCTCTGATGTGGTACTCTGTCAAACGCTTTGCTAAAGTCTAAGAAAATAACATCATAATTTTCGTCATTTCTACTACCTCGAAGACTTTCCTA
The DNA here is from genome assembly GCF_018991925.1 of Homarus americanus. Taxonomy (NCBI): domain Eukaryota; kingdom Metazoa; phylum Arthropoda; class Malacostraca; order Decapoda; family Nephropidae; genus Homarus; species Homarus americanus. Next base: position 9,073,092 of record NW_024735442.1, on the reverse strand, counting down.
AAAAAGGTCAGCAGATTCATTAGACAAGATTTTCCTTTGTAAATCCATGTTGAGAGTCGTAGATTAATTTGCTTTTCTCTAAATTCGATCGGATGCTATTTGCTATAATTGATTCAAGAAATTTCCCCACTACTGAAGTCAAACTAATCGGCTGGTAATTTGACGCCGATGCTCTGTCTCCCTTTTTGAATATGGGTACTACATTTGCCTGTTTCCACAAGTCTGGCACAACTCCCGTGTCTAATGATTTTGTAAATAAATTTACGAGGGGTCTGCTAATCTGCTCCTTACATTCTTTCAAAACTCGAAGGAAAATTTCATCCCGCTCCGGGGATTTTGTCTTCTTTAATTTATTTATCTTTTTAAGAACATCCTCTTTTCTGATAATGATATTCTTTAATTTCTCTTCTTCATTTCCCCTAAATATCAGTTCCACCTCTGGGATTTCCTCGTGAATTTCTTCTGTGAAAACTGACAAAAAGTAGCTGTTTAATGGTTTGCTAATTTCCTCACTCTCATCGATCACTTCCCCCCTCCCTGACTTTAAAGGCCCAACAGTGTCCTTGACCTTTGTCCTATATACCTGTACAAATCCCTTGGGATTCGCCTTGGATTCTCTTGCTATCCTGATTTCGTAGTCCCTCTTTGCCTTCTTTACATTTTTCTTAACATTCCTAGATAGTTCAATATACCAATTTCTGAGCTGCTTCTCCCCGTCCTTTAATTTCTTATAAATTCCTTTCTTTATTCCTATGTCATGTTTAAGTTTTCTGGTCATCCACCTTGGTTCATTCTTATTTGACCTAATTTTTCCGTATGGTATATTTTGTTCTTGTGCTTTACGTAGTATACGAGTGAATATATTATAGTCATGATCAATTGTTGTGTCACCTGTGACCTCACCCGTTCCTACTGGGGACTGCCCTCACTGTTCCCAGGCGACCTTACCTCGGTACCTTCTTAACCCCTGACAATCTGCCAATCAAAAGTTTGGGATTCTGACCATATTGTCATGGTTTTTCATTTCCCAATTTAGTGTGAACCTGATTTCTCTGTGATCACTGTTCCCTATTTATTCCCCTATTGTGATATCTCAGATATTATTTTCTTTATTTGTTAAGACTAGGTCTAATATATTATTACCTTTAGTAGGTTCTGTAATTAGTTGTTTAAAAAAAAATTCCTGTTCTGCGTCTAGGAAGTCTTCGGATTCATAGTCACCTACAAAGTTGACCCAGTCAATATTTCTGAAGTTGAAATCCCCCATAATGCACAGGTTGTTGTATTTTGTTGCCCTACTCATTTCCTGCTATATGGGCTGAGCTGCTTCTTTCCCAAGACTTGGGGGCCTGTAAATTACTCCCATAATTAGTTTTTCTCTTCCTTCTGCAATTTTTACCCATACGGACTCGGTTCCAATTTCACCCTTTATTGAATTATAAATACAACATTATAATGTTTCCCTGACAAACAGAGCGACCCCTCCTCCCTTCCTACCTCCCCTGTCCTTGTGTGGTACTCTCATAAAAAAGTTCTTGCTCGCCAGATTCATCCAAGTTTCGGTGATTGCTATGACGTCTACATTCTCGGTACATACAACCCCTCTCAGGAAGTCTATTTTATATCTAACCCTCCTACTGTTTGTATAGTATACATTTAAACCTACCCTCCCCTCGTCCTGTTTTACCCCTTGTCCTGAGTAACCAATTTTACTCCCCAGGACCTACTTGTTTTTTTACTCCCACTTACCACGACCTCTCTCTACTGGCGAAACCCCCTTTGGAGTGACAATTTCAAGCTCCAGGGATTCAGACAACGTCTTTACACCCGCGCGAGACAAGTGTACTCCGTCACGACTGTACAGGTAGTTGTTGCCATAGAATGGTTGCCAGTTATCATTGAATGCCCAAACATTGCTTGCACAATGTTTTTCCAGTCGGCAATTTATAGCAATTGCCCTTGACAGCCATTCAAGACCAACTCCTCTTCTAGGAAAGACACCACATACTATCGGGATCCCACCCGTATCTCTAACCTTCCCCTGCGCCTCCCTATACCTCTTGAAAACTTCCTCACTTCTAACATTTCCTATGTCGTTACGTCCCACACTAAGACACACTACTGGATTGGTACTCTCCCCTGAAAAAACCCTATCTATCCTCTCAGCTACATCCCCTATCCCTGTCCCAGAAAAACACACCCTATTCCTACGTTTCCTATCTATTGCACAGAAAGTCCTATCTAAGAACCTCACCTAGCTGTCTCCAACTACCACGACCTTACCACTGGGCAGGGTCTGAACAACTGCCCTTTTCTCTCAAGGCACCACATCGTCCTGCCTCTTCTCCTCCTCGTCCTGCCTCTTGTCTTCCTCGCCAGCTTCCTCCAACACTTGGTAAGGGTTAATGCACACCACACCCTGATCAGCTTTCGTGAGTCTGACCCTCGTCCCCTTGGAAGCAACCACTCTCCACGCCTGTTCCTCCTTCGCAGGTGTCCTCTAGGCAGGATATCTGCCCATATATATATATATATATATATATATATATATATATATATATATATATATATATATATATATATATATATATATATATATATATATATATATATATATATATATGTATGTGTGTGTGTGTGTGTGTCTTGATACAATCACACAGGGGAAAAATGGAAACAATAGAGCACCTTAGCTTTCGTCTTTATTCAAGACATCTTCAGAGGTAACTGAATTACATGGACGGAGAGAGGCTTCGTGTGAAATATAACATAGTCTAGGATTGCTTTTACTGTCTTTGTGGTATGGTCGGTATCGTTCCCTGGCCACACGCATAATGATCTAGTGTTCGAGTCCTGGCTGGTGAGGTTGTTGATTATGTATATATATATATATATATATAAATTTGTATTTTGCACTGTCAAAGTAAGAGATGCTATTATGTGTAAATGAGGCAGAAAGTCAGATTAACAACCTGGGACTTGGTCACAATTTTTGTGATGCCAAATGGCAGCAGGGTCTACCATTAGACAACACATTATGCTTCCAATATCTTCTCAGGCGGTACTACCTCCCTGTTTGATAGCTATCTACTACCCATTTCCTACAATATCAACATTGTCAAGTATTCAGATAGCTTTATAATATCGCGTAATGAAAATTCCACTTGCAGATGAAACCATCACGGGAAGGCACCACTTAGTGACTAAGTCTAAGTCGATAACTTCAGCCTGTCGTTTAACCCCCCCCCCCCCTCGCCAGATGGTATAGTACTTGGCATGAGTTATGCCAATCATAAATCATATTCGGAAGTCATGTCATCCACAAGCTCCGTCCATACGAAGTTATATAAGTTGATGCTCAGCCCAGGAGCGCCATTCATACTCATTCCCTCATCACTTACTATAGAAATAAATCCCCTATTTGGTTGATGGGTCATCTCTCTCACTCTCCAGTGTTGTGGGTCTCCCCTGTCTCTGTGTGTCTTCATGTGTCTAATCAACTTCGGCTCACCTATCACGCTAAATACCTCTTTTATCTCAAGGATTTGATCCAGTCTTAGTTATATCACTGTGAAATAAGTGTTTTATATGAGTAACGAGAGATTCATTCATTTACTTGCGTACTTACATGAGATTGTCGTCTAATACATGGGAGTCTTACTAGAAGTGCAGTGAATCATTATCTTTACAGGGGATTCTTGGTGCAGATATGCAGAGAAACATCTTCTATCATTCTTATAAGTGATAACTGAATGTTTAACCTTTTTTTTTATATGAGTATTCAGTAAATATCCTCATGTTAGGTTATGACCTACGCCTAGGTCTTATTTTATTATTATTTGTAGGTAAATAAGTATTTTAAGTATAATAGAAAGCTGTCACTGTTCATTTTACCTACACTAAATTGATAACTCTAAATATTTGTTATTACCATAATTACACTTTGCCTTGTCTGCGGTGTTGAAACTTCTGGTTGACATCTTGCCTAATTATTAAGTAAACATTTGAAGTCCTGTAGGAAGTCACTGTACTGTTAACTTGAGGTTTCAATAATCCTTAACAACATCAGATGCAATATCATCATATGCCAATACACTTTACAATAAGAAACATGAAGAAACGCTAACATTAAACCCAACCATCAAGTCGAGCACACGTACCAATACACACGTTGGTAACCACTCAACTACTTGTAACAATAATAAGTAAATCGAAATATCTTGGTGATTTAAAACGTTTCATATCAATTCAGTTTATATACGCCTATCCGACTCAAATTATTTTGTGAAGGAGTGTATAGACAACTAAAGAGGACGTATCTTGTATTTTTGTCAAAGTTTCCCAAATATTCGGATTTAAATAAGTGGATTTTTATTTTCGTTGTGTTCGATAGTAAGACAGTACAGTACTGTATACAGATCCTTTTCGTAATGTTGAACAAATTCACATACTGTACAGGTATATGGTAAGAAATCAAATTAAGCATTATAAGGTTATGAAAAGTACCGGGTGTGAAACATGAACTGCTCGAACACCCATAGACAGCATGTAAATGAGAACAACATTTTAAACTTTTCAAATGGCTTTTAAAATAAATACCGTGATGTTGAAGATAGTAAAGCCAGTTACTTAGATTTTGTAGAGCCCTGAATCGTTAACTATTCTCAAAACTGTTCGAAGACCATTAGAAATTGTGCAAATGACTATCATAAATTATATAATTTGGTCTTGTCTTTTGTCTGCTTAACGAAAGCGTTTGTGAATGGATATTGAAAAGTCAATAAGAAAGAAAGGTTTCCCCTAGTGATGCTCTTTCGAAGTTAAGAATGAACTGGTCCAACACAGTTTCATATTATGCAAAGGACTTTTATCATGAAGGTATTTTGAACTTACCTTGACGGTCCTTCCTTTCTCCCTCCATAACTCAGTTTGCTGCGGCATTATTAGCCAGGCTTCATCTCTGTTGACAATTTTTGCATGTTAAAATAGTGGTCAATTCGCTATAGATGAGAAACGAAGGACGGTACTGACTAAAAGCTCAGCACACGTTAAAACTAAATAATAATATTAGAAACACAACGGCAGCTATTATAAATGGGAATTGAGGAGGATGCTGTGATGCGAACAAAACGTATCAACAAATGAAAGACAAAGTTGAAATATGATAAAGTGGCATCGTGAAGTTAGAGAGTAATTATTTTATACCTAATGTTCCTCCAGAGAAGAAGACACCACTATTGAGAATTTTTTTTGTAACATCATAGTGTCCAGCTGTATTCCATCCTTCACCCACACACTTCCCTTGGTCCCACACTCCCGTTACCACCACAAATATTCAAAATTGTTACTCGTTTTTGTAACCTGAGCTGAAGTGATGCTAATGCCACTGAGGGCGGATCCCCACTCGTGCGAATATCGCCATTGAGATTAAAGAACGGCGGGAGACGCTGAATGTAAGCAAACGACGTGCCAGGTACGCTCTATTTTAGTTCTTGGTGAGACCAGTCTCCAGGGTGGCTAACGCATGTTTTTTACTGGACTCGGTGAAGCCGTCACTTAAGTTTTGTCGTATAATGTTCAACAAGAAGGATATTTTGCGTGTATACGGTCGAGGACAAAATTCCATGGAAACTTTTGGCAATATCTGGTATCATTTACTTGAGGTTCATGTAGGCATAGGGGACGGGAATTTGACATCAGTTTACTCTAACTTTTCTTTGCATTATAGTGATATATGATGCAGTAGTTATCATATAATCTACTATGAAATACAGTGTTAAGATAGTCAAACACATGACCCTAAATGTTGATGCCAGATATTGCCAAAAGAAGAGGGATTTTTTCTGTCGAGTGTACCTTAAAGAGAGGCCTCAGAAAGCTTCAAGATTTCTCTATATTGATTTGTTTGTATGTAAGGGATTTGTCGAATGAAATTCGATATTGAAGTCACCTGAAAATTAAGGTTTCCTCTGTCGTTTTCCCTCATGCATTCACATCGGGAATAGAACATTCTATTTTATGAATATATGCACGGCTGGGGTGTTTTAAAAATAATAACTCAGCTCAGTTTGTGATATCATTTGCATTGTAACCATGAAAGTGTCTAGCGTACTGTATATAGAAGATACAATAAATTGCATAATTCCAGAAGAACACGATTTATACGAAATGATCCAATTACCGCATTAAACAATAATTGCTTACTTAGGTGACAGTGTTGCAAAAATAGAGGATTTGGTAAAACGTTACTCTGACCACCTAAGTGATACGGGTGGTCCCCATTAGAGGTTCACGGCGCCATAAGCTCGTTGAACAGGCTTTGTGTGAAATATAACAAAGTCTAGGACTGCTTTTAGTATCCTGGTGGTCCAGCGGTTAGCGTTCCCCGGTCACAGTCATAGGCTTGTGTGCCGTGGGTTCGAATCCTGGCGGGTTGAGGTGTTGATTGTATGTAGAAGTCCGCGTGCTTTATTGGGCTAATGAAATATATATGGATCCTCGTGTTTCGAAGCCGGATTTGGTAAAACGTTACTCTGACCACCTAAGTGATACGGGTGGTCCCCATTAGAGGTTCACGGCGCCATAAGCTCGTTGAACAGGCTTTGTGTGAAATATAACAAAGTCTAGGACTGCTTTTAGTATCCTGGTGGTCCAGCGGTTAGCGTTCCCCGGTCACAGTCATAGGCTTGTGTGCCGTGGGTTCGAATCCTGGCGGTTGAGGTGTTGATTGTATGTAGAAGTCCGCGTGCTTTATTGGGCTAATGAAATATATATATATATATATATATATATATATATATATATATATATGCAATATTCAGAAATTTCGGCGTGATAGACGTAAATATCAATGATGGCGATACGCTGAATCATTCAAGTCTGCGTGACCAGGACCGGGCGACGGTGGCTCCCGCACACTACATACTGAGAACATTTTGAATTAGGCCTATATAATATTAAATATACTTTATTGAATTAATATGAATGCGATTCATGAAGTTAAGGGACTATTATTGAATTTGAAATTATTATAGATCGTTTCTCAGTCTGAATAATGCTACGTATGTCCCAACAAAGTTATTAGTTATGCGAAAAAACGGTCACGTGACCTAACCTAGCCTTGAGGGCGATCAAGGCCGGCCAACGGTCAGTTGGACGACAGCGCTTGAACAGACAGGGTGGGCTGTGCGTTCAGACAGGACAAAACGGTCACGTGGTCTAGTCACCTGTGTTGCGACTTTGCAGTATAACAAGTAGGTTTCATTCGATCTCAGACAGGGTTTAGATAGGGCAGTGATATAGTTAACAATAGCTAACAGTTAGTTCATTACAGGGTTTCGTCAGAACCCACTTGAATGCTATTGAAGACTGCCGTTTGACGACTGCCGTTGATGATTGATGATTGGCGATTGTCGCAATTGGAACGATCAGTGCAGGCTTGTCACTGGTTAGCTGGCTTATCAAGGGATCTCTTGAGTGAACGAATGCTCCCGACAACTAAAACGACACGGAACCAGCATCAGCATTGGGTGATCAGTTCTTCTCACGTGGGTTCACAACACCACGTGTCTTTGGTCAGCTAGAAGTATTATCTACTGGCCAGTGTCACCTGCTGGCGTTCTCTCTTCCTGTCCATGGATGCACTGAGTGTAAACTGAGGTTATCTGAGTAAATGAATGGTCACACACTGAGACCAGGAGTCTAGGGGATACCTAGAGAAACATTTTATCTCCCTTATGGGTGTATGTTGATTTGGGTGAAGCATGTTACGGGATATAATGTAAGTTGTACTTAGAGTGTGTATGTAGTTAATAATATTCTTAATATAGTTTATTCCAGGCTCTCAGGGACTGATATTTGTATGTATATTATGTATGTAAATATTATATTTTGGCATATATATATTTATTCAGCCTAACTAGCAGCGTGTGTGTCTAATTCCATATCCCACACATGCTTGGTGTGTGCCTGTGACATATGGAAAATAGTGTGATCTTGCATACGTCGCCTATAAAAGCAGAGATTGATGACCAACGGACAGGTTGAAGCGCTTCTCATGTGTACATATCTATCCAATAAATCAGACCTCTAAACTATACAGGTGTTGTGCTGGCTCTGTATGAACTTTATTACTGGAAAGACACAGACATAGGCAGTGTGTGCTACTGAATAATTACGGTGACAATTACAAGCTTGTGAAAGCCAGCGCAGACTCCTTTAGTATCAACAACGCCGCGCCTATCAAATTTGTGGTGATGTCAGTAGTGGTTTTCAGTGTTGGTGCATTGTGGCGACTTCATTGCCATACATGTGACCTTGTTCTAAAGGATTCCAGGTACAGCATGTTCTCAGGCATTGTAAAGATAAAGTTCTGTCACTCCATGCACCAAAGTGCTGACGCTCCTAGCCGTCTCCACCCCCTCATCAGAACATACCCAGGCACACACATCACATATACTAACACTCCACTGACATGGCGACTCCCTTATATATATTTTTACCTATATGCTTCTTATCATGTATTTAATTAATTTTTGTCTGAGAGATCTTGATACGACTAGGCTGACCAGTCTTTGATTTAAGACACGGTACTAGATAAATGGTTATGTCTCGTACTGGAAGTAGCCATGGAGACTGGCACACATGTAGGTCAGTCGGATGGGCAGCTCCACGCAGATGGACCAGGCTGGCCGCGGCGCTAACACCCTATGCTGGCACTAATCTCAAATATTCAGCATTTGTCTCGAGAATGGTGGCATGGGTTTGCCTGAGAGATGAAAAATTAATAACAGACGTACTGCGGCAGACGAGCGCAGAAGACAAAGCAAGGAGCCAGAGACCACCAACAGGATTGGAAGACAGTGCACGGTTTGGAAGCCTTGATGTCTCGCCTCACTGTTACCCAAGCCCAGCTCCTAACCTGCCTCAGTATAGATGGTTCCAGATACCTGTCAATGCTCTCTTCCTTCCAGCCCCTCATGGCTGTCAAAACACGCCCATCTTGAAGCCTGATGTGACTTACCAGACTTTTTTCGTGAATGGGCAGCAGTGGGCCAATTATGCTACAATGGTGAATCTCAAGGTTTGTCATTTCAACAACTCATCCGGCTGCGTATGTACACTATGTGGAAATTCAGCGTGTCTTAGAACAAACGTTGCATTTAACCTCTTCGCGCAGAGTGCTGGATATTCTCTAACAGCATCAAGGACAGATGACTCTCGCGGAGAATTGTTGCTTCTACCCAGACAGATGGAGGCGGGGCTTTTGGTGCTATGTACGACAAGAGAGCCTCCGAAAGTGAATGCCAACCAGGCCACCAGCAGTGCAGGGGCCCAGTTAGGCAGGTAGATCCTGATGGATGTTAAGGATGAGAACATCCAACACTTCTCCTGCTCTAGACTCTTCATAACACTCAGGATGTATTGACGATATGTGTCGCTCTATAGGCTGCCAGGTGTGCCCTCTGCATCCAGGCTCCCCCTACAGTTGTACGCTGTGTCCCCGGTATTACCAGAAGGACAAAAGTCATCCCTCGCCTTCGCCCACCACGTCACGCCTTCAGTTCATTTTATAGCTTCTTTCTTAGTAAGCAACACGGAACAGGTGTAATCCAGCTGCTGAGTCTACTACCTCTGACAATTGTATTAATAAGACCTGGTCCTCACGGTACGGTGCTTAATAAAGTACGTCAGTGCAATAATATTGCATTCATCTGGGCCTAGGCAAATGTTGTGGGCTTCCCAGCAAACCAAGGGACAGCGTCGGCCGGAGGCAGCAGCCCTTCCACCAGTGAGGGCCGCCCACAGTCGCCGGAAATCAGGCACGGCGACCTGGACAAAGCCGACCCGCGTGGGTGTGCTCGCATCCAAATAAAGTTCCCCTATCGCATCAGGACCAAAGTCCCCAGTATATCAAACATCTGTCTGACCTCACGGCGGTGTGTCATCCCGTCTTCAGATGTTGTGACATTTGGTCTAGCACTTGCAATGTAGGGCTCTCCAAACGATCTAGGACCTCCCAGGACCTCTTCTGCGTCGGCAGATGGTTCTGAATGGCTGGCCACTGGGTTTTACTCTATGCATGCCTTTGGCAACAGATCAGTATCCAGACTTTGGATTGGCGACAAAATGGTATCCGACTCCTTTGCTGTCCTACAGACGTGTCAAGAGTTGGCCCATCATCTCCCCAGACTTCCCAACACCGATTCTGGGTAAAAATACGCCAACAGGGTGCACAGAAGAGAACGCCTTTATGCCTTCTCTATCGTAGTATTTTCCTCTCCTTCAGTGATTGTCCTGCTGCATCGTCCCCGTCTTGGCTCTCGCCTTCACGACAGTCACCGTGGGCTAGGGCCACCAAGCGACGTACCCGCGACAGACTGTCTGGCCTTAACTCCGACATCTCAGTGTTATCCGTGCATGTGAGCCTACAAGTATTACAACCCAGCCAACATGAGACCACTTCATGAGTGACAGCAACCCCCACCCTGCCCCTTTGGGTCTGTGTCAATAGAGCTTTCCTTATGTGTCAGAAGGGTCAGCCCTTATTATCGTCGACCAAAATCTCTCTCTGGTTGGCCGATTTTGTCATCAAGTGCAGTAATGACACGACGTCTGCCACCATCAACAAGTTCCGCCACTACTTCCGTGACATTAAGATTTCCTGTACGCCCTGCAGACCGACCAGGAGGCCTCAGTTCTAGCCAGGACTTTGCCTTCCACTTGACCACGATAGAGTCAGCATGTGTTGTCATCGCCCCATTACCCACGATCCAACAGCCACTTTGAAACACTGTCAAATCCGACACCTCATCTTAGGTGGCCCATTCTGGAACTTTGATGACTCACGGGGCCTTCGATGGTCTTCTTGAACTCACGCAGCACTACTTCACGGACGCTCCCTGCCCCAAGGTTTTATGGGCCTTGCTGGTCTTGTGTCCTGCTCACCCTCAATCCTTCTCCAAGGAGTGGCAGGCCAAGACAGAGGAATGTAGTCCTTAGGCCGCCAGACGTGTTCAGAAGTCGTCGCCCTCTAACGGCCACGCCCATTCTCTCCCCAGGTTAGTGTCAGCACCCCAAATTATGTTCGGACCCGACCTCCTAGTTAGGACAAAGTAGGCGTGATCATAGGTCTCGGTAGGTCACGGTTCCTGGGTGCAGTTACCAGTGGTCGTGTGTGGTGGAGGAACCGCCATTTTTCTCCGCCCGTAACACTGCCTTCTGCTGGCCCGCCATGATGTTGAGTCATACCCTTCCCAGTGATGAAGTCCCTCTAAATCTCAGAGACGGATCAAAGATTAACAAGACTTTGCTATGAGCACGTATAAGGGAAATTTAATGTATATTATATTATGCTGGATTATATATTATGAATGTATGTGTATTATATTTATGTATTATTATTCAACTAAGCAGCATAGAGTGTGGCATTATAATTACCATATCCATGCTTAATTAATGTGCCTGGCGACGTATGGGCTACTAATATCTCTTATATACGTCGTCTATGGTTGTAAGCAATGAGTTGAGAGGCACTACTTCCTCTGTGTATAATCAATCCAGTAAATCAAACCTACAAATCTATACAGGTGTTTATATTTCTCTCCTGTATATTGAACTTCAATATCCAGAACACTAACAAGGGGTGCTGGAGTGTCAGGAGTGTGCAGAGGTGTCAGAGGTACAAGTGTGGAGGTGTACCTGAGATATCAGAGTGTACCTAGAATTGCCAGGGTGTAATGGGGAGTGTTGGAGATGTACCTGGTAATGTCAGAGGTGTACAGGGAGTGTCAGGTGCAGGGTGTCAGGGGTGGCTTGGAGTGTCAGGTGCCTGGGAGTATCAGGTGCAGGGGAATATCAGAGTGTACCTGGGAGTGCAGGGGGTGACTGGGGTGGCAGGTATGCCTGGGAATGTCAGAGGTGTGCAGGGTGTCAGAGGTGTACCTGGCAGTGTCAGTGTACAGGGGTGTGGGAAGTTGGCACCTAGAAGATTGTCAGAGGTATGTTGGGGTGTCAAATTAGCACATAGAATTATCAGAGTGTGCAGAAAATGTCAGTGGAGTGCCTGGGAATGTCAGGAGTTGTACCTGGGTTATCAGAGGTTCATGGGGTGTCAGTGGTGTGCCTGGGGTGTCAGGGGTGTGCCTGGCAGTGTCAGAGATGTGCCTGGGGTGTCAGGGGTGTGCCTGGGGTGTCTGGGGTGTGTACCAGGGTGTCTGGGGTGTGCCTGGGGTGTCTGGGGAGAACCAGGGGTGTGGGGAGGTGTGCTGGGGGTGTCAGAGGTGTGCCTCGGGTGTCAGAGGTGAACCTGGGTCAAGGTGGACGGGGTGTCAGGGGTGAACCAGGGAGTGTCTGAGGGTGTACCTGGGAGTGTCGGAGGTGTGCCTGGGAATTATCAGGTGCCTGGGAGTGTCAGTGGAGTGCCTGGGGAGTGTCGGAGGTGTGCCTGGGAATATCAGGTTGTGGGTGCGGTGTGCGGGCCTTGTGGAGATGTGCCTGGGGAATGTGCAGGTGTGCCAGGGGAGTGTCAGAGGTGTGCCTGGCAGTGTCAGAGGGTGTGCCTGGGGTTGTCAGAGGTGTACTAGTGTTGGGGTGTGCTGGGGTGTCTGGGGTGTGCTGCCTGGGGTGTCATATGTGTACCAGGGAATGTCAGTGGAGTACCTGTGAATGTCAGAGTGTACCTGGGAGTATCAGAGGTGTGCCTGGGGAGTGTCAGAGGTGCTTGGGAATTGTGATGCATGGGGTGTCAGGTGAACCTGGGGTGTCGGAGGTTTGCCTCACGAGTCAAGGAGTACCTGGCAGTGTCAGAGGTGTGCCTGGGGTGTCAGAGGTGCAAGGGAGGAAATCGAAGGTGTGCCTGGCAGTGTGGAGGTGCAAAGGAGTGTCAGAGTTATGCTTGGGTGTCAGGAGTATGCCTGGGGAGTGTCAGAGGTGTGCCTGGGGTGTCAGAGGTGTGCCTGGGGTATCAAGAGGTGAACCTGGAAGTGTCAGGAGTAACTGGGAGTATCAGAGGGTGTGCCTGGGGTGTCAGGGGTGTACCTGTGAGAGTGTCAGGGGTGGCAACTTTGGGAGTGTCGGAGGTGTAACTGGGGGTGTCAGAATGTAACTGGGAGTGTCAGAGTGTGCTGGGAGTGTCAGAGGTGTACCTGAAGTGTCAGGTGTACCTGGGGTGTCAGAGGTTTACCTGGGGAGTGTCAGAGGTGTACCTGGGGTGTCTGAGGTGTGCCAGAGGTGTAGGAGGTGTACCTGGAAGTGTAAGAGCTGCACCTGGGGTGTCGGAGGTTGCACAGGGAGTGTCAGAGGAATGCCTGGGGTGTCAGAGGTGTACCTGGGTGTCAGGGGTGTGAGGATGTCAGTGGGTGCCTGAGTGTCAGGGGTGTATCTGGAGTGTCAGGGGTGTACCTGGGAGTGTCAGTGTACTAAAGATGTCTGAGGTGTACCTGGGGTGTCAGGGGAGCCAGGGAGTGTAAGGTGTACCTAGAGTGTCAGAGGTGTACCTGGGGCCTTGGGGTGTAAATGGGAGTGTGAGGTGTACCTAGGGTGTCAGGGTGTAACTGGGAGTGTCGGATGTGTAACTGGGGTGTCAGAGTGTGCCTGGGGTGTCAGAGGAATGCCTGGGAGTGTCAGAGGTGCATGGGAGTATCAAGTGTACCTGGGAGTGTCAGGGTGTGCCTGGGAGTGTCAAGTGTACCTGGGAGTGTCGAGGGTGTACCTAGAGTGTCAGGGGTGTGTCTAGAGTGTATGGGTGTGTAACTGTGGAGAGGTGTCACTGGGGTCATCTGGGTGTGCCAGGGTGTCAGTGAGGTGGGAAGTGTCAGAGGTGTGCAGGGTGTCAGGAGGTGTGCCTGGGAGTCTCGGAGGTGTACCTGGAAGTGTCAGGGGTGTACTGGGGAGTTGTCAGGGGTTCACTTACCTGGGAGTGTCAGGGGTGTGGCAGGTGTCAGAGGTACTGGGGTGTCAGTGGTGTACCTGGGGTGTCAGAGGTGTGCCTGGGAGTGTCACTCGTGTGCCTGGGAGTGTCAGAGGGTGTGCCTGGAAGTGTCAGGGTGTACCTGGGAGTATCAGAGGTGTAACTTGGAGTGTCAGGGGTGTAACTGGGAGTGTCAGGTGTAACTGGGAGTGTCAGAGGTGTACCTGGGGTGTCAGAGGTGTACCTGGGAGTGTCAGAGGTGTACCTGGGAGTGTGCTGTGTACCTGGGAGTATCAGAGGTGTACCTAGGAGTGTCAGGGGTGTAACTGGGGTGTCAGGGGTGTAACTGGGAGTGTCAGAGGTGTACCTGGGGATTTGTCAGGGGTGTACCTGGGAGTGTCAGAGGTGTACCTGGGGAATGTCAGAGGTGTACCTGGGGAGTATTAGAGGTGTGCCTGGGGTGTCAGTGGGGTACCTGGGAGTGTCAGAGGTGTACCTGGGGTGTCAGCTGTGCCTGGGAGTGTCAGGTGTGCCAGGAGTGTCAGAGGATGCCTAGGTGTCGGTGGGTGCCTGGGGTGTCAGAGGTGTACCTGGGGTGTCAGGTGCCTGGGGTGTCAGAGGTGTACCTGGGAGTGTCAGGGGTGGACCAGGGGTTATGCATGGGTGTTCCAGGGAGTGTCTGAGGTGTGCCTGGGTATCAGGTGTCACCAGTCAGAGGTGTGCCTGGGAGTGTCAGAGTGTGCCTAGAGGTGTCAGAGGTGTACCAGGGGTGTCAGTGGAGTGCCTGGGGAGTGTCAAGGTGTGCCTGGGAGTATCGGAGGTGTGCCTGGGATTATCAAGGTGTACCTGGGGTGTCAGAGGTGTGCCTGGGGTGTCTGGGGTGTGCCAGAGGTGTGTATGAGGGGTGTGCCTGGAGTGTCAGGCTGTGCCTGGGAATGTCGGAGGTGTGCCTGGGTGTCCCAAGAGATGTGCCTGGGGAGTGTCAGAGTGTGTGCCTGGGGTGTGCAGGGGTGTGCCTGGAGTGTCTGAGGTGTACCTGGGGTGTCAGGGCAGAACCAGGGAGTGTCAGAGGTGTGCCTGGGAGTGTCAGAGGTGTACCTGGGAGTATCGGAGATGTGCCTGGGTGTCAGAGGGTGTTCAGGGAGTGTCAGAGGTGAACCAGGGAGTGTCAGATGTGAACCAGGGGTGTCTGAGTGTACCTGGAAGTATCGGAGGTGTGCCTGAGTGTCAGAGGTGTGCTGGGAATTATCAGAGGTGTGTCAGTGGTGCCTGGGTGTGTCAAGGTGTACCTGGCAGTGTCAGAGGTACCTGGGGGTGTCAGAGGTGTGCCTGGGGTGTCAGGGTGTGCCTGGGGTGTCAGGGGTGCTAGGGGTGTTAGTGGGTGCCTGGGGTGTCAGAGGTGTACCTGGGAGTGTCAGGGGTGTGCCAGGGGAGTGTCCTGGGTACCTGGGAGTGTCAGGTGTGCCGGGTGTCGGATGTGTACTGGGTGTCAGAGGTGTAGCAGGAGTGTCAGAGGGTGTGCCTGGGAGTGTCAGGGGTGTAACCAGGGAGTGTCAGGTACCTGGGAGTGTAAGATGTGTACCTGGGGAGTGTCTGGGGTTGTGCTGAGAGTGTCTGGGGTGTACGGAGTGTCAGAGAGTGCCTCGATGTGTCAGAGTGTGCCTGGGGTGTCTGGGGTGTGCCTCGGGCGTCAGAGGTGTGCCTGGGGTGTTGGGGTGGCCTGGGAAGTGTCAGGGGTGTGCCTGGGAGTGTCAGGGAGAACCAGGGAGTATCGGAGGTGTACCTGGGGTATCAGAGATGTACCTGGGAATATCGGAGGTGCCTGGGAGTGCCAGAGGTGTGCCTGGGGTGTCGGAGATGTACCTGGGGAATGTCACAGGTGTGCCACGGAGTGTCAGGGGGTGTGCCTGGCAGTGTCAGAGGTGTGCCTGGGTGTCAGAGGTGTGCCTGGGGTGTCAGAGGGTGTGCCTGGTGTCGGGGTGTGCCTGGGGTGTCAGGGTGCCTGGGGTGTCTGGTGTTCAGGGAGTGTCTCAGGTGTATCTGGGAGTATCGGAGGTGTGCCTGGGAGTGTCAGAGGCGTACCTGGGGAGTGTCTCAGAGGCGTGCCTGGGAGTGTCAGGGGTGTACCCAGCAGTGGTGGTGCCTGGGTGTGTCAAGGTGTACCTGGCAGTGTCAGAGGTGTACCTGGGGTGTCAGAGGTGTGCCTGGGAGTGTCAGAGGTGAATCAGAGTGTCAGATGTGAACCAGGGAGTGTCTGAGGTGTACCTGGGGAGTATCAGAGTGTGCCTGGGGATTGTCGGAGGTGTACCTGGGAGTGTCAGAGGTGGCACCTGGAAGTGTCAGAGGTGTGCCAGGGAGTGTCAGTGGGTGCCTGGGAGTGTCAAGGTGTGCCTGGCAGTGTCAGAGGTGTGCAGGAGTGTCAGAGGTGTGCCTGGGGTGTCAGAGTGTGCCTGGGCGTGTCAGGGGTGTGCCTGGGGTGTCTCAGGTGTGCCTGGGTGTCAGGGAGAACCAGAGTGTAAGGTGTGCCTGGGGTTTCAGAGGTGTGCCTGGGAGAATCGGAGATGTGCCTGGGGTGTGATAGGTGCACCTGGGGAATGTCAGAGGTGTACCAGGGGAGTGTCAGAGGTGAACAGGGGTGTCTGAGGTGTGCCTGGGGTGTCGGAGTGTGCCTGGGGTATCGGAGGTGTACTGGGATTGTCAGAGGGCGCCTGGGGAGTGTCAGAGGTGTGCCAGGGAGTGTCAGTGGAGTACCTGGGTGTGTCAATGGGTGTGCCTGGCAGTGTCAGAGGTGTACCTGGGGTGTCAGAGGTGTGCCTGGGAGTGTCAATGTGGCCTGGGAGTATCGGAGATGTACCAGGTGTCAGAGGTGTGCCTGGGGTGTCAGAGGTGTGCCAGGGGAGTGTCAGAGGTGTGCCAGGGGAGTGTCAGGGTGTACCAGGGAGTGTCAGAGGTGAACCAGGGATTGTCTGAGGTGTACCTGGGGATTTCGGAAGTGTGCCTGGGAGTATCGGAGGTGTGCCTGGGGAGTGTCAGAGGTGTGCCTGGGAGTGTCAGGGGTGTGCAGGGGGTGTGAGTGGTGTGCCTGGGGGTGTCAAGGGTGTGCCTGGGTGTCAGAGGAGGTGTATCTGGGGTGTCGGAGGGTGCCTGGGGAGTGTCAGGGTGTGCCAGGGAATGTCAGTGGAGTGCCTGGGTGTCAGAGGTGTACCTGGGAATTGTCAGGGTGTGCCTGGGATTGTCAGAGGTGTACCTGGGAATGTCAGAGGTGCATCTGGGGAGTGTCTGGGGTGTACCTGGGGTGTCAGAGGTGTGCCTGGGGAGTGGAGTGGTGTGCCTGGGAGTATCAGGGTGTGCCGGCGTGTCAGAGATGTGCCTGGGGAGTGTCTGGGGTGTGCCTGGGAGTGTCTGGGGTGTACCTGGGTGTGGCAGGGGAGAACCAGGGAGTGTCAGGTGTGCCTGGGGTGTCAGAGGTGAACCAGGGAGCAGAGATGAACCAGGGGTGTCTGGGGTGTACCTGGGATTATCGGAGGTGTGCCTGGGGTTATCGAGGTGCCTGGGGGTGTCAGTCTATGCAAGTGTCAGTCTAGTGGGGTGTCAGGGTGTACATGGCAGTGTCAGAGGTGTACTTGGGGGTGTCGGAGGTGTGCCTGGGGTGTCAGAGGTGTACTTGGGGAGTGTCGGGGTGCCTGGGGTGTCAAGGTGTACCAGGGAATGTCAGTGGAGTGCCTGGGAGTGTCAGGGGGTGCCTGGGGAGTATCAGAGGTGTGCCTGGAGTGTCAGGGGTGTGCCTGGGGTGTCAGGGGTGTGCCTGGGGTGTCTGGGGTGTGCCTGGGGTGTCAGAGGAGTACCTGGGAATGTCAGGGGTGTATTTGGGGAGTGTCTGGGGTGTGCCTGGGGTGTCAGAGGTGTGCCTGGGGTGACAGTGGTGTGCCTGGGGTGTCAGGGGTGTGCCTGGCAGTGTCAGAGATGTGTCCTGGGAGTGTCTGTGGTGTTGGGTGCAGGGTGTGCCTGGGTGTCAGGGGAGAACCAGGGGTGTAAGAGGTGTGGGGTGTCAGGGGTGTGCTGGCGTGTCAGGGGTGTGCCTGGGGTGTCAGAGGTGAACCTGGGGTTGCCAGAGGTGAACCAGGAGTGTCAGTGTACCTGTGGGATTATCGAGGTGTGCCTAGCAGTATCGGAGGTGTACCTGGGGTGTCAGTGGTGTACATGGGGTGTCAGAGGTGTGCCTGGGAGTGTC
Organism: Homarus americanus; assembly: GCF_018991925.1. NCBI lineage: Eukaryota > Metazoa > Arthropoda > Malacostraca > Decapoda > Nephropidae > Homarus > Homarus americanus. Next base: position 9,054,952 of record NW_024735442.1, on the reverse strand, counting down.
AGAGGTGTACCTGGGAGCGTCAAGAGGTGCCTGGTAGAGTTAGAGGTGTGCCTGGTAGTGTCAGTGGTGTACCTGGGGAGTCAGAGGTGTACCTGGGGAGTGTCCTCGTGTGCCTGGGAGTGTCAGAGGTGTGCCTGGAAGTGTCAGAGGTGTGCCTGGAGTCAGAGGTGTAACTAGGAGTGTCGGAGGTGTAACTGGGGAGTGTCAGAGTGTACCTGGGTGTCAGAGGTGTGCCTGGGGAATGTCAGAGTTGCCTGGGGAGTATCAGGGTGTGCCAGGGGTGTCAGTGGGTACCTGGGGTGTCAGGGGTGTGCCTGGGGTGTCAGAGGTGTGGGGTGTCTGGAGGTGTGCCAGAGTGTGTGGGGTGTGCCTGGAAGTGTCAGGGCTGTGCCTGGGGTGTCAGGGCTGTGCCAGGGGTGTCAGAGGAATGCCTGGGAGTGTCAGTGGTGTGCCTGGGAGTGTCAGGGGTGAACCTGGAAGTGTCAGAGGTTTACCTGGGAGTGTCAGAGGTGTGCCAGGGAGTGTCAGTGGCACCTGGGGAGTGTCAAGGTGTGCCTGGGAGTATCGGAGGTGTGCCTGGGAGTTATCAGAGGAGTAACGGAGTGTCAGAGGTGTGCCTGGGGATGTCAGGAGTGTGTGCCTGGGAATGTCAGAGTGTGCAGGGGTCAGGTGTGCCTGGGAGTGTCAGGTGTGCCTGGGGGTGTCAGGGTATGCCTGGGGAGTGTCAGAGGTGTGCCTGGGTGTCAGAGGTGTGCCTGGGAGTGTCAGAGTGTGTACCTGGAGTGTCAGAGGTGTGCAGGGAATGTCAGTGGAGTACCTGGGGTGTCAGGAGGTGTACCTGGGATTATCAGGTGTGTGCCTGGGGTGTCAGAGGTGTGCCTGGGGTGTCAGAGGTGTGCCTGGGGTGTCAGGGGTGTGCCTGGGGTGTCAGGGGTGCCTGGGGTGTCAGGTGTGTGTGTTGCAGGGGTGTCTGGGGTGTGCCTGGGGTGTCAGGGTGTGCCTGGGTGTGGGGAGAACCAGGGAGTGTCAGAGGTGTGCCTGGGGAGTGTCAGAGGTGTACCTGGGAGTGTCAGAGGTTGCCTGGGGTGTCAGAGGTGAACCAGAGTGCAGAGGTGTAGCAGAGTGTCTGGAAGTTGTGCCTGGGAGTGTCGGAGGTGTGCCTGGGGTATCAGTGTGCAGGTGTCAGGAGGTGCATGGGGTTCAGGGGTGTGCCTGGGTGTCAGAGGTGCCTGGGAATCAGGATTGCCTGGGAGGTTAGAGGTGTGCCTGGTGGTGTCAGTGGTGTACCTGGGAGTGTCAGTCGTGTGCCTGGGAGTGTCAGAGGTGTGCCTGGAAGTGTCAGAGGGTTGTACCTGGAGTGGGGAGGTGTGCCTGGGAGTGTCGGAGGGTGTAACTGGGAGTGTCAGAGGTGTGCCTGGGGTGTCAGAGGTGTACCTGGGGTGTCAGAGGTGTACCTGGGGTGTCAGAGGTGTGCCTGGGAGTGTCAGTGGTGTGCCTGGGGTGTCAGGGGTGTGCCTGGAGTGTCAGGCTGTGCCTGGGGTGTCAGGGGTGTGCCAGGGGAGTGTCAGAGGTATGCCTGGGAGTGTCGGTGGTGTGCCTGGGGTGTCAGGGGTGTGCCTGGGAGTGTCAGGGGGTGTGCCTGGGGTGTCAGAGGTGCCTGGGAGTGTCAGAGGTGTGCCTGGGAGTGTCAAGGTGTGCCTGGGGTGTCTGAGGTGTGCCTGGGGTGTCAGAGGTGTGCCTGGGGTGTCAGGTTGCCTGGGAGTGTCAGGGGTGTGCAGCAGGTGTCAGAGGTGTGCCTGGGAGTGTCAGAGGTGTGCCAGGGTGTCAGAGGGGTGAACCAGTGAGAGTGTCAGGGGTGTGCCTGGGGTATCAGGTGTTGGAGTATCAGGGTGTGCCTGGGAGTGTCAGGGGTGTGCCTGGGGTGTCAGTGTGCCAGGGGAGTGTCAGTGGAGCACCTGGGGAGTGTCAAAGGTGTGCCTGGGAGTGTCAGAGTGTGCTGGGATTATCAAGAGGTGTGACTGGAGGTGTCAGAGGTGTGCCTGGGGTGTCAGGAGTGTGCCTGGGGATGTCACAGGTGTGCCAGGGAGTGTCAGAGGTGTGCCTGGGAGTGTCAGAGGTGTGCCTGGGGTTCAGAGGTATGCCTGGGGTGGGGTGTGCAGGGTGTCAGAGGTGTGCCTGGGGTGTCAGGGGTGTGCACCAGGTGTCAGGGGTGTGCCAGGATGTCAGGGAGTGCCTGGGGTGTCAGAGGTGTGCCTGGGGAGTGTGAGGTGTGCCTGGGGTCAGAGGGGTGTGCAAGAGTGGAGGTGTGCCTGGGGTGTCAGGGGTTTGCAGGGGTGTCAGGGGGTGTGCCTGGAGGTCAGGGGAGGTGCCTGGGGAGGGTCAGAGGTGATGCCTGGGGTGTCAGGGGTGTACCTGGGGAGTGTGAGAGGTGTACCTGGGGTGTCCAGGTGAACGCAGGGAGTGTCGGAGTGTGCCTGCGGTGTCAGAGGTGTACCTGGGGAGTGTCAGAGGTGTGCCTGGGAGTGTCAGAGTGTACCTGGGGTGTCAGGGGTGTGCCTGGGGTGTCAGAGGTGTACCTGGGGAGTGTCGGAGGTGTGCCTGGGAGTGTCAAGGGTGTGCCTGGGGGTGTCAGAGGTGTGCCTGGGGTGTCAGTGGTGTGCCTGGAGTGTCAGGGTGTGCCTGGGGTGTCGGGGTGTGCCTGGTAGTGTCAGTGGTGTGCCTGGTGGTGTCGGAGGTGTGCCTGGGGTGTCACTCGTGTGCCTGGGGGTGTCAGAGGTGTGCCTGGAGTGTCAGAGGTGTGCCTGGGAATTATCAGAGGTGTGCCTAGGGGTGTCAGGGGTGTGCCTTGGGTGTCAGGGTGTGGCACTGGGGTGTCAGTGTGACTGGGAGTGTCAGAGGTGTGCCTGGGGTGTCAGAGGTGTGCCTGGGGAATGTCAGGAGGTGTGCCTGGGGTATTGGGAGTGTGCCAGGGGGTGTCAGTGGAGTGCTTGGGGTGTCAGGGGGTGCATGGGGTGTCAGGCTGTGCCTGGGGGTGTCGGAGGTGTGCAGGGGGTGTCAGAGGAATGCATGGGGGTGTCGGTGGTACCTGGGAGTGTCAGAGTGGCAAGTGTCAGAGGTGTGCAAGTGTCAGAGGTGGTTGCCAGGGCGTCAGAGTGTGCCTAAGGTTGTCAAAGATGTGCAGAGTTGTGTGGGGGTGTGCATGGGGTGTCTAGGGGTGTGCCTGAGTGTCAGGGGAGAACCGGGGGTGTAAGGTGTGCCTGGAGTGTCAGAGGTGTGCCTGGGGTGTCGGAGATTTGCACCAAGTGTCAGAGGTGTGCCTGGGAGTGTCAGAGTGTGCCAGGGGAGTGTCAGATGTGAACCAGGGGAGTGTCATGGGTGAACCAGGGAGTGTCAGGGTGTGCCTGGGGGTATCAAGGTGTGCCTGGGGTATCGAGGTGTACCTGGGAGTATCGAGTGTGCCTGGGGTGTCAGAGGTGTGCCTGGGGTATCAGGTTGACCTGAGTGTCAAGGTGTGCATAGGTGTCAGAGGTGTGCAGGGTGTCAGGGTGAGCCAGGGGTGTCATGGGTGAACCAGGTGTAGGTGTGCCTGGTGTCAGGTGTATAGGTGTCAGAGGTGTGCCTGGGGAGTGTCAGAGGTGAACCAGGGGTGCCAGAGGTGAACCAGGAGTGTCTGGGGTGTGCCTGGGAGTATCAGGTGTGCCTGGGGAGTATCGGAGGTGTGCCTGGGAGTATCGGAGTGTGCAGGTGTCAGTCTAGTACCTGAATTATCAAGGTGTGCCTGGGAGAGTGAGAGGTGTGCCTGTTAGTGTCAGTGGTGTACCTGGGGTGTCAGAGGTGTGCCTGGGGTATCACTCTTGTGCCTGGGAGTGTCAGAGTGTACCTGGGTGTCAAGGTGTGCCTAGAGTATCAGAGGTGTGCCTGGAGGAGGTCAGGGGTGTGCAGGTGTCAGGGGTGTGACACAGGGTGTCAGGTGTGGCTGGGGTGTCAGGGTGTGCCTGGGGTGTCAGAGGTGTGCCTGGGGAATGTCAGGGGTGTGCCTGGGTGTTAGAGGTGTGCCAGGGGTGTCAGTGGAGTGCTTGGGAGGTGTCAGAGGTGTGCATGGGGGAGTGTCAGAGCTGTGCCTGGGGTGTCGGGAGGTGTGCCAGGGGTGTCAGAGGAATGCATGGGAGTGTCAGTGGATACCTGGGGAGTGTCAGAGGTGTGCCTGGGGAGTGTCAGAGGTGTGCCTGGGGAGTGTCAGAGGTGTGCCAGGGATGTCAGGGTGTGCCTGGAGTGTCAAGATGTGCCTGGGGTTGTGTGGGGTGTGCCTGGGGTGTCTGGTGTGCCTGCAGGTGTCAGGGGAGAACCAGAGTGTGGAGGTGTGCCTGGGGTGTCAGGTGCTGGGGTGTCGAGGTTGCCTGGGGTGTCAGGGTGTGCTTGGGAGTGTCAGAGGTGTGCCAGGGGTGTGTCAGAGGGTGAACCAGAGTGTCATGGGTGAGCCAGGGTGTGTCTGAGGGGTGTGCTGGGGTATCGGAGGTGTGCCTGGGGTATCAGAGGTGTGCCTGGGAGTGTCAGAGGTGTGCCTGGGAGTGTCAGGGAGGTGTGCCAGGGTGTCAGTGGAGTGCCTGAAGTGTCAAGGTAGCACCTGGGGAGTATCGGAGGTGTGCCTGGGATTATCAAGGTGTGCATAGAGTTGCAGGTGCAAGTGTCAGAGTGTGCAGAGTGTATGGTGTGCCCAGGTGTGGGCTGTGCATAGGTGTCAGGATGTGTCTGGGTGTCAGGTGTTCAGTGTCTCTGGGAATCAGGATGTGTGGGAGTGTCAAGGTGTGCCTGGGGTGTCAGGGGGTTCCAGGGGTGTCAGAGGTGAACAGGGAGTGTCAGATGTGAACCAGGGAGTGTCTGGTGTATCTGGGTATCGGAGGTGTGCCTGGGGAGTGTCAGAGGTGTGCCTGGGATTGTCAGAGGTGTACCAGGGGAGTATCAGTGGGTGCCTAGGTGTGTCAAGGTGTGCCTGGCGGTGTCAGGGAGGTGTGCCTGGGGGTGTCAGAGTTGGGGTGTCAGAGGTGTGCAGGTGTCAGGTTTGCTGGGGGTGTTGGTGGGTGCCTGGGATTGTCAGAGGTGTGCCTGGGGTGTCAGGGTTGCCAGGCAGTGTCCTGGGTGCCTGGGGGTGTCGGAAGGTGTGCCTGGGGTGTCGGATGTGTGCCTGGGGTGTCAGGGTGTGCCTGGGGTGTCAGGTGTTGCTGGGGAGTGTCAGAGGTGTGCCTGGGGTGTAGATGTGTGCCTGGGGTGTCTGGGGTGTGTGGGTGTCTGGGGTGTGCCTGGGGTGTCGGGTGTGCCTGGGGGTGTCAGAGGGTATGCCTAGGGTGTCAGAGGTGTGCCTGGGGTGTCAGAGGTGTGCCTGGGAGTATCAGAGTGGCCAGGAAGTGTCAGGGTTGGTGCTTGGGGTGTCAGGAGGTGTGCCAGGGGTGTCAGAGGTGAACCAGGAGTGTCAGATGTGGGAGCCAGGGTGTCTGGGGTGTGCCTGGGGTATCAGGAGGTGTGCCTGGAGTATCGGAGGTGTGCCTGGGGTGTCAGGGGTGTGCCAGGGGTGTCAGTGGGTGCCTGGGAGTGTCAGGGTGTGCCTGGCGGTGTCAGGTGTGCCTGGAGTGTCGGAGGGTGCCTGGGGAGTGTCAGGTGTGCAGGGGAATGTCAGTGGTGTACCTGGGGTGTCAGAGGTGTGCCTGGGTATCAGGGTGTGCCTGGGAGTGTCAGGTGTGCCTGGGGTGTCAGAGGTGTGACCAGGTGTCAAGGAGCATGTGAATGTCAAGGTGTGCCTGGCAGTGTCAGAGGTGTACCAAGGTGTCAGAGGTGTACCTGGGGTGTCAGAGGTGTGCAGGTGTCAGGGGTTGCTGGGGTGTTGGTGGAGTGCCTGGGGTGTCAGGAGGTGTGTGCCTGGGGTGTCAGAGGGCCAGGGGAGTGTGGGGAGGTGTGCCTGGGTGTCAGAGGTGTGCCTGGGAGGAATCGGAGGTGTGCCTGGGAGTGTCAGAGGTGTAACCAGGGAGTGTCAGATGTGGACCAGGGGTGTCTGGGGTGTATCTGGAAGTATCGGAGGTGTGCCTGGGGTGTCAGAGGTGTGCCTGGAGTGTCAGAGGTGTGCCAGGGGTGTCAGTGGAGTACCTGGGTGTGTCAGGTGTACCTGGCAGTGTCAGAGGTGTACCTGGGGGTGTGGGAGTGTGCCTGGGGAGTGTCAGGGGTGTAATAGGGTGGTGGAGTGCCTGGGGTGTCAGAGGTGTGTGCCTGGGGAGTGTCAGGGTGTGTACCATGGTATCCTGGAGTGCCTGGGGTGTCGGAGGTGTGCCTGGGAGTGTCGGATGTGTGCCTGGGGTGTCAGTGGTGTACCTGGGAGTGTCAGAGGTGTGGCTTGGAGTGTCAGGGGTGTGCCTGGGAGTGTCTGGGGTGTGCCTGGGGTGTCAGGGGGAGAGACAGAGTGTCAGAGGGTGTGCCTGGGGAGTGTCAGAAGTGTGCCTGGGGTGTCAGGGGGTGTGCCTGGGTGTCAGGGTGAACAAGGGTACCAGAGGTGTGCCAAGTGTCAGGGGGGTTTGCTAGGGTGTTGGTGGTGCCTGGGGTCAGAGGTGTGCACAGGGTGTCAGGGTGCCAGTGGTGTCTGGTGCCTGAGGATGTCAGTGTGCCGAGTTGTCAGGATGTGTGCCTGGGGTGTCTTGGGTGTGCATAGTGTCAGGTGGCAGGAGCTCAGGGTGTGCCTGGGATCTGGGTGCAGGTGTCAGGTGTGCCTGGTGGTGTCAGTGGTGTGTGCCTGGGTGTCGGGAGGTGTGCCTGGGAGTGTCGTTGGATTGTGCCTGGGTGTGTCAGAGTGTGCCTGGGAGTGTCAGTGTGCCTGTGGTGTCAGTGGTGTATTAATGGGGTGTCATGGGTGTGCCTGGGGAGTGTCAGTGTGTAACTGGGGAGTGTCAGATGTGGCACCTGGGTGTGA